>NC_092867.1:48860201-48903881 GCF_032062135.1 Pyxicephalus adspersus
ATGTGTATATATATATATATATATATATATATATATATATATATATATATATAGTACCCGATATTCCGATAGTTATATGTACACTGTAGGAGATATTCCAATAGTTAGACTGTATAGTAAAACCATACAGGAATGCAGGGCTCAAAATGTGATGTTTAAACATTAAACCTGTTTTATCTTTGTACTGGCCTCTAGAGGGTCCTCCTTGGAGTGGTCTCTAATTTCGGGACATCACAGAAGTAACAAAAGGTAATAAATACCAATACAAGGTTTGGTTTGCCAAGGAACAATAAACAAACAGATGATAAAACAGATAACCAGTATGGCCTTTAACCCCCCTAGTGGTATTCCCGAGTGTGACTGGGGGTGGGAAAAATTGCAAAAAGCGGTAACCCTGAGTCACACTCGGGGTACCTTTGGGGGACCCCCTTACCTTATCCCCGCGCTCCAGCGGCGATATCACGATCCCGCTGTGATGGCAGAGTGCTTCTCTGTCGGGGGGCGTGGCCAGGCGGTAAATTTAAAACCAGATTACGGAGTAATCTGCTTTTAATTACCGTCCGGGTCCCCACCACCCCGATGCACCCATCTGCAGTTGAGTGCAATGCACCATGCAGGATTTCTGCTTGGTGCATTGCATCTAACTGCAGATGCGATCACCAATAGTAAATCCAGAGGGTGATGCCAGCGGAGATTTCCCGCTGGCAGCACCCCCTGAATCTACTCCCGCTGCTGTCCTGCTCGCATCTCCCGGAGGCTGATCTCCGGGTGATGCGAGCAGGAGAGTGAGCAGTGGGGACATCCCCACCGCATCACCCGGCAAGATGTGTGACATCTTCCGGGTGATGCGGTGGAGTGATGGATTCTGGGGGCGGGAAATTTAAAACCAGATTACTATGTAATCTGCTTTTAAATTTTTTTTTACAGTAAAAACACATCAAAACATAAAATAAAAGTATAAATACATATTGTAGTGCACCAAGCATCATTGCCCAGTGCCCTGATTTACATTTTGCACGCTATTAGCCCTGACCTTGATCTGACCTTTTGATGACTTTTTGATCACTTCCTGAATGTATCATTTCATCACTTTGTCCTTGACCTTGATTGTTCCTGACTGATTACTGGAGACCACTTGGCATCCAAAAGGCATCTCCCCGGTGCAAGCGCTGTTTTGGAGGAATTCGAACACAGCGATAGCAATTTGGAGTCCTTTGTGGAATCGAGCGATAGTGATTCACCAGGAAATTTGTCATCGGACAGCGAAAGTGAACTAAGCGACGATTCTGGACCTGAGGTCAGTGCTGTGCGCACATGGTGTCCTATTGACCTTGATGCAGACCAGGCAGCACCGCCAAGATTTCCATTCACCGGCGCACCTGGGATGAAAATTGAGGCTGTATGCGACGACCCCCTGGCATACCTGAAGTTGTTTTTGACCGATGAAGTTATCGAAAAAGTTGTTGCGGAGACAAACAGGTAAGCCGCTCTTGTGTTTGCTAACTTTTTGAAATTTTTTGCTAATTTTTTTTTTTTTGCCAACATGTGTGCTGCTCTGTGCTAACTTTTTAAATTTTGTTATGCAAACATATATGCTGCTCTTTGTTTGCTAACATATTACCTTCACAGTATAAAAGCACATATCCTAAAATTCATTTTTTATTTTGTTTTATGCAGGTATGCTGGACAACAACAAGGTGCTCCACACCTGAGGTTTGCAAGAAGCAGAAAATGGGAAGCTGTGACCAAGGATGACATTTGGCTGTTTTTGGGCTTGGTGATCCTGCAGGAAGTTGTGGGCAAACCCGTGCAGAAGTGGTACTGGTCCAGGAACAAAATGATTGCCACTCCATTCTTTGGCACAGTCATGACAGAATACCGATTTTCCCTCATCATGAAGTACCTGCACTTTGCAAACAATGAGGAATTTGATGAAACTACCCATCCTGCACCAAAACTCAAGAAAATTTGGGAAGTTTCTCAAATGATTCTAAAAAATTTCGAGCAAACCTATGTGCCAGAAAGAGATGTCAGCATTGATGAAAGTCTAATGGCCTACAAGGGGAGGCTCAGTTGGGTGCAGTACATTGCGTCAAAGAGGGCACAATTTGGCGTGAAGACCTATATGCTGTGTGAATCTTCTGGCTACATATGGAATACGGTACTGTACACAGGAAAAGGAACACAGTTCAACCCCAGATACAGCCATTACGAATTGGCCACATCTTCAGTGCTATCCCTCATTGAGCCATTGCTAGGTCAGGGCTATTGTGTCACAACTGAGAATTTCTACACATCTCTGCGACACAGAACAGATGCGTATGGAACCGTTAGGGCTAACCGGCGCAACCTGCCAGCACTCTTTGCAAAAGGGAAGCTGAAGACAGGAGAAATTGTTGCCTGACAGAAAGGCAAAATGATGGCCCTGAGATCGCGTGACACTAAAGATGTGTGCCTGATGAGTACAGTCCATGATGCCTCCACTGGTCTGGTACACACAAAACATGGGAAAGAAGTGATGAAGCCACAAGTTGTGATTGACTACAATAACACCATGGGAGGTGTCGACAGAGCTGACCAAGCGATGAGGAAACGGCAAAGGAAGTATTACAAAACGATTTTCAGGCATCTAGTTGAGCAGTGCTTATGGAATGCCTACATTCTGTACAAAAAAAAAGTCAGAGGCCTTTGAATCATTCAGACTTCATTTTGCAAGTTTCCGAATCCATAGTCAAGAACCACCAAACATCATCAGTGGCTATGAATAGACCTGGACGTCGTGCTTCCACCATTGTCAACCCAGAACGCCTGACCGGTCGTCACTTCGTTGAATACATCCCACCAACCCAGAAAAAGGCGGCACTTCCAAGAATATGCGTGGTTTGCTGCTCAAAGACCGATGACAGAGGAAGGAAGAAACGCAAAGAAACCAGCTCCTACTGTCCTGACTGTGATGTTGGGCTTTGTGCAGCATCCTGCTTCAAAATCTACAACACCCGGGATGTCTACTAAAAAAGTAAATTTTTTTTTCTAAAATCCGCATATAATTTATGTTATTTATCAATAATATTGCACCCTTGTTTGGAAAATTTCAGTAAGAAATTTTTGATAATTTTTTTTTTTTTGATAAATTACATTGTTTTGGGCTAATATTTCATTATTTTTTATAATTATGTATTTTATAATTTATGATTCTAATATAATAAATATAATAATTATACCCAGGAGTTAATCCTAAGGATTACAGGCCCACAATATAAACAAAAATTTCTACGCAAAAAAAATAGGATCACTTTTTGCATCATAAAATGACAGAATTAGAACGCTAGGGGGGTTAAGAGGCAATAAATCCATCAAGCCTGAGTCAGCAGAAGATGGATGCATAATTGAACAGATGGGCTGGGGTGATAACCCAGCTAGACCTTTATGGACCCCTAAACTTAGATTCCAGCTAGAGATTCACATATCAAATTTAGTTGGGAGGTCCATCAAATTACAATAACCAATCTCAATCTGGTGGCGTGTGTCCACTGATGGTCATTGTATAGAACACACCCACAAACCAATCCAAGAGTCCCCAATGTTACCTAATGGGACTTATCTATATAAAAGGGGATCTGAGATAATAACAGGGAGTTCTTAGGTAATTGGACTCCTGGGTTCCCATCTACATCTTTACAGGTCGCTATAAGACATTCCTGAATTCATTCCTATATTGTCTAATATATGTTCATGTTATTGTTATATTGTTTTGCTGTATTGTACTAACCATTGATAGATTACCATAGGGGGTTTACTACTAATAACCTTATTTCCATGTGGTATATATATTATTGATTAAAGTTCCTATGTTTGAATATCAAACAATATTGCTGTGTACTTTTTACCTTGTTTTCCTAATTAAACAGTTTGAGTGACTAGCTATCATTTGTGCATGAATCGTCTTTTATTGAATATCTACATGCATTGATAGGGGATATAACATCCATATTTATGCAGATAAATATTCCAAATCAACAGTGGCGACCACAAAGGGACACAAATTAGTGGGTTCAATCAGACAGCTTCTATTTTGTTTTTATAGCAATACTCCACATATGTATAGAAATCCCAAAATAAAAGTGTATTGGATGTACCTCTAATAAACCTGTTTAAATTACCAGGGGAGGAAACACTTGGGATTATTACCTGGGATATATGCTAAGTAGAAACTGGTGAAGTTGTTAGTAGGAATAAGGTATTGTTTATAAAACCCTCACTGAAGTTTGTTGTTACAAAGCAATTTGGATAAGAATTTGGATTGTGAACCTGTAAACTATTGTGTGCTGTTTTCAGTGAAACCCAAGATAAGTGGATGTTAATGTTTACATTAGTTGGTGAATTCAGTTATTAATAAGTCTGATTGATGTACTAAAGTAAATATAGTGAGATTTTGGTTTTTGTTTTGGACAAAAGCATCCTAAATTGATATAATTTGAGCATGGTTTAGATAGCCACTGCATTTTAAGATTTTTGTTTTATTGTCAGCAGTGGTTAAGTTTTATATCTCTGTTTAGGCGGGAATAATTGTAGCTGTAGCCCTTTTGTTCCCTGTGGAGGTGTGATCGTTGATATCACTCTCCATTGTTAACTAATTACTGTAAGGCTGACCATTGTTCTTATCAGACTGTTGTCAGTGTATTGACTATTTATGGTGAACAGGACCCTTTGTTCTCTCAGGTCTTTGTTCTTCCAAAGGTGTTAGCCTAGAGTGGCATAACTTTATCTGGCATTACTCTTTTTTGTTCTTGATTTTTATTTAAATTTTGGGTTTTGGTTTAAAGTTTATTTAGGTGGTCACCTTATACTTGAATATGTATTACTAGTTATCTAACAAGTTTTGAATATACTAAGTTTGCAAATTCCAGGTACAGGTTTGTTGGAAATGGCATCCTTATCCAGTTTGGGAAGGTTTGTGTCAAGCTTACAGTCTTAAGCATAAAAGCATCAATTTTGCGTCAAATGCAAAATTTAGAGTTTCCATGGGCATATGTGCAGGAACTATTTGACCACCGAACTATAAAACCTGTAAAAAGAATACAAAGTTAAAAAGCCTAGCAATGGCTGGTATGTATGAAGCCTGCATGACCATGAGTGCCAGAATTAATACATTTGAATACCTAGTACAAAGATCTGAAGAGAAAATAATAAAAATGGAAATAGCCAACCAGGATTTACTTCACCAGTTAAATACCATTTTCACCTTAAATGAGATGATCAGATCTTCTCATAAAGAGCATAGTATATATGCTCTTATAGATCTGCTCAAGGTGAATACATTAAATACAAGCAGTTATTAGTGAAATCTTAGACTGAGTGTGGTCACCTTACTAGTGCCTATAATGTTGCTCAAGAGCAAATCGCAGAAAAAAAGGCAAACCTATTGACCACACCAAGTACAAGCAGAGAGAGAGACACAGCTGATACAAACCATTACTGTTCTGAAAGGAAGGGCAGCCATTGCTAACGAATTGGACCAAGGTAAAAAAACTGCACCAGCTTGTGCAGATGACATGTCCATCAGTAAGGCTGCTGCCATTGCCAGGAGTAACCAGCAAATGAAAAGAGAGAACAAAGCATTGCCCCTGGAGAAGGATCAGTTTGTTAATAAAATAGGAGGTCCTTCTATATCTTAAGGCAAGGAGAGAGTTGTACAACCCCCACATGCA
Organism: Pyxicephalus adspersus; assembly: GCF_032062135.1. NCBI lineage: Eukaryota > Metazoa > Chordata > Amphibia > Anura > Pyxicephalidae > Pyxicephalus > Pyxicephalus adspersus. The sequence goes on from NC_092867.1 coordinate 48,865,910, forward strand.
AATGAAACTGGTGTGCCTTGTTTGTATAGTAGGACTGGATCCTCATCCAGTGTTTGTAGGGAAGGTCAGAACTCTAATAAAACCATTCCTTTGTACTATAAACAGTCATCAAAGGCTCTGGATATTCCAGGTCCTCAGCCTAAACCTGTGTTGGGTAAGTAATGTGTTAATGCCTTTCCATCCTCATAAGCACAAGGGGTGTATCTCAAAAATTCAAAGGCAGAAAACAATTCTTTACAGGCTGGGAATGACCAACTGAAAACTCAACTAAATATTTTCTTAGAAGGGTTCAGAGCTTTTAAAAGAGAGTACAGGGAAATTATGAATTGTAGAGGGTCTGGAAGTGACCAAGCTGTTTGGGACATCCAACAGAAAGTAAAGTATTATTAAGCCATTTGGAAGTTTTGTATTTTAGGAAAAAAACAGATCAACGATAGAATCTCAGTATGACCCAGACAGGTAAAACTAGAGGACCCTAAAACACACAGTACTTGGCTTTGCTCTATTTTATGTACAGTGCTACTTAAGGCACAGCGTGGTATAATATGTTGGTAATATATAAATATTCTTTATTAATACCAATTAATATTTTATTAATTTATTTTATTTTAATTTTTGGTGTGTTTTAGGGAGAAGCTACCAATTGTATAATTGCAGTCAGGTTGTATCCTTTTTGCTGTCCTTTCCATTTTAGGCCTGACTTGAACGTTGTTAAGTGATTCATTAACACACGCATCACTAGTCTTTTAGAGAAACTGCCTTTAGGAAAGGACCATTTAAAGGGAAGGTCATTCTTTCCCAGAACTTTTTTTGTTGTTCGTTTTTAAAAGGCAGAGATTTAATTTTTGGTAAAAATATAGTTAAGTTAAATAGGTTAAGAAAGGAAGTTAAGGATGTATTAAATCTATATTACCGTTTTTCCTGTGTGCTAAAGTTTTTGTAATTTTCACCTTATTGTTGTTTTGACAGAATGTCTTGGACAAAAGCTCACAGTTCTATTTTCTTTATTTTATAACTGATCCATATTCCTTTGTTTGGGATTTACTCAAAGGGGAGGTGTGTTTACTGGAAGTTATTTAAGGGGGGGGGAGATAGGTGTACCTATTATTATTATTATTATTATTATTATTATTATTATATTTTCCCATAATCTGTAATCAGAGTTAACCCACAATAGGAAAATATTACCAATTAGTTAAAATGAGTGTTTCAGTTCTTCACACTTTTATTGATTGTTTGAATATTGTTTATGAGCAACTTCCCAATGCAGTTGTATTATGTGCCATATTGGTTAAGGATACTGAGTTAAACGGGTCAGACTTGTTTATGAGTACAGATATACTTAGACCAATGAGACCTTAGTGAATAGTGAGTGATATAAATCAGTACCATTGTACTTGGGCTACCATTGCCTGAGGCTAGCCTCCACTGAGGTCATCTTCCTGAGACACACTTTTCTGGATTTGCTTCCATGTTTGCTTCTGGATGAACTTGTTTTCCTTCCTTGCAATTGCCTATCAATGTGACCTCTCCCAGAGGAACAAGAGGATTCGGTGTACCTGAGTGCCCAAGCCATGAGGTATGTGCACCATTGTGGTCTGCAGCACACGGTAATAGTCAGTCCCCAGCCCAGAACTCTGCCAAGCTGGACCCATATTATTGTAAGGTGTCTGCTCACAAGGTAATGGTCAATCCCCAGCTTGGGATCCTGCCAAGCTAGACACATATTCTGGTACACTGTCGGTATTTCTGATACAGCACAGGTGGGGAGGACCTCACTGCACAGCAGACTGATGAAAGGTGTGTAGTCTGATGATGTGGTGATAGCTACAGGTAGTGTATCTGGTAATATAGATATATAGATAATATAGTATAATCAATGTGACAGGTCTCAGTATTAAGTCTTAGTATATTTTTTGTTCTTTTACAACAATAATCCTGAGTACTCAAGTATTATTGACATAAGTTTTTAAAATGCCCAATAGGCCTGACAAAGGCTTCTCCTGGAAGTGACATATTAATGCATGTGCCCTAAGTATCCTTAGGAGACAGGCGGATTCTAAGGCCTACCAACCTACAGCTGTGAGTGTCTGCAATCAAGAAATATGTCAAATGAAGGCAGAGAGTAGTGTGGCTAATGCTTCGATAGCCACAAGTGGGGTTCTGTTTCACCCAAAGATTGTTTATGGATATGTAAATAGATATGTGTGTGTGTGTATGTATGTGTGTATGTATATATATATATATATATATATATATATATATATATATATATAGAACCCGATATCCTGATAGTTATGTGTACACTGTAAGAGATATCCCAATAGTTATACTGTATAGTAGCTAGCATTGAACAATACAGGAATGCAGGTCTCAGAATGATGTTTTAAACTGGCTTTTTTTCTGCTAATTAGCAAGAGGTATTAAAGACTAGTGCTGTTGTTCGAATTCGGGTCGTCCTAATGTTCGAACTAAATATGGCCGTTCGAATTTGGGTCGACCTGACCCGAATTTTCTTGGATTCAAAGCCCCACATTTGACCCTCCCACAATGCCTAGGGCCCTCCAATAACAGCAGGGATGCTCCCCTCCATATTTGTTGTGGCAGGCAGCCGATTGGCTGTCTGTCACTGCATGCCACACAGGCAGCCATTGGCCTTTATAAGGCCAGGGGGTTCCTGCATTTACCATTCCTGACAGATTTGCTAGCATCACAACCTTTCTGTGCTGCTTGGCTTGCTTTGTCAAAGTAAAAAAAAAAAGTGCTTTACTTAAGTTAGACTGTGTTACACTCACACTATTAGTCAGGTATTTTGTTGGATTGTACTGTATTGGTGCAGTCCTGAAATCTACTGTACTCAGGTAGAGTGTTCCATAGATAGATAGATAGATGGATGCATAGATAGATGGATGCATAGATAGTCAGCCAGTGTGTTACATACACCCAGCCAGAGGCAGGGTACCCTCTCTGACTGCATGAACAGTATCACACTTGTACTGAGAGACAGACGCAGTGTATACTGCAGTATACATTTTGTATACTGTGCTGCATATTACAAGCCGCAACACTGAAGGAAAGTGCTGCATACAACACACACAGCGCACTTGCATTTTTGGTGTCAACCCGCCAATAAAAAATTCCACTTACTGTACCAATTTATACTTTGTGAAGCATATTAGCTACAAGGTATTTTGCAGGGTGTCAAGCCACACAAAAAAATTCTACAATGTCTGGCCAAAGATGAAAGGGCAGCTTTGGCAAGGGTGGCAAGCAAAGCAGTATGAGTTTGTTTTTAGCTGCAGACCCAAGAACAAGAAGCGCTGCTGTTGGTTGTGGGAGTCCATTATTACCACACCATGAACAAGAGGTAGTGGAGTACATGACCCAGCCTGGGTCAAGTAATTGTACCCCCTCTTGATCCCAGACACAGGCCTTACAGGTGTCCCAAACTGTCCATGACACACCTGTTCCTCTTAGTTCTTCATCAGCGGCTGGAAAGTCTCATGTACAGTAGTATGTAGAGTCCCACCGAGGGGTTGGAGAGGCGGAGCTTACAAGCATTCCTTCAAGATGCTCAGTTGTTTCACTCATCTGACGAAGAGAGTCAGTTCACAGGCTTTCCCTCCACTTACTTTTTACCAAAACACTCTGAGCCAGACGAGCCAATTTAAACTGGCTCCAAAAGGCCGCTGCTTCATTTATGATGACGACGACCCTCAAAGGGGGAGAGGGAGGAAGATGGTAAAAGCTGCCCACACTCTGCATTCTTCACGTACCAGTGAGGCAAGTCATAGTTGTCCATTGTAGGAAGCTGTTATCACAGCTATGCCTCAACAACCGTGGACCGCCACCACGAGTACCAGCTCCAGAGCACCTTTCGGCCCAGTTAGATGTTCGCCCGTGTGGGCATTTTTTAATGTCCATAGTGATGACAACACAATGGGTTTTTGCCTTGTTTCAAGTGTTGAGCACACAGTTTGCAAATGACCAAACAAACTTTGAACAAGTTGCATGAGCACACATTAAAAACGCCACCACCCGGTAACCTGGCGGGAACACCTGGTCAAAGCACAGAGCTCTGTGCAACCTCCTCCGCCCAAGAAGCAAGCTCAAACTGCTCGATCTTCCTCTACTGCCTTTCCTCCTTCTGCCACCAAAGTTACCCGTGCTGCTGCCAGCAATTTGAGTGGGGCATGTAGCTGAGCATTACCTTTTTCAGGCTCCACCAGCGGTGGGAAGAGCACGTTCACAGCCTTCAGCATCTCCGTCTACTCCTCCCCCTCGTGGCCCTCTACCTCTACTGTCTCTGAGGTCTATAACTTGCAATGGAGCTGTGTAACTGGCTAATTTTGTTTACCAAGCACCTTCCTCAGGGCCCTCTGCCTCTATATCACTTGTAATGGGGCTATGATTCATAATTAAGAATTTGTAATTTTTAGTAGAGAAATACATACATTTTTCTGTTTATTTTGATAGATTGCAAGTGGTATCAGAATTAAAAAAATAAAATAAAAAAATACAGATATTTAATTCAGAGTACAACTTGCTATCTATAAAATAGTCATAAAAATGTATGAATTTTGCTCCAAAAAATAGATATTTAATTATGATTCATAAATATCTGTTTTTTTTTTAGAGAGAAATAGACATTTTTATGTTTTTTTTTATAGATAGCATGTAGGATTAAAATAAAATGTTTTTTTGTTTTTTTTTACAGAAATCAAGAACATTTTATGGGTTTTTGGATGGATACTAAGTGCTATCAGAATGAAATATCTGTATTTTTTTATGGATAAATATGGAATTTTTTCTGGAATAGGAGGTATAAATTAGGATACCTCTTGCAATCTATCACAAAAAACCTAAAAATTTCTGTATTTATAGATAAAAAATACAGATATTTTTTATGATAGCACTGGGTATCTATCCTAAATACCATAAAAATTTCAATATTTCTCTCCAAAAAATACAGATATTTTATTCTGATGCCACTTTGCTATATATCTCCAAAGCCAAAAAAATGTTCTATATTTCTCTCTAGAAAATACAGATAATTAGTTCTGATAGCACTTGGTTTGAATCCTAAAACCCATAAAAATGTATGTATTTATGTGAAACAAAGATATTTAACTGTGATAGCACTTGCTAGATATCCACAAATGCCCGTTCCCTTTTATGTGGTTTCACTAGGTAGTAGGTGTTAAAAGTGTGATTTTAGTTAATCCGCCTCATCTTCCTCCTCCTGCTGTAACTGATGCTGCCGCCCGCCCAGTATCAGTCTCTAGATGCCAGATATTAAAGCTGTCCACGCTCCATCTTGGAGCCCACCACCTCCTCCCAGTACCCAACTGTAGATGCTAGATAATAATGCCGTCCACACTGTCTCAGAGCCCACTGCGTCGTCCTCCTGCTGTAAATGATGCTGCCGCCTGCCCAATACCAAACTCTAGATGCCAGTTACTAATGTCGTCCACACTTCGTCTCAGAGGCTACCACCTTTTCCTCCTGCTGTTACTGCTGCTGCCTGCCCAGTACCCAGCTCTAGATGACCGTTAACAATGTCAGCCACACTTCTCAGGGCCCACCACCTCCTCCTCTTGCTTTAACTGATGCTGCCACCTGCCCAGTACCCAGCTGTAGATGCCAGTTAACAAGGCTGTACATGCCGCATTTTACAAAGTTACAGCTAGGAGATAGAAAAAGGCAGTCCCCTCCACAGCAATGTCTCCAGTAGCTACAGCTTCTACACTGTCCATATAGGTGATGGCCTCAACCACTAATGCTGTCCTTGCTCTTTCTCAGGGCCCACCACCCCCTCCTCCCAGTACCCAGCTCTAGATGCCAGTTAACAATGCCATCCACACTTCTCAGGGCCCACCGTCTACTCTTCCTGCTCTTACTGCTGCTGCATGACCACTGCCCAGTATCCAGCTCTACATGCCAGACTAGACTCAAGCGCAACAGGTTCTTCTTTCCCCGCTGATTCCACCAAGCCCGTTCCCTTTCATGTGCTTTTACTCGATAGCAGGCCCTGAGACGGAGTGTGGAAGGTATTAGTAACTGGCATCTAGAGCTGGGTGTAGTGCATCTTTAATGACACCCCGAATTGTGTAATGCAAGCGTGTAATCTGAAATTTGTATATGTATGTAGAAAGCCACATTTTCGGCTTCATCCATTGGTAACCTGCTTTATTGGACTGAATTTTTGTGTGTGTTACCCTGGAACTAGGAAGTGGGACAGCAGTCCCTCTGTAAATGTGGGGGGGATGAGATGGGAGACACCGGTATGTTTAAAGGGAACCCAGAGGTCCGGGATGACCCCATTAAGCCATGAAGTTATTGAGCTCAGCAGACGTCTGGAGACTTCTCCACAACAAGTATGTGGCTGTCCTGGGAGACTCCATTCAAAGATCCGTCAACAAGGATCTTGTGAAAATACTGCAGAATGATGACTTTCAGGTTGAGAAGCAGCTGAAAGGGAAGGGTGAGATGTCATTTGCAAACGACACGTTGGGGGAACTCTGGGTGAAATGCACAATGGCATAATTTACCGCGAAGTGCGTCATTACAGAACTGACCACCAACTTGTACGGTTCTATTTCCTGACCCGTGTCTCTTCGGAGTACATAGAGAGCGTGCTGGCCAACTTCGAACATGGACCTCAGCCCGACGTTGTCGTCATCAACTCGTGTATATAGGATGTTATCGGGTATCTTGAGCAATTACTGCAAATGTACAAAACTAACCTGGACCACCTATTTATTTAGCTCAGCGAGGTGCTGAGCCCCAAATGTCTGGTGATATTCAACATGTTCATGTCTGTTGGATTCAAAGCTGGTGAAGTGCTAGAGTACCCGATTTCTAATGTGCGCTGGGACATCATAGAAGGGAATTTCCACAGCGCCACTCTGGCAGATTTACACTAATTTGATGTGATTGACATGCACATCCACTTGCACTTTGAGCTGCGCTCAAGGGTTAAAGATGCCACCCACTCGAATCAGCTGGCTCATCGGAAGTATACCTGCATCCTGATGGCTCATATTGATCGAGCCTGGGGCGTGCAGCAGGAAAAGGAGGCGGTGGGCTCTGAGAACGAGGGTGGACAGCATTGGTAACTGGCATCTAGAGCTGGGTAGTGGGCAGACGGCAACAGTAACAGCATGAGGAGGAGGCGGTGGGCCCTGAGACGGCACAAGGACAGCATTAGAGGTTGAGGCCATCACCTATATGGACAGTGTAGAAGCTGTAGCTATTGGAGATATGAATGGATGAACGAGATTCCAATCTGTCCCTACCTACTATGTAGCGAAACCACATGAAAGGGAACGGGCTTGGCGGAATCAGTGGGGAATGAAGTCCCTGTTGAGCTTGAGTCTAGCACGGCATCTAGAGCTGGATACTGGGCAGTGGGCAGGTGGCAATATAACACTGGTCAACAAACACTTTCTTGCCAAACAGATTAAAGTCATTTTAGGTTATGTTTGATGCTCCGATTCCAAAAATGTTATTGGTTTTGCTAGATTGGCTCTAGTTTTTGAAATAATTACCTCAACAATAACCTCATTGAAAACTAAAGACACATGAAAATGAAGCAAAAATAAACTAGATATGCCTACGTATACAAAATTTAATTAATGTCAATATATATACTATGTATATTTAAAGAACTAATCACAAAGAGGTAATTGAAAAATCCCCCTATTGTATGGTTTCCTTTCATGCTGATGATCAGGACAATCATGTTGAAGGCTCCAGCAGTAGTCTGCCATTATGTATCTACCCCATCTGCCCTGATACCTTTTTTTCTATCACTTTTAAATCTTGATGGAACCTCTCCCCTTGTTCCCCAGTGAAATCGCCAAGTTTTCTGGACATTTTTGCAAATGGCTATGAAGATATGAAGTGTACCTTTATGCTCATAGTTGCACCCTACATTTTACAAGTATAAGAACAAGTTTTGTACCAGTTCATAATTTTGTGCTTTATGATTACCCAAGAAGTTCATGACAGCCATGATGTAGCTGTGTCAGGCAGAAGCTTCAGTATCAGTCATGTATCTTGTGAAATTTGAATATTAATTTTGGAATCTGGGACCCATCAAAGATTCCTGCTTTTAATTTTTCAGTACTCAAGGGAAGAATCTACAAATGTATTTGAAGTAATCACCATCCTTGTTCAGAGCTCTAACAAATTGCTTCATTAATCCCAACTTTGTGTTTTTTTTTTTTTGTTTGTTTTTTTTTTCCTTGGAGGCCATCTCACTTTTTTCTCAGTGATTTTTGCTTTGCTCTACTATACCACAAGCAGATGAAACATGGGTACTTGTGTATCCACTTTGCTGTCCAAGTAGAAAGTTCACCATTTTTGTTAAGTGACCAATTGGAATTGATGCATAGCAGATGCCATTATGCAGTAAAACAGATTTCAAACTTCGAATGAAACTGTCTATGAAAAGCCGCCAGTCTTTTGCTCTATATTCTGGTACTCCTATATGGGCTAGAAGTCCAGGGACGTTACATTAGTACACAAAGTCTCCATGCTAACTGAAATATGGTAGGAGTAACCTCTCTTGTCCTATAAACCATTATTTTAACTTTTGGCCTCAGACAGTTCTTTTCTTTTAGCCTGAATGCTAAAAGTTCAGATGCTTGTTTTGACAGTTAGGTCTGTTAGAAATGATCATATAATAAATATAGTTTGCGTATGTAATAATCATATAATATAGTTTTGAGTATGTAAGTGATTTGTCATGAAATGGGTAACTGGATAGCTGGATAATTGTTTTAACTTTATCTAGGTATGGTTTCAAGACCTCAATATTTTGGCGCATGGGAACGTAAGAACTGTCCAGTCTCTAGTGGAACAGAGGTTATTGAAGTCAATGTGAAACAGCTGTGTAAAGTCTATTCTCTCTTTGTGTTCAAAAACATGTAGTAGAGTAAAGTTACAATTTATGTCAATGTTAAACTTGTATAAAAGGAACAACTCTTTTGGTTGTGAGGTAGAGATTGTTCCATCGTAGTCCCTCACAGACTGATCCGTACATCAAGCAGGTCATATCCTCATAAGCTTTCTTTTTATTTACTTTGAGAACTTGCTTACCATTTTGAATTTTTGCATGCCTTTGAATTTACAAACCCTGTATATCCTCAATGTTGGATACAGGAATATCAGAGATTGTGCTGAACACAGGCATGGGAATATCAGCACCATGCCACACAGGTTGTCTTGCTGATTCCAAATCAGGGTACTCCCACTTGTGTTTCCTGAAAACTTTTACATTCACAGCACAAAAATAACAATCATTATGATGATTTCTGGGCTCTTGCCATACCATAGGTACAACAAATTTCAAACTTTTCAGTTTTCAATTTTCCCACTGACGTAGACACTCTACAAAAGTTTTGCATATGATATGGAGAGCCCAATACTTATCTTGGTCATTCAGTTTATAACCAAAATATTCAAGATATGCTTGTTTCACAAATTATGTAATGTTTTTTGTTCATGTTTTTGTGAAGAATATTCACCACACATGTAGCAAAATACATTAGGGTCATTTACACAACTTCTTGAACTCATTTCTGTAAAAAAGAAAAAGTATGAATAAAAAGAAGGCAAATGAACGTTTTATGAATAGATTGGGAACAAATGTGTTGTCAACCTCCTAATAATAATGTAAGTTGATATAAACCACTCAATTTGTTTAATGTGCCTAAGCCCTTAATGTCTGATTAGGGACAACTTATGAGAAAATGTAAGGACAGAACAGTAGGCTACTTGCCGCACAGAAAAACGTTTAGATATTGTATGAAACAAAAAACACTTATTAAATATACAAGAATTATAAAAACCATAAAAAATTTGTCTAACAGAGGTAAATATACTGTATCCTTCAACAAAGTTTTTACAAACATGTATCGGGAATCAAAGAAACAGAGAAGTTGGGTCTCTACCCGATGCGTTTCGCCCATGTGGGCTTCTTCAGGGGATAATAGAGACCCTAAAATGATAGCTAGTGTAGGTATAGTTGTTTACAAGATAAGCATAATGAATATATATCTTCAAGAAATATAAGGCATTATATATGTAAATGTCCATACAGCAACTTTTGTAGCTTTTAAAAGGTGATATAATAGAAAAGAAAATTGTACTTACGTTACATTACAGTGTTGATAGTATGCCCAATCAAGAATAAAAGCAATATTTGTATATCAAAATATGTGAGACAAAAATATACCCATTACCAAAGAAGGATAATAAAGCTTTGTTTTATCATGCTTACTTTTATGGGTTCAGACTGCGATAATTGTTGGAGGGCTCAGTGACTCATGTATCATGGGAAGATTCATTCTAACAATGACAAGGTGGATAACCTATTTAAAATGTAACTAGAATTTTGGTAAATAGGCAGGTACAATTTAATCAATTCTTGGTTAGTTACAAGGTTGTTGAACAAAATATTTCTTATAGAAAGGGTTCAAGAAAGGTAGAATTTCCCAGTCAATATCAATGGAGGTCTGTAAATAAGTAATCATCCAAGATATAGTTTAATTATAAATGGAGAGATTTAAAACGGTTAATAAACTGCCAATTCAGAAATGTGCACTATATGGCAAACCTGGATACGGTATATGTTGTTAGAGGAAGACAAAATGAAAGCATGAAACCTAACCTGGATCATTTGATATAGGGAATGTCTTCCGATTCTAGTAGTTGAATTCAGCTTCAGTTGAGAGGACATGTATTCCAAATAGGGAGGCTATAAATATGTAAGTACACAGTAATGTCAAAACAATATTGCAACATCATGTGGACAAAAAAATAAAAATAAAATGCCTCTAAGCAGATTTGCCAGCTATAGCTTACTTTTTTATATGTTCAAGGAATATGGGAGTAGTGAGCTCGCTGTGGTCGTCCAGGCAAAGGACTGACGCTGCAGCTGGGCTTAGCTTATAAGACCAATGCTGCATGATGGGCATTAAAGGTGGCATGTTTTTCCACATAGCACATGCTCAGTATCTAGATATAGGCAAGAGGCCTGATAGAAGCAGATCCCACCCTTACTCAACAGAGGGTAGAGAGAGAGGACGGAGCGGAGGCGGAGGAGGAGTAAACGTCTCTGCAGTGAGAAAATATCAATGAATGGGAGAACTGAGCGGAAAACCGAAAGGGAGAGACACACAAAGAAAAGGAGGAGTGAAAAGGAAATAGAGGGAAGTATTCCGGCTGTGTCCCAGGAAGAATTGGTAATATTCACATATCACATTATAACATTGGTGAATACAATATTTTGGCGTAGATATAAATATTATAATGTACTAATTATGAATTATTATTACCTATATATAGAGGTGTAAACATAGGTGTAATAATGTAGGATAACCTTTATATTTTACATCATTTTAAAAGAATAATATACATGCCTCTCCCCATGTAACGATTCAGGGGAAGTTAAAAAACATCATAACATACATGGGCTGAGTACATTGTACACATAACATATGTAGGGATTATCCAATGCATTTCGCAGACTAGGTCCGCTTCCTCAGGGATGTAATTAGTACAGACAATAGATGTATCAGCACTACAATGCAATACAGAAAGAACCATTAACCCCCCCCCCAGCGGTAATCCCGAATGTCGGGGTGGGAAAACCATGCAAAAAGCAGTAACCCCGAGTCACACTCAGGGTAACTTTGGGGGTCCCCCTTACCTCATCCACGCTCCAGCGGCAATCGGACAATCCCGCTGTAATGCCGGGGTTGCCTCTTCGTCGGGGGGTGTGGTCAGGCAGGAAATTTAAAAGCGGATTACTGAGTAATCTGCTTTTAAATGCCACCCGAGTTCCTGCCACCCTGCAGGATTTCTGCATGGTGCATCTAACTGCAGATGGGATCACCAATAGTAAATTCCAGGTGTAATGCCAGCGGTGATTTCCCGCTGGCATTACCCCCGGAATTTACTGCAACTTCTCGCATCACCCGGAGATCAGCCTCCAGGTGATGCGAGCAGAGTGAGCAGGGCGGGGACATCCCCACCGCATCACCCGGCAAGATGTGTGACATCTTCTGGGTGATGCGATGGAGTGATGAATTCTGGGGGCGGGAAATTTAAAACCAGATTACTATGTAATCTGCTTTTAATTTTTTTTTTTTTACAGTAAAAAACCTAAAAACATAAAATAAAAATACATTGTAGTGCACCAAGCATCATTGCCCAGTGCTCTGATTTACATTTTGCCCACTATTAGCCCTTGATCTGACTCTTTTGATGACTTATAAATCACTTCCTGAATGTATCATTTCATCACTTTGTCTTTGACTTTGATTGTTCCTGACTGTTTGCTGGAGACCACATGGCATCCAAAAGGCATCTCGCAAGCGCTGTTTTGGAGGTATTTGAACGCAGCGATAGCGATTTGGAGTCCCTTGTGGAATCGAGCAATAGTGATTCACTAGTAAATTTGTCATCGGACAGCGAAAGTGAACTGAGCAACAATTCTGAACCTGAGGTCAGTGCTGTGCGCACATGGTGCCCTATTGACCTTCATGTGGACCAGGCAGTACCGCCAAGATTTGCATTCACCGGCGCACCTGGGAGGAAATTGAGGCTGAATGCGATGACCCCCTGGCATACCTGAAGTTGTTTTTGACCAATGAAGTTATTGAAAAAATTGTTGCGGAGACAAAGAGGTAAGCGGCTCTTGTGTTTGCTAACTTTTTGAAATTTTTTGCCAATTTTTTTTTATGCCAACATGTGTGCTGCTCTGTGTTTGCTAACATATTACTTGCAACCTTCCCACTATAAAAGAACATATCCTAAAATACATTTTTTATTTTGTTTTATGCAGGTACGCTGGACAAGGTGCTCCACACCTGAGGTTTGCAAGAAGCAGAAAATGGGAACCTGTAGCCAAGGATGACATTTGGCTGTTTTTGGGCTTGGTGATCCTGCAGGGAGTTGTGGGCAAACCCGTGCAGAAGTGGTACTGGTCCAAGAATAAAATGATTGCCACTCCATTCTTTGGCTCAGTCATGCCTGAATATTGCTTTTCCCTCATCATGAAGTACCTGCACTTCGCAAACAATGAAGAATTTGATGAGAGTACCCATCCTGCACCAAAACTCAAGAAAATTTAGGAAGTGTCTCAGATGATTCTACAAAATTTCCAGCAATCCTATGTGCCAGAAAGAGATGTCAGCATTGATGAAAGTCTAATGGCTTACAAGGGGAGGCTCAGCTGGGTGCAGTACATTGCATCAAAGAGAGCACGATTTGGCATGAAAACGTATATGCTGTGCGAATCCTCATCTGGCTACATCTGGGATACAGTACTGTACACTGGAAAAGGGACACAGTTCAGCCCCAGATACAGCCATTATGGATTGGCAACATCTTCAGTGCTATCCCTCATTGAGCCATTGCTAGATCAGGGGTATTGTGTCTTAACTGACAATTTCTACACATCTCCTCAGCTTTACGAGTTCCTTCTGCAACACAGAACAGATGCCTATGGAACCGTTAGGGCTAATCGGCACAACCTGCCATCATTCTTTGCAAAAGGGAAGCTGAAGACAGGAGAAATTGTTGCCTGGCAGAAAGGCAAGATGATGGCACTGAGATGGCATGACAAGAAAGATGTGTGTCTGATAAGTACTGTCCATGATGCCTCCACTGTTCTGGTACACACAAAACGTGGGAAAGAAATGATGAAGCCACAGGTGGTGATTGACTACAACACCACCATGGGAGGTGTCAACAACATTTATGTAATTATGATTTAAAATTGTGTATTATATTATAATTTATGATTATAATATAATACATATAATTCTTATACCCGGGAGTTAATCCTAAGAATGACAGGCCCACAATATAAACAAATTTCTATGCAAAAAAATAGGATCAATTTTTGCATCAAAAACCTGACAGAATTAGAACTCTGGGGGGGGGGTTGATACATGCATTATAACATGTTTGCTTATAATCCCTTACTAAAATATTTGATTTCTCTAAAGTCAAACTAGAATGAAATTGTAATCAGGTCACAAATGTTTGTTCGCATATTTTTTTACGGTCATACTATTGTGTGATGACATATTTGAAGGTGCTACTTAGTATATATCCAGCTTGATAGAGATTAGTTTGCAGTGTTGCAACCAAAAGAAAAAGTACCAAAACAAAAAGTGCAACAAATGTAACTATAAATGAAGCAAGTTTGTGATTGAGTTCAATGTAACATAAAAAAGTAGCACTTACACAAAAAAACGTCAAGCATTAAGGCTTAGTCTACACGGACTGTTTCCCCAGCGTTTAACCTGAGGCTTTTAAAGCCCTTGTTTGAAGTCCCCATGCATTCCAATGGGCTTATCTACACCAGGACATTTCCTTCAGGCACGTTTTTGAGCTTTATTTTAAATGTTGCTTGCAACGTTTAAAAAAATTAAATCACGGGAAATTGCGGTAAAACGCGGGAAAACGCGGCCATTGATTTTAATGGGAGCGTTTTCCTGTGTTTATACATGCTAGAAATTGTCAATAAAAAAACTTCCATTGATTTCAATGGAGGCTTTTACAAACGTTTTAACAATAGCCTCTGTCCTGTGTCACTATTCCATGTGTCATGCATGAATAATTACATGTACTATGCTGTTAAAAATTAACACCTATGCCTGGCACGTGTGAAGATTGTCTGTCATTGTGTTTGCTTTTGGTGCTTTTCACACCTGCAAATGATGTCATTCATTATCACTTGTGTGTAGTCATGGTCTTTAATTGTGCTTCACTTTGCACTCTTTTCCTTCCTTTACTACCAAGTGCTAAAACGCTTGTATAATCGCGGAAAAACGCAGCATAGACGTTTTCCAGCGTTTAAAAAAAAGTTTTAAAACGTTAAAGTGCATAAAAACGCTTATAAACGCAGTAGGAACGTTTACATGCCTTTTTACAAAACGTCCATGTAGACCCAGCCTAAGTGCATAAAAACGCTTATAAACGCAGTAGGAACGTTTACATGCCTTTTTACAAAACGTCCATGTAGACCCAGCCTTAAATGGACTGGAGATGCGCACAGAACAGGGAGCAGGCGTGCGCTAATCTATTTCTATCACCTCACCATTGAGGTTAACATCTCCTTCTGAATAGCACAGCTGAAAATTAATCACCTTAATTGGCGTATTCGAGATCTTTGCAGGAAACCGGCAGGCGAGTTCACTAGAACTCGGGCCCAACTTGCGGTAATAGGGCTTGCCGACCAGCACGTACGTACGCACATTTCATTGATAAATCATGGCTAATTTGTCTGAGTGTATGTATCTGATTGTTGTGGAGATTAAAGGAGGTTTGTTCATTTATCCATGCACACTGAACGCATTTCCCACACCTGTGGGTAC
The DNA here is from genome assembly GCF_032062135.1 of Pyxicephalus adspersus. Lineage (NCBI taxonomy): Eukaryota > Metazoa > Chordata > Amphibia > Anura > Pyxicephalidae > Pyxicephalus > Pyxicephalus adspersus. Next base: position 48,881,308 of record NC_092867.1, read on the forward strand.
CAGGGTTTTTTTTCTTTGTCTAAAACGGGTTCTGAATAATGACTATGCACTATTTGATCTGTAAGGGATGATAATTTCCAATAGGTAATACTGGGGTGTTTGCTTAAGAACTTTGAGGTGGATGGATCACTTCTCAAAATGTGCCAGTGCTTTTTAACATCTTAGTAACATCTTTGTGGTGGTCATTAAATGTTTATCCACATGATGTTGCAACATGGTTTTGACATTACTGTGTACATATTTATAGCATCCCTATTTTGGAGTACCTCTCTCATCCTAGCTGAATTCATCTACTGGAATTGGGAGACATTCCCGATATCAATTGATCCACGTTAGGTGTCATCCTTTCATTTTGTCTTCCTCTATCAACTTATAATTTATCCAGGTTCGCCATTTAGTGGACATTTCTGAATTGGCAGTTTATTAACTATTTTAAATCTCTCCATTTATAATTAAACTGTAACTTGGGTGATTACTTATAAACAGAACTCCATTGATATTCATTGGGAAATTCTACCCTTCTTGAACCCTTTCTTTAAGGAATATTTTCTTAAACAACCTTGTAAGTAACAAGAATTGATGAAATTTTACCTACCTGTTTACAGAAATTCCAGTTACATTATAAATCAGTTATCCACCTTGTCATTGTTAGAATGAATCTTCCCATGATACATCATCAGTGAGTCCCCCAACAATTATCGCTGTCTGAACCCATAAAAGTAAGCATGATGAAACAAAGCTTTATTATCCTTATTTGGTAATGGGTATATTTTTGTCTCACATCTAACTTTTCTCTCACCTCAATATTTCTTTATTTGGGTCTACACCCGACTATTGATATACATAGATTGCTTTTATTCTTGATTGGGCATACTATCAACACTGTAATCTAAGAACAATTTTCTTTACTATTATAGCGCCATTTAAAAGCTACAAAAGTTGCTGTATGGACATATGCGTATATAATGCCTTATATTTCTTAAACATATATATTCTTTATGCTTTTCTTGTAAAAAAACTAAACTTACACTAGCTATCATTTTAGGGACTCTATTATCCCCTAAAAAAGCCCACATGGGCGAAATGCGTTGGGTAGAGACCCAACTTCTCTCTTTGATTCCTGATACAAGTTTGTAAAACTTTGAAGGATAGAGTGTATTTACCTTTGTTACTCCCATTTTTTATGGTTTTTATAACTCTTGTATATTTAAAAAGTTATTTTTTAATTTCATACAATACCTAAAAGTTTTTCTGTGCCGCAATTAGCTTACTGTTCTGTTCTTACATTTTCCCCAAGGTTTTATTAAATCAATGCTACATTTAATATATAAAATGCAAAACATTGGTGTAAATAAAGATTGATATTAAAATGCTGTGTTAACATTTGTTTTTGGTAAAATCGTCTATTTCGATTCCTGTATCACAAGTACTAGAGCCAATTCAATAAAACTGATGTCATTTCTGGATTATGATTCTTAATATAATATATGTCACAGCACTGGGACAACAAAGAGTATAATTTTTAACTAAACCACATCAAACACATACTCAAATTGATTTTTTTTGTCAATTTTCCAGCTCTCCAGGCATCTGCCACCTCCCAGATAGGGCATAATAGTTGGCCTGCTCCCATTCTTCTAGATATCTCTTTTGGCACCCGAACACGGAGATGCCATTGGAAGCTCAATTTGTTCCTCCTCAAATATGCACACACAAAGCTGCAACTTCAAACTACATTAGATCATTATTTTAAGGAAGTACACATTCTTTTTCAGACCTCTACCTTATGGGAGGCCCATAAGGCAGTCATAAGAGGACATTGCATTTAAGAATCCTTTCGACTTAGAAAATCAGCTGCTGCAACACCTGGGGAAATCAAGGGTGAGTATGGTAGCTTAAGATATGATTCGACAGAGGTGCCCTAGATATTCAGTAAATACTATACAGATCATTATTCCACAGTACATGTCTCACAACAGGGAGCTGCATTCATGTATAGCTGCATACATATCGTACTGCTTTCTTCCATCCTTAAAGGCCACAGCGGTCCTTAAACTCAATATTCCAACCACACAAAAGGAAGTAGCAGCTGCAATTAAATCAATACCCTCAAGAAAAGTTTCAGGTCCAGATGGCCTTACTTATCTTTATTACAAGGCATTCAGTGACACCTTACTCTCACATCTATCTCTTCTATTTAACAGCTTCTTGAAGGACCAATTCCCCCACGGATGCTTCACTCATACATTTTGGTCTTCTTGAAACTTTGGAAGGATCCATGTGACCCAGATAGTTACAGACCCATTGTACTCCTCAACTCAGACCCGAACCTCTTAATTATAATACTAGCAACATTTGTAGGCTCCCTCTTACTATCAATTATATCCAGGGATCAGGTAGGCTTTATCTTAGCTAGGCAAGTGGCTGAAAACACTAGATGAGCTGTTAATATTTTAGAGGTGCCTAATTGACTAGAACGTGGTGGGCAGAAAAAGCTAGATGCAAAATAAGCCTTTGATAGGTTAAGTTTGTCGTTTGTTTCATACACAACAAAATATTGACATTCAGGTCACTTTTCTACAAGAGATTAGGTCACTTTAATCAGCTACAGCAGAAGTTAAATTCCCACATGCAAACTCTCCACTTATCCAGATTAGGAACAGCACACAGCATAGTTGGCCTCTATCCCCTTTACTGTTAGCAATTGCCTTAGACTCAATATAAATTGCAATCAGACAACATTCTGACATTACAGGGGTCTCAGTCAAATCCACTAACATTTTGTTATCTCTATTTAGGGGGATGAGATTCTTCTGTCATTGACTAATCCCATGGTATACCTCCCCGGTCTCCATTAAGTGCTAGAAGAGTATGGTACCCTTTCCAGATACAAGACAAACCCTGGTAAAACTGAAACACTCTCGGTTAAGCTCCCTCTTGAAGAATTAAAGGTCCTCAAAGAGAAGTGTCCAATCCACTGGTGTATTGACTGCATCAAATATTTCGCCATCTTTCTCCTTCCCTCAGATGAATCGCTTTATCAACAGAAATATCTAAAATTATTGACGGAAATTTGTAATTTGTTACACAAATAGACCCTACCAGTCTTTTTCTTTGGGTACATTACCCTTAAGAAACATTTACTAATTCTCCCAAAGTTATTATACCTCTTTGAAACGGTACTGTTGTCGGTATGCTCTTAAATTTATATTAACAAATAAGAGCCGTAGGATATCGAAAGCAGTCACGTGCACACTGCGATAGTGGGGTGAGTTGAGTGTACCAGACTTTCTAAAGTATTACCAAGCAGCTCATTTACGCAATTTGGCTTCCTGGGCAACCCTGTTACCTCATAATTGCTGGACTGAACTCTCGGATTATGCTGAAATGGAAGTTCTCACCTTCCTCAGCAGTTGACCTAACAAATTGTACAAAGGTACTTACAGATCGCCTAGAACAATTCCATGACATTTGGTCATGTTGAGACAATATACATCATTAACTCTCTTCTAATTTTCCTGATGAAAGCCTCCACATATAATTGGGATGCTTACAATGATGGTCTCCATGCTCATAAGCAATAGGTAAATACCCTTCCCTATAAACCTTATACCTCGTGCTCCCTGTTACACCCCCCCACCTCTTCTTTTTATGACTCATCCCTCCCTGGGTGTGTATATATAGAAGGTATAAAAAACATATTGTTGATACAGTCAATTTGGTAAATGTTTTGTATACCTTCTATATATACACACAGACCATTAAGGGTGTTAATATAATACTGACGAAGCCAACCCGTGGCGAAATGTGTCGGAAAATACACAGCGAAATATGGTTCCCTCCCTAACTCCCCCTTGTGTGTTTTTCCTGATTATTGGGAGCACGTATGTATAGCCTAACACCCAGGTCCTGTAAATTGTCAAACAGGATCTAGGTGATTACGTTTATAAATGTTTGTAATTATGTATTGATCAATTATGTGCAAATACATAATTAAGTTTTGCAAGCAACGTGGTAGTGACACATCTCTTTTCTCTAACCTTCTTACTCTTTATATGTTCATATTTAAGAGGTGGTTGTAGTATTTAGAACCAATCAGTAAGTGGAGAAACGCACACTATTTTCTAGATGCCAAAGCATGGAAATTTTAGGGGGTGTTAGCCACAGGTGTCCCCCACTTACACCTCTAACTTTGTTCACCTGTACCTCCCTATTCCTGAGAAATTGTAGTTCAGGTGTTAGAAGCCTTCAGCAATGTGTAACGGTAGATTTTTTGATGGGCAGAGTTTTTTATGTTCTGACGATGGCTTATTATTTAAATTTTAAGGGGAGTAGCCACAGGTGTTCCTCATTTGCACCTCTAGTTTTGTTCACCTGTTACCCCCTGTTCCTGAGAAGTTGGGGTTTAGGTGCTTGAAGCCTCCAGCAATGTGTAACAGGATTTTTTTTGATGGGCAGAGTGTAAGGAATATAATTTTGCGGAGTTTTGAATTTAAGTTGTTTTTGTGTTTTTTGCTATATTTTGCAGATAATTGAGTTGTGTCGAAACTAGTTATATCCTCCTTATCAGTAGGTCAATATTTGCTCCATCCTTACCTTGAAGCTTCTTACCTTGAAACATCTTGCTCAGTGAAGTTGTTAATTATGTTTCTTGTTACTGACTAACTACTAAGTGTCTTTCACCTTGTTGTCTGACTATATAAACTGCAATGTGATAATAAAGATTTGAGTGATATACCTACATGCTTAAACTGCTTGGGTGTTATTCACTGCTCCCAATGCGTTGAAAACAGAGGTCATGATAGAGAGCCATAAAACAGAGTTTTCGCCTTAACACAGAGTTTTTTATGTTCTGACCATGGCCTAATGAATAAATTTTAGGGGGTGTTAGCCACAGGTGTCCCCCCACTTGCACCTCTAATTTTGTTCACCTGTACCACCCCATTCCTGAAATGAGGGTTCAGGTGCTAGAAGCCTCCAGCAATGTGTAACGGTAGATTTTTTTGATGAGCAGAGTTCTTTATGTTCTGACTATTGCCTAATGATGACATTTTAGGGGGTGTTAACCACAGATGACTACTATTGCACCTCTAATTTTGTTTTGAGGCTTGCCCTCATTTAACCTTTGGTGCCCGGGGAGGCAGGAGGACTACCGCGGCTGCAATCCTCCTGTGCGTGATCCCTGGACACGAAGTTAAATAAGGGCAAGCCCTCATCCTTGAATGCATCTGTGAGAATCATCACAGGATGATTCCCAAGGCTGCATTCATTCATGATGAGCACAGTCACGGGGCTCTGAAATCTTGGATAGAGAATCTCTATCCAGGAACACAAACTACAGGGCTGCAAGTGCAATCCGAACAAGTTCAGTAAACAAAAACGGTCCTATTCGCCGCAAGATCGAATTTTAAAATGTCGCTCGCTCATCCCTAGTGCTAGATGCCTCAAGCAATGTGTAACAAGGTAGATTTTTTTGATGGGCAGAGTTCATTATGTTCTGACTAGAGATGGGCAAATCAAAGCTGACGAAATGGAATTCGATCTGAATTTCAGGAAAAATTAGATATGCAACAACTGCGAATTTCCTCGTACTTCGTGGTAACGAATCACAATTTTTCCTAAAATGGCGGCTACACGTGTGAGGACATATGTGAACTCTGGGAAGGCAGGATGACCCATAATGCCATGCATGCAGCCAATCAGCACCAGCCCTGTGATTTCACAGCCCTATAAATAGCCTCAGCCATCTTGGATTCAGACATTTTACAGTGTTCTGAGTGCAGGGAGAGATGTGTGCAGGCACTAGGGAGAGTGATAGGAGAAACCTCACTGTGAAAAAGAAAAACAGAAAAAAACATTTATAAGTGCAGGGAAAGGATAGGGAAGAATCATTTTACAGCATCTTAGTGTAGGGAGAGACGTCAGAAGGCGCTAGGGACAGTGCTAGAAAGCAATTTACAAGTGCAGGGAAAGATTATTTGGGGATCCAAATAGCCATTATACAGCTCTGTCATTCCAGCAATTTGTTCTTGTTATTGGGGTGCAAGTGCTATGTTGAAAAGCCTTTAGTGACTTATATCTGTGGAAAAAGAAAAATATATACGCATTTCACTTCTGCAGTTATATGTGGTGAAAGAGTTTAGTAGCCCATTTCAGTACAAAAAGAAAAATATATACACATTTTATTGTTGCAGTTATTTGTGGTGAAAGTGTTTAGTGGCCTATTTCAGCACAAAAATAAAAATATATATGCATTTCATGCCTCCACACTATGTCATTGTGCCACTCTGTGGTCTCCGCCTGATGCTGCTGCCGCCACCTACACTCTTTGTCATTCTGCCACTCTGTGGCCTACTCATGCTGCCGCCACCTCAACACTATGTCATTGTGCCACTCTGTGGCCTACTCATGCTGCCGCCACCTTAACACTGTCATTGTGCCACTCTGTGGCCTACTCATGCTGCTGCCACATCCACACTCTGTCATTGTGCCACTCTGTGGCCTACTCATGCTGCTGCCACCTCCACTCTGTCATTGTGCCACTCTGTAGCCTCCTAATGCTGTTGTCAACCGCACCACCCTGGCCTCCTGCTGCTGTCGCCAACTCCACACTGTCATTCTGCCACTCTGTGGCCTCCTGATGCTGCTGCCACCTCCACACTTTGTCATTATGCCACTCTGTAGCCTCATAATGCTGTCATCAACCCCACCACTCTGGCCTCCTGATGCTGCAGCCACCTCCACACTATGTCATTGTACCACTCTGCTCTGCTGCTGCCACCTCCAGACTGTCATTGTGCCACTCTGTAGCCTCCTGATTATGCCGCCACCTCCACACTATGTTATTGTGCCACTCTGTGCCCTCCTGATCATGCCGCCAGCTCCACACTGTCATTGTGCCACTCTGTGGCCTACTGATGCTCTTGCCACCTCCAGACTCTGCCATTGTGCCACTCTGTGGCCTACTCATGCTACCGCCACCTCCAGACTCTGTCATTGTGCCACTCTGTGGCCTCCCCCTGATGCTACTGCCGCCGCCACCTCCACAATCTGTCATTGTGCCACTCTGAGGCCTGCTGATGCTGCCGCCACCTCCACACTCTGTCATTATGCCACTCTGTAGCCTCCTAATGCTGTCGTCAACCCCACCACTCTGGCCTTCTGATGCTGCTGCCACCTCCACTCTATGACATTGTATCACTCTGTGGCCTCCTGATGCTGCCGCCACCTCCACACAATGTCATTCTACCACTGTGTGGCCTCCTGATGCTGTCGCCAACTCCACACTGTCATTGTGCCACTCTGTTGCCTACTCATGCTGCGGCCACCTCCACACTCTGTCATTGTGCCACTCTGTAGCCTCCTGATGCTGTTGCCAACTCCACACTGTCATTTTGCCACTCTGTGGCTTCGTAATGCTGTTGCCACCTCCACATTTCGCCACTCTGTGGCCTCCACCTGTTGCTGCTGCTGCCGCCACCTCCACACTCTGTCATTGTGCCACTCTGTGGCCTCCTGATGCTGCCGCCACCTCCACACTATGTTAGTGTGCCACTCTGTAGCCTTCCGATGATGTCGCCCACTCAAGACTCTTTCATTGTGCCACTCTGTGGTCTCCTCCTGATGCTGCTGCTATCGCCACCTCCACACTTTGTCATTGTGCCACTCTGTAGCCTCCTGATGCTGTCACCAACTCCACACTGTCATTCTGCCACTCTAAACCCTGCTGATGCTGCCGCCACCTCCACAACCTCATTCTGCCACTCTGTGGCCTCCTGATGCTGCTGCCACCTCCCCACTCTCATTTTGCCACACTGTGGCCTCCTGATGCTGCTGCCACCTCCACACTTTGTCATTGTGCCACTCTGTAGCCTCATAATGCTGTCATCAACCCCACCACTCTGGCCTCCTGATGCTGCAGCCACCTCCACACTATGTCATTGTACCACTCTGTGGCCTGCTCATGCTGCTGCCACCTCCAGACTGTCATTGTGCCACGCTGTAGCCTCCTGATTATGCTGCCACCTCCACACTATGTTATTGTGCCACTCTGTGGCCTCCTGATCATGCCGCCAGCTCCACACTGTCATTGTGCCACTCTTTGGACTCCGCCTAATTTTGCTGCTGCCGCCACCTCCACACTCTTTGTGCCACTCTGTAGCCTTCTGATGATGTTGCCCACTCAAGACTCTGTCATTGTGCCACTCTGTGGCCTCCTGATGCTGCCGCTACTTCCACCCTATGTCATTGTGCCACTATGTGGCCTCCTGATGCTGCTGCCACCTCCACACGCGGTCATTGTGCCACTTAGTGGCCTCCTGATTCTGCTGCCACCTCCACGCTCTGTCATTGTGCTACTCTGTGGCCTCCGCCTGATGCTGCCGCCACCTCCACAATCTGCCATTTTGCCACTCTGTAGCCTCCTGATGCTGTCGCCAACTCCACATTGTCTTTGTGCCATTCTGTAGCCTTCTGATGATGCTGCCATCTCCAGACATTGACATTGGGCCACTTCGTGGTCTCCTCATGCTGCTTCCACTTCACCACTATGTCTTTGTGACACACTGTAGACATCTCAAGCTGATCTCCCACCCTCCTCACTCCATGACTGGGCCACTATTTTGCCTTTTTGGCCTGGATGACATCACTATTTATTTGACCCTTCTTCTGTCTTGTCAGAAGGAAGGAAAAATGAGACGCACAACGGGTCCTGTCTGTGTAGCAGCTGTAAGGCATGTATGGTCCCATCAGAATTGGCTTATGATTTGGTAGCCAAAAGCAGGAGTGGGTACAAAACACAGAAGACATGCAAATATTCCATTCACGTGACATCTGTTTTTGATCCATGTTTTTTTTGGCATTAGCAATACTGATGGATTATTGAGCAAATGCTGACCGAGTGAAAGCATATGCTCCACAGACAGGATCCGGTTTTTGTGGGTTATTGTTCTGACGGATCAGAGGAAGGCCAAAATAATCAGTGATGTCAACACAAACTTACTGCTGACACCCTCTCTACTCTATCGGGATGCCTTTACTTGTATAAGCGGTTATTAGAACAGGTTCTGTAGAGATCTATGTGGAATCAGCTGACGAGGGTGTAAAAGGAGTGCACTTCTTCTTGACACCAACATGGATCTGTAAGGCTGAGTTCATAGAGTTATTTGGTCAGTTTTGGCCCCGTGACTGTCCAAATAAGTGAAGTGTGCAGTGATTCTAATAGAGATGCCTGTCCTCTGCATGTCATACTGACTCACAGTATTATTTCACTACCACAGCAGACTCCCTGTGCGTGTTACTGCAAGGCACAGTGTTCTACACCACAATTCAAGGCTCTCTGCAGGCCGGGAATAGATGTTTTTTAACATGATTTGCAGTGAATAAATTCAGATCGAAGCGAATCTGTTCGAAAAATTTGGCTAACCAGCCGAATTGAATTTTTGAGAAATTCGCTCATCTCTAGTTCTGACAATGCCTTAGTGATGAAATTTTATGGGTTGCTAGTAGCATGTGTCGTCCACTTACACCTCTAATTTTGTTCACCTGTACCCCCTGTTCCTGAGAAATTGAGGTTCAGGTGCCACAAGTTTTGTGACGGGTAGGTATAAATTTGGGTTGCACACCTCCTTGCAAAGTTACTCCGGGGTCCATAATTTGTATGTTTATTTCAGGCTTCTAGCCATACTTACTTTTTAAACAGCAACCCTGATGCTCAATTGTAACTATTTTTTATATTTATGACTCCCATATTTTGAAATTTGTTAAAGATGGGAAGATTAAATTTGGGGTACTGCTAGTTATGAAGGTCCCCTGTGTACCCTGAAAATTTTAGGTCGGTACAACATACTGTTCAGGGGAAATAGGGGTTTGTACTGGGATAGGTGCAAGGCTGCAGTACATGACATGCTGCATATATACAAAAATACAGCTTTGAAACTTTCGTAACGATGACGTCATTGTACACGCCCCCTGGTAGATTTTATTTCTTGGGTAGATTTTTTTGTTAGGACACCGGACTGCTTTCAGCCCGTCTTTAAAAAAGTTAAATAGGTAATGTTTGTAGTAATTGGCACTCAACAGGACAATAGCTGTAAGGGCACATGATATATATATGTGTGCCCTTACATTCTCACTTGCCAGTGATCGAAGCCCGCAGGTTAGGAGCTGGCAAATCCTGAGCACCGGACGTAGACCAATGTCCAAACGAGGGATGGGCGTGGGATGAGCATCAGGTATGCACCCGCTGCATCCCAACCAAATGTGCCCATAATAGTGGGCGCCCCTGTCCTTCTGTAAGGGCACATGCCCTTACTACGTAACAAGTGTACTCCTCCTGGGACTGGTATAAGTGAGTGTATCAAGAATATGTGTGCCTGTCTCCATTCTCACTTGCCAGTGATCGAAGCCCGCAGGTTAGGAGCTAGCAAATCCTGAGCACCGGACGTAGACCAATGTCCAAACGAGGGATGGGCGTGGGATGAGCATCAGGTATGCAGCTGCTGCATGCCAGCAAATGTGCCCATAATAGTGGGTGCCCCTGTCCTTCGTAGGGGGAAGGTTGGAAATGGCAACTATAAGATAACAGTGATACAATGAAATGGTGTATGTTAAGCAAATAGTAGTAGGAGATATTGTTATATAAAGAGACAATAATGAATTACAAAATGTTAAAGTTATAATCAGGGATCATGGCATGTAGTAAATAAGTATGTATGGATACATACGTAGATATCATAGTAATATATGTTTTAGAGTGCTTAGTATAAATGTCTACTAAACAGAGGAAAATATTATATAATAAGTTAATAGCCCATATTTAACTTGAAGTACACAAATTAATACATCAATATACAACACATATTTGATTAAGATGTTGATAATAGGAATACATCAATATACAATAACAAAACAATTCAAAGTATATTATACTCTTCCCTGTAGGGCTTTCGCTTCTTTCTTGAAATCTTCCAGTCTGGTGCAGTTTCATCTTAGCCTTAAGTATTGGCTGAATAGTATACTACGTTTGAGGAGAAAAGGGTGTGCGCTACTAGCAGGGAAGATTACTTGCTAGAGGCTACACAAAAAGCCTTCTGAAACGAGCATATCAAAAAGCTTTAACATTTGAGAGGGTAACCTTGATTAACAAATCAAAAACAACGAAGATGAATGAACCTTTTAGGATCATAAACACATTTAACAAACAACACAGGAACTTATCGGAAATCCTGTCTAAACATTGGAAAATCCTAACAACTGACCCCAAACTTACTAAATTTCTACTACTTCAACCAAAACTCACCTATAGGTCATCCTCTCTTAAAGAAAATTTGGTATCAAGCCATTACTCCGGTGACCTCACTAATCCACACCAATTAGTATCTGGTACCTTTGCATGTGGCAAAATGCGCTCAATGCGGTCACGAGAATCAAACCATCATACTACCCAACAAAACGACACATAGAATTAAACTTTGTTGACTGTTCCACTACCGAAATCAAATATCTAATCTCTTGCAAATGTGGTTGTTTTTACGTATGGAAGATAAAAAGAGTGTTCCGGAAACTGATTTATGAACACCTATATAACATCAATGCCGGCAAAATAATTACGCCAATTAGTTACCATGTAGGATCACAACTTTGACCCCTCCTTCATCAAGTTTTCAGCCTAAAGCTACATACACACTTCCAATTATTATCGTTGGAAAACGAACGACGAACGTTCATGCACGATATATACGAACGATCGTATAGCACCGATCCTGCACATAGAGTTAACGACACGATCGTTCGTAGATATTGTACACATAATAGATACGATCGTTTGAGCGATAGAGGAACTATGTGCACGACAGGAAAGTGAACGGACGTTCGTTCATCACGCATGCTCTCAACATGGACGATCAACGAACGACCGTACACACGAACGATGTTCAACGATCGTCGTCCAATCCGATCCGTCGGTCCGGTCGTTCGTTTCCAGCGACTTCCCTCGTTCGTCGGCGTCGTTGGTTACTTTTTTACGAACGATTTTTTGCCCAATCGATCGTTCGTCGTTCGATTGGAACGATAAAAATTGGAAGTGTGTACGCACCTTTAGAAAGAGTTCCCCCAAATCTAGAGGTTGTGACATAGGTCAGATTTTGTCACAACTTGAATCCAAATGGATATTCACCTTAAACCCCAGGTTTAAATGACGTATTTTCTTTTAAACCTTTTCTGTAGAACAAAATACCTGGGATTCCTACAATCACTCCCTCTCCTCTATCAGGGAACTCAAGTATAACAAACCTCTATCTTCCTCTTCAAACTATGAACCACTATGACATAATATAACATATATGATATATTATCAGCTGCTCCACTACCTCAGAGGACTGGAGTGTTTTGCAGAGGCTCTCTAGCCTCCACGACCCCATCTGGTGGTAGGATAGGATGCAGCAGGTCACATGGCTCCATTCATCACATGACCTGCCCTTAAAAGGAAGTGAAGGGCAACAGGAAGTTGCCTGAAAAAGGTATTCCTCTGGCTCTGCTTCCAGGTTCTTGTTTGTTGGTTCTCTTGCTTCTGATTCTTTGAGTACAGACCTTGATTTTACTTTAATTACTCCTGATCGCTGCCTGCCCTGACCTCTGGCTTGCCTTACTACTCTCAGCTCCTCGCTCTGGCACCACGTCTTGTTCCTGCCTGTCAGCAGTCACCTGCCTCAGCGTGCACAGGGGCCGCAACCTGGCAGTTGCCAGCAGTGCAACACCCTCATCTCTAGAGGCTCTGGTGAAGACAGGGCAGCTGCTTAGACTCTCTGCCCTGTGCACATCTCTACCAACTGTGCTGGTGACACAGAGGGTTCACCATTCTGCCGTGCAACACTGCGACACTAGGACCCTTGATTATCCCAAAGATTTTCCCGGGAGCCTAGGGGTGAAGCCTGTTTCTGTGGGGTCAGTGACGGGAATATATATTCAAAATATAAAATACAAATTCAATATAACATTTCTTTACTTCATATTCTTGACAAATACCCACTTATGTCTTTAAACGTTCTTTATTATTTGTTTTTCCTTAAACATTTCTATTTGTGCTAGACGTGATTATTCACGCAGGCGCACGCATTTGCGCAAGCATAAACGTACTAATTTCTCTAGAATGACTGTTACTTGCAGTTGCTGTTCATTCCCGCATATGCAATTATAAGCTAATGGACACCATTTTAACAGTGTTTCGCACGCCCACACTGAGTACATCATCCTACTCCAAGAGGGCGGAAGTAATCTTTCCCCCTCCTCCCGACCCCAAAATGCACGCGTGCCCAGTCACATATGCGCAATCACTAGATGCGCAATTTGAGCTTGCAATTGAGCGAATAAGAATACTCAAACCCATTGGGCATGCGTGCCAGTTCGCTCATGCGCAATATTAATCTAATGTGATCTAAATATAATTGTCTGTGTATAAATACACTGAGTAAAGCAAAAGAGCTCCCTCTCTGGCAACCAATCAATAGGTACTTCTGTTTCCATGCCATCCCCCTGGGACAAGGTAGGATAAACTCCCCCTAACATATCCATTAACCACTTAGATGCCTGATGATACTGACAGTTACTCTCTGCTTTTTAACCACCTGGGAGGTTAGCCCGAACCTACACGCGTTTACCCTGTACCAGGTTCGGGGTAGCTAAAAATAGAAACACACGTTACAGTGCAATCTGGTTGTCATACAACATTGTATGACAATTGGATTACAACTGAAAAAAAACACGTACCTTGTCCCCGCAGCTCCTCCGTCCTCTTCTGTCTTCTCCCAGCGCGTGCACTGACGATCTCCGGGGTTTTCCGGTGACGTCAGTGCATGCGTCGGTGTGGGAAATTAAAATCACTTTGTATTGGATTCAATACAAAAAAGCTGTATTGAGTCCAATACAAAGAAATCTTTATTTAATATATATATATATAATTTTATTATATATATAATATATAAGCTTCTGTACAGTTACATTACACACTAATTTTTTTATGTAGCGGGAAATTCAAACATTTTGTAATGGATTCAATACAAAGTCCTGTATCATATCCAATACAAAATAATACAAAATATATTTATGTGGTTTTGTCTATAGGTATGTGATGTTGGACTCTGTTTTAAAATGTACCACACTAGGGAGGTGTTTTAGAAAAATATAGCACTATACAGTATACCGATTTATTGCATTTTCAGTATTTTTTTATTTATTTATGCATTCTTGTTTAAGCTGAATTTTGTGTTTCTTATTTAATTTTAATATTAAAGTTATTTTTTTTACATGATTGTGTGTTTCAAACTTTATTATATTCAGAATATCTACTAGACCCTTGTTCAGACATATTTCTGTAAGTTACAGGTCTACAATTTAAAAAAAAAAAAAAATCATGAAAAACAGTGTACCACTTTTGGTACAGAAATCCAGACATCAGTGAAACGCCAAGGAGATTAAATAGCCAACCATATGGATGCAAAATAAACCTTAAAAACTGGACCTATCAATTTTCCTATCAAATTACCTCCTAAAAGGTAAGTTTTTTCCTATATGTTGCAAACTTAGGCCCCTCTTTTTGATTCTTACAAAGTTATTCTGTGCATTTATTAATCTATATACCACCTAAAATATCAATATTTATTCCCTATCTTTCTAAACAGAAAACCTTTTGAGAAGCAAATCAGTCTCTAATAATTGAACTTCTCACACATCTAACAGATACAAAGTGAGTTCCACATTATACCACTCATCTTATTGCTATAGTTAAACAAAATTATTAATAGCCCTTTTTTACCTCTTACAGCTAATTTATGCTCTAAAAACCTTACCTCTTTCGAATATCACCCTATCTGGTCACAATCTTTAATCAGTATTCTAACATCTCTACATACACATTCACTATATTTTAAGATCTTATGTTCAGTGATCAGACAATACAAGCCAATAGAATACAATATGAAAATTAGGTCTCGTATATGACCTAATAATCCCTACCAGGTAACTATTTTAACATCACTAATACCAGAGTACCCAAATCCTCACCTAACAAAGTTGTTTCTGCACTTCACCCATCTTCAAAATACAAGTAAGTGACACTCTTGTATTCCTGCATTTCCTAATAAGTTTTGGAATATGACATAAATAAGGTCAACCTATTGACACGATTCTCATGTTTATGATTCAACATATCTTGAATTGTCTTTAACCCTGATCCTCCTAAATTGATATATTGATGTTATATGTTAATATTAAGTTATAGCATGCTTCTATACTCTGATATGAGAACAAGATACTGATACATAAATCACCAGCACCTTGGCACTATAAGTTATTATCAAGAAATTGTTCTCTAATACTTATTGAATATATAATTATGTTGATATTTCAGCTTTACCTTTGATTGATTTGTGGCATTCAACAAAAAATGTATCTTGTTTTCATTTGTAGCAAAATTTGGTCAATGCCCCCCCCTCTAGAAATTGGGAAGATACATTCTAGTGCTGAAAATGTAGGATAGTTGCAATCAAAATTGTGTCTTATAGCTACATGATGGTGTAGTCATTTTTCCTGCATTGATTAAAAAAATATACTAATAAATTCTTTTATGTAAGGCTTTTTTTGTTATGCCCTCAAAATAGCTAGTAATAAGGTAAATAACTCTGGCTGAAGAACAACCCACATGTTTGTTAAATATTGTTAAGGAGTGTTAAATTTGTTGTTCATTTATCCATTTGCACTGTGCGTATTTTCCGCATTTGAATATTCTATTTTAATATATAATATTAATATTATTTTTAATTATATTATAATTTATTAGGCTTTTTAGATCCCATCTAATTACTTACACTCTTTTCAATTCAATTCAATAGAAAGTTTTCTGATATACTTTACAGCATTGGAACACTCCAATATCGTCTCTGGAAGACTTAACATTTTCTCCTTAAAAGAACATTTAAGCATTCTGGACTTTTTATTCTCAGTATCATAAGGTACATAAATAAATATTCTTTTGTTTTTAAAACAAGAACTTGGATGCCCCCTATTGATCAACTTTGAGACTATCTAATACATATATATAATCATGTATATTTTCCTCTGTAGAGATCACTTTTGATACAGATCTTATTAACTCTTATGTTCCATCATTCAGTGGTGCCTTAAATGACATTGACACTAGAGATGAGCGAATTTCTCGAAAATTCGATTCGGCCAGTTCGCCAAATTTTCTGAAAAGATTCGCTTTGATCCGAATTTGTTCGCTGCAAATCGTGTTAAAAAACGGCTATTTCCGGGCTGCAGAGGGCCTTGATAGTGGTGTAGAACACTGTGCCTTGCAGTAACATGCATAGGGAGTCTGCTGTGGTAGTGAAATAATACTGTGAGTCAGTATGACATGCAGATGACAGGCGTCGCTATTAGAATCACTGCACACTTCACTTATTTGGGCAGTCGCAGGGCCAAAACTGACCAAATAACTCAAGAATGAACTCAGCCTTACAGGTCCATGTTGGCGTCAACAAGAAGTGCACTCCTTTTACACCCTTGTCAGCTGATTCAACATAGATGTCTACAGAACCTTTTCTATTAACCGCTTATACAAGTAGAGCCCCCCTGACAGAGTGGAGAGGGTGACTGAGGTGGTAGCAGCAGCAGCATCAGGTGTAGACCACAAAGTGGCACAATGACAGAGTCTGGAGGTGGCAGCAGCATCAGGAGGCAACAGAGTGGCACAACGACAGAGTCAGCAGGTAGTGGCAGCAGCAGCATCAGGCGGAGTCCACAGATTAACACAATGACAGAGTCTGGAGGTGGCGACAGCATCAGGAGGCCACAGAGTGGCAAGGTAACATTGTGTGGAGATGGCAGCAGCAGCATCAGGTGGAGGCCACAAAGTGGCAAGGTGACATAGTGTGGAAGTGGCAGCAGCAGCATCAGGAGACCACAGAGTGGCAAGGTGACATAGTGTGGAGATGGCAGCAGCAGCAGCATCAGGAGACCACAGAGTGGCAAGGTGACATAGTGTGGAGATGGCAGCAGCAGCATCAGGAGACCACAAAGTGATCCGGTGACAGAGTGGGGCGATGGGTGGCAATACCAGTACCCACTGACAAAGGTGGGTGAAACAAGGAGCACTTGGCATCTGATTTGTGGCAGCAGGCAGGTGGCAGCATCAGAGTAGTAGCTGAGGCAGGTATCCAGAAGAAACCAGTCTCTTTTTTTTCAAGGTTTGGGTCAGGCGGCATGGATCATCTTATCAAATGCATGAGGCATTGGTGGGTGGAAATCCTGGCTGATCCACGCCTGATTCATCTTGACAAAGGTCAGTCTCTCCACATTTTGGGTGGACAGGCGAGTTTTTCTTGGGGTAACTATGGCCTCCACTGCACTAAACCCCCACTCTGATGCCACATTACTGGCTGGGCAGGACAGCTTTTCCAGGGCAAACTTGGCCAGTTGCGGCCACAAATCCAGTTTGGCTACCCAGTAGTCCAGCGGATCTTCAATGACAGCTGGCAGGGTGCACTCCAAGTATGCCAACACCTGCTGGTTCAGGTTCTGCTCTGTGTCTAGCTGCTGGTCAGTAGTTTCTTCACTATGTGGGTGAAGAAAGCTGCTCATCAGTGACTCTAGACTCAGGCTGCTGCTGATGGAGCTGGTACTGCTCCTGCCACCCCACCCTTCCCCAGCAGCCATGGCAGTGGAACGTAAGTGCAGAGGCCCCCCCCCGGTCAGACCTGCCAGAGGATAGAGGATGGCGCAGATACGCAGCGGCCAACTGACTACATAGGATGTCTCTGTAGTAGTTCAGTTTGTCCTCCCTCTCATCAGGTGTAAAAAAGGCCCCCATTTTGTACCGGTAGCAAGGGTCCAACAAGGTGGAAAGCCAGAAGTCATCCCTCTGCCGAATGGTGACAATTGGGTTGTCCCTGGGCAAGCAAGTGAGCATGCAGCGGGCTATTTCTGCAAGCGACTCGGAGGGACCCCCTGCTTCCATCTCCAATGCATACTGCCACGGTGTGTCTGGGTCCTCTGCCTCGTCTGCCTCATCTCCCTCTTGCTCCTCTGGCTGCTCCTGCTCCTCCTCTCCTGTCACCTGAGTAGAAAAACTACCCATTTCACTATACATTGCCTTTGCTCCAATGTCTTTCTCCTCCTCCTCCTCCTCCTCCTCCAGTTCAGCCCCCACAGGGTTGATACGGCCGTGAGATCTAGGCGCCACGT
This sequence comes from Pyxicephalus adspersus, assembly GCF_032062135.1. Classification (NCBI taxonomy): domain Eukaryota; kingdom Metazoa; phylum Chordata; class Amphibia; order Anura; family Pyxicephalidae; genus Pyxicephalus; species Pyxicephalus adspersus. Next base: position 48,899,545 of record NC_092867.1, read on the forward strand.
CTCCAGTCCCCTGACCAGCCAGATTTACCAGCATCTGTTCCAGGACATGAAGCAGTGGAATGACGTTGTTCATCCTGTAGTCCTGGTGACTGACAAATACCTTGGCCTCCTCAAGGGGCCTGAGCAAATGGCAGGTGTCACGCATGAGCTGCCACTGGCTGACATCAAAGTTACACATGGGAGTACTCCTATCCGCTTGGATCATCAAGAATTCGTTGATTGCCTTTCTCTGTTCGTATAGTCGGTTCAACATATGGAGGGTGGAAACATCACATATCAGCCTATGTAGGGGGATGCCATTCTGCTGCTGCAGCTCAAGGAGGGTGTGCTTTGCGGTGTACGAGTGGCTGAAGTGCATGCAAAGTTTCCTGGCCATTTTTATGATGTCTTTCAGATGGGTGGAAAACTTCAGGAACCGCTTGACAACCAGATTGAAGACGTGTGCCATGCAGGGTGCATGGCTCAGCCTTCCTTGAAGCAGCGCAGACACCATGTTCTTCTCATTGTCGGTCACCATGGTTCTGATTTTGAGTTGTCGCGAAGAAAGCCATGATTCGATCTCTTGATGAATCACACCGAGCAGTTCCTCCCCTGTGTGACTCTGTTCCCCCAGGCAAACCAGGTGCAGAACAGCGTGACACCACCGTGCCCTGCACATGTGGTATGCTGGAGGAGCACTGTGAATTGTCTCTGCAGTGGAGGCTGAGGACACGGTGGAGGATGAGGAGGCAGAGGAAGACGTTGTCGCAGAACCAGCAGCGTGAGAACGTGGAGGCGAAAGCAGTGTCACCTGGCCAAGTTGCTGGTGTGGCTGTGCAGGAATCACATTCACCCAGTGGGCCGTAAAGGACATGTATTGTCCCTGACTCTAGTTACAGCTCCATATGTCGGCGGTGCCGTGAACTTTGGCAGACACCGACAGGCTCAAGGACTGGCCCATCTTCTGCTCTACATATTTGTGCAGGGCTGGTGCTGCCTTTTTCGCAAAGAAATGACGGCTTGGGACTCTCCACCTCGGCTCGGCACAAGCCATCAGTTCTCTGAAAGGTGCAGAGTCTACCACTTGGAAGGGGAAGAACTGCAGCACCAGCAACTTGGACAGGAGCACATTCAGCTTCTGCGCCGTTGGATGAGTGCACGCATACTGTTGTCTCTTGGCAATCGCTTCGGTGATCGATTGCTGACGGGATGACTGACGAGGAGTAGGAGGAGCAGGAGCATCTGGACCAGCAGAAGATGGAAATGACATACAGCTCCCTTCAGCTGAGGTGGTGGAGCCTTGACTGCCTGAAAGCCAGTGCGTGCCACTGGGTGATGCAGCGGTTGCTGCGGCAGGCTGGACCACAACATCGGAGCCACGGTTCTCCCTGGCCACGCTTCACCTTCTGCCCACATATTCTACATATGGCCATGTTAACCTCCTCCAGCGGCTTAACAAAAAAGTGCCACACTGTCCAGTAGGTGATTTTTCCCCCCAACACTCCACACTGACTGACTGCTACCGCCGTTACCTCTGTGAACCCCTGGACCACTACTTCCCGGGCAGGTAGGCTGCTGTGAAGCATGTGGTCTACCCCGGGCATGTTTGGCTCCCGACCTCCCACTGCTGCCACCCTGCTGACTGCCAGCCATGCTACCACCTTGCTGGCTCAGCCGCTGCCTCACGGACAAGTTGCCACCCTCTTCTCCTGATGATGATGAAGCCCCTTCTACACCCGGCTCCCAAGTGCGATCAGCTTCATCATCATCGAGTAGTGTATGCACGTCACTGATGTCCTCCTGGGTCAGGAGGGACCGCTCGCAACGCCACTCTCCTCATCACTACTTGCCTGCCTAGCGGAGGAAGCGGCGGATGTCTCCTCCAGATCTTGGCTGGCCAGTAGCTGATGACTGTCCTCTATTAGCTCATCCTCGCTGTAGAGTGGAGCTGAGCCAACAGCATACAATACTTCTGTGGCTGAGGAAACAGCAAAGGACAGAGGCAAGTTGAGGACAGGTTAGGGCACAGGGTCTGATCCCGGGCCATGGCAACTAAGGGTTGTGTCTGACGAACCCACCAACTGTTGGCTGGGGCTGTTTGATGTCACTTGGGATGAAGTGGATGACCGAGTTAACCAATCAAGAATCGCTGGGTTGCTGGTCAAGACATGACTGCTAGATGACACCGGGAGCTCAGGGCTCTCGCTGCGACTCTTGCTGACACGCCCCCTTACTCTCCTGCGATCTCTGCCTGCCCCAGAAACATTTAGGCCTCTGCCACTCCTCTGTGCATGGCTTGCCACTTCTCTGTCTGACATAATTTTACTTGAAATAAATAAATTAAAACACACCTAAAAGCGATGAATATATTTTCATTTTTGAATGGAAATAGGCCACTAAACGCTTTCACCACAAACAACTGCAACAGTGAACTGCGTAAATATTTTTCTTTTTGTACTCAAATACGTCACTAAATGCGTTCACCACACATAACTGCAAAAGTGAACTGAGAATATTTGTATTTTTGTACTGAAATACGTCACTAAATGCTTTGATCACAAATAACTGCAACAGTGAACTGCGTATATATTTTTCTGGATATATAAATTGATGGAATGACAGAGCTGTTTAATGGCTATTTGGATCCCCAAAAAATCTTTCCCTGTACTTGTAAATCGCTTTTCTAGCACTGTCCCTAGTGCCTTCTGACATCTCTCCCTGCACTAAGATGCTGTGAAATAATTCCTCCCTATCATTTCCCTGCACTTATTAATCGTTTTTTGAGTTTCTTTTCTCACAATGAGGTTTCTTCTAGCACTCTCCCTAGCACCTGCACACGCCCTGCACTCAGAACTCTGTAAAATGTCTCAATCCAAGATGGCTGAGGCTATTTATAGGGCTGTGACATCACAGGGCTGGCTGGCTGCTGATTGGCTGCATGCATGGCATTATGGGTCATCCCACCTTCCCAGAATTCTTTGCCCCATGTCCTCACACGTGTAGCAGCCATTTTAGAAAAAATTGCGATTCGTTACTACGAGTCACAAGGCAATTCTAGTTCGTTGCGAATCAAATTTTTTCTGAAATTCAGATCGAATTCCACTTCATCAGCTTCGATTCGTTCATCTCTAATTGACACCACACCTATTCCTTATAGCAACATTTGTTTAGTAAGTCCTTTAGTACCAATAAAATCTTTTATATACTTTAGCTTGAGTGATTAATAGCATATCTTATTGGCTATTAATAAATTATTTAAAATTCAATATTAGTCCCAACTAAATGAATTACATTATCCTAACTTAATAAGTAATTTATAAGAATGGACTTCTTTACCGCATAGTGGACCCTTACATAAGTCCTTGATCAAACACCACAACCTGATACATATTGACAAAGTAGGTTCAAACCTTCAACACGCTTTCACCTCCTACTATATTTTTGAGTTCTTACCCATATTCAGAACCAATATCACATGTAGTCAACAAGGACTCTCATACTTTTTGATGTTTATGTACACTTTTTTTTTTTCCTATCTTATACCTAATTTATGTATTACTATATACGACCCAAAAATGGCGCTTCGAATTCGGGCAGACCCAACCTGAAAAACATGGAATTCAACTTCAAATTTGTGTTTAAAAATATGTTTAAAAAAAAGGCGAACTCCAGATGAACTCTTAATAGAGTTTCTCCATTGAGAGATCATCTTAGTTCAGTTCCCATGGGAACTTGTGGTCACAGCTGATAGGAGGCACGCGAGTGCTTTCAATCAGCTGTGACTGCAGATGAACTCTCAATGGAAAAACTCTGTTGAGAGTTCATCTGCAGTTCCACTGCGTTCCCCAGGCACTAGAGGTTAATTAATCTCCAGTGCCCGGGAATCGCAAACAGGAGCATTCCCAGGGATTGCAGCCCTGAGAATTCACTGCGATCCCGGGGCACTAGAGGTTAGACTAGAGGCATCTGGGGATTGCAGTGGAACTGCAGATGAACTCTCAATGGAGTTTCTCAGTTTCAGGGCAGTTCGGTTTCCACGATCACCGGGCATTAATTAACCTCTAGTGCCTGGGGATCGCAAACAGGAGGATTCCTAGGGATGCAAGAATGATTGCAGCCCCTAGAATCCACTGCAATCCCGGGGCACTAGAGGTTAATTAACCTCTAGTGCCTGGGGATCGCAAACAGGAGGATTCCCTTGCAGCCCTGGGAATCCTCCTGTTTGCAATCCCCGGGCACTAGAGGTTTATCAGCCCTCTTTGCCTATTTCTTCTTCTTTGCCTATTTCTTCTTGTAATTTCTCTTTTCTATGTATATGTACACACACGTTTGGCTTTATGTGCACTCATGTCTATACA
>NC_092867.1:48905404-48906514 GCF_032062135.1 Pyxicephalus adspersus
ATGGCCGCGCGTACGTTCGCGCTTCCAGCGAGCGCGGATTTCATTGATGAATCAGGGGCATACTGTCTGCTCAAATCCAGCTAAATGCAGTCAAAATTATTGTGAGGCGTTTCATAATACAGATGGACAATGACCCAAAACATACAGCCGAAGCAACCCAGGAGTTTAATAAAGCAAAGAATTGAGATATTCTTGAATGGCCAAGTCAGTCACCTGATCTGAACCCAATTGAGCATGCATTTCATTTTTTAGAGACTAAACTTCGGACAGAAAGGCCCACAAACAAACAGCAACTAAAAGCCGCTGCAGTGAAGGCCTGGCAGAGCATTAAAGGCCTGGCGGAGCATTAAAAAGGAGGAAACCCAGAATCTGGTGATGTCCATGAGTTCAAGACTACAGGCTGTCATTGCCAGCAAAGGGTTTTCAACCAAGTATTTAAAATTAAAATTTTATTTTCTGTTTTTTAATTTGTCCAAATATTTTTGAGCCCCTGAAATTAAGTGATTGTGTTAAAAAGGCTTTAGTTCCTTATATTTTTATGCAATCTTTTTGTTCAACCCACTGAATTAAAGGGGAAAGTCTGAATAAAAGGGGAAGTTCAACTGCATCCGAGTTAAATTTAATTTAAAATTATTTGTGGTAATGTACAGAAGCAAAATTAAAAAAAATTTGTTTCTGTCCAAATATTTTTGGACCTAACCGTATAGTAGCAATTTCTTGGATTGTTTTTTTCTTTTCAGCCTAAGGTTGGCTTGTTTCAGCTGCATGGAGGGCTCCTTTGACTGCATGTTGTCTGCTCACAGCAAAATCTTACACATACAAGCACCCCCCCCCCCCTCCAATCAACTCCAGGCCTTTTATCTGCTTTATTGATAATGATGTAACAAAGGAATTTCCCACACCAGCCCGTGAAAATTACTTTAGATCCCCTGAAATGAAGTGATTGTGTAAAAAAAAAAGGCTTTAGTTCCTCATATTTTTATGCAATCTTTTTGTTCAACCCACTGAATTAAACCTGAAAGTCTGCAGTTCAACTGCATCTGAGTTGTATCATTTAAAGTTAATTGTGAGACTTCTGGGGGCGGAGCTCAGCTTGTTTCTATCGGCACC
>NC_092867.1:48908168-48970805 GCF_032062135.1 Pyxicephalus adspersus
ATAATCTTTCAGAATCTTTTTTTTCTAGATTTTCCTCCTTTAAAATTGGGGCGTCCTATATTCCGGAGCGTCTTATATGGCGAAAAATATGGTATTTGATTAAGTAGGGATGTATATTTCTTTAGGTAAATGTCTTATAGGGAAGGAATTAAAAAAAAAAAAAGGGAAAGAAGGAAAGAAAACGATAAAGAGAAAAAGAAATGCAAATGTTTATCTATTATCTATTGCAATGCTTTTTTTTGTTTGTTTGTTTATGTTACATGTTTTTTTTTGCAAATGCAGTGCCCCTTTGTCCGGATACGCCGACAGCAGGCGTTTGTTGCTTATAAAAGAAAAAGAGAATTGAGTTCACACAGTGATATTCTGGGATATTTTTATATGGAAGTTTTTTTTAATTCACAGGCAATGTATTCTCCTTTTGGAAACCAGGTGATATATACCTGGAGTACTGTTTCTGATGAGATTTTGTCTCTTAAAATTTTCACTATGTTTTTTTTTTAATGATATTGGATGGATTAAGGACCACAGGTTAGGATGGCTATGGTCAATATTTGGGATTTTTTTCTGCTAGATGTGTTGCATTTTTAAAATTTGTATGACCTCTAGAAGGTATGATGCTATAGTATCATCTGAAAAGGAAAAGTCCCCTTTAAAAGTTGATTGCTTAGAATGTAGCAGGCCTGAATAGCCCTCAAAAACGTAAAAAGGTGTTACTATATTTGAAGAAGCAATCTCCAGATATAGTGTTTCTGCAGGAGACACATTGGAAGGAGGGTCAGGTTCCACTGTTTAAAGCTCCATGGATAGCTGAAATGATCTACACGGTTTTTAAAAATAAAACGAGAGGTTTGGCTCTCATGTTTAATATAAATCTTCCTTATAAAATTATTTCTACAGAATTAGATCCTGCTAGTAGATATTTATTTGTAATAGTGGAGATTGCAGGTACCAGGTATACTTTTGGTTCCATATATGCTCCCAATAATAATTCAACTTTTTTATTGATCTTTTTAGGAAGATATTAACTAGTTCTTATCCAAATTTAATCTTAGCCGGAGACTTTAATACAGTTATTGATCCATCATTGGATAGATCAAGGCAAACCAATATTAGATCATATCCATCCACTTCAGAAATAAAGCTTTTTTTGCTTTAAACCCGCTTGATAGATGTGTGGCATTTTTTACATTTAACGGAGAGAGACTATACTTGTTATTCCAAAGCTCATTCAACATTTTCTAGAATTGACTTGTTATTGGCAATAGAAGGCTTACTTTCAAAAATTAACAATAGTGTCTATTGGGAATTTTACTCTCTCGGATCATGCTCCTCTGATCTTTCAATTGCCGTTAGAACAATCTTTTAGGAAAACATGTTTATGACGTTTTCCAACTTATTTATTTAAATCCTCCTCTTTTAGAGCTTATCTTCAATCCCATTGGGCGGATGGACTCGATAATTTGCAACATTGGGATACCCTAATTTTGTTGTGGGGTACTATGAAAGCTGTCATGAGAGGATATAATATGTCTTTTGTAGAAAAACATAATCGTGAATACGATCAACAATATAATACTCTCCAGGACCAGGCTGTACAATGATATAAAGAGTATCTTTAATTTTTGAGATAAAGAAATCTTGGCAGGAAGCGCAATTGAATTTGCATGTTGATACTAGAGCTTAATATATCAAGCATAAATTTTTTTAGATGGGGGAATAAAATTGGTACGTTGTTGTCAAGGTTTAGATAACCCTTTGGGTTCTAAGCGCTATATTCTGAGAGTAAAGGACCCATTTTCTAACACTCTTTTTACATCTCAACAAGATGTTTTAAAGGCCTTTGAAAGATACTATAAAAATGTTTACTGCTCAAGATTCTCCACCTCAGTTACTGCAAATGTTATTTAAGCCTAACTTATCTAAGTTGTCTTCAGAGAGCATACTTTTATGTCTTAAAGAGAGCAACTTAATTTCCCAGTTTTAGAATCAGAAGTTCTTTATACAATACTTTGGCTTCCAATAAAACGCCAGGTCCGGATGGTTTTTCGGCGGAATATTATAAAATTTTAGCTCCGGCAATAAGCCCTTTACTTGCAGAAATGTATAATGAAATATTGATCCACCAGGCTCTTTTTCCAGGTTTTAATGAGGCTTATACTACGTTGATTCCAAAACCAGGCAAAGATCCTGAACAACTAGCTTCTTATAGACCAATTTCTTTGTTGAAGTGTGGCTATAAAATCTTGGTAAATTAATGGCAAATAGATTACAGATTTTTTTGCCTACCATATTGACAAACCATCAATTAGGTTTTGTTCGTAACTGACACTCGTTTATTGGGATTTGAGCAGCTATTGCTGCTACTGTACAGTCTTCTAGGACTCAGAAATCTAAATTTATGTTCCTAGGTTTGGATGCCAAAACAGCTTTTGATAAAATAGAATGGCCTTTGCTCAATGCTGTATTGTCTAATAGGTTGTTTGGACAGATGTTTTCTTCCTATATTCAATATATTGTGAGGGGTTAAGCTCAGGATCGCCATTGCTTGGGTCAAAGGACACTTGTCTGGTTCATTCAATTCAGATCACACACTGAGGTATAAGTGTTAGGGTGACTTGTAGCCAGGTTTATTTGAAGGTTGCAGATAAAATAACGACGTCCGTCGGACGTTCCTGTCTATCAGCTGGAGGGCTTCTCCCTGTCAGCTCAAAACAAAGCTTTTAGCAACCCTTTACTCAGGTTTGAGTTTATTCACACAGACCAAGTTTCTGTGTCCCCAGGCAGAGAGACTGACTGAGCTCCTGGCTCTGTTTTATCCCCACCCTCAGTGCTGCTGCATTAATTACCTCGCAGGTGAGAGTCTTCCACCTGCTACTTCACATAGGAGAGGAATCTTGGGAAAAATATACCTCCCTTCCACCACCAATCCTGCATTGGTGTCACATATATATATGTTAATGCATCTTCTAAATTGATTGTAAATGGAGATATGTGGATGCCTATAACACTGTCTAGTACCTCTAGAAAAGGATGTCCTCTTTCTCCAATTTTATTTAATTTGGCATTGGATCCTCTTCCTTGGCTCTTAGAAGATTTATCTGTGTTTGAGGGTTTATCAGTGGGATCATGTACTCCAAAAATCACTGCCTTTGCTGATGATTTGTTGTTAGGTATTTCTAATCTGTGAAACAGTACAGCAACTATCTTGAATTTAATTACTTAATATGGGGCTATTTCAGGTTATCCTATTAACCTGGATAAATCCAAGGCGTTGTACCTTTAAAGGTTTGCAAAACCCGTATGGAATAAAGAATATCCTTTTATCTGGAGAAGATACAATATTTAGGAGTAAAAATTACCAAAAACTCTTATACATTGTATTCTCATAATATAGAGTTTATTTTTAGAACTTTCTCTGAACAAACGCGTAATTGGTTTAAGCCTATGCTTTTATATTTAGGAAGGATAAGTTTAATAAAAATGATCCTTTTTGCACAGCATCTTTATATTCTCCAATCTTTACCCATAGTAATTTAAAAAATGGATCTTAGAGCCTTTAATAAGTTGTTCTCTAAATTTATATTGGGATGCAAGTGTGGTAGATTGAGTTTATCAGTATTGCAACAACGGATAAGGAATGGAGGAGTAAATTTCCCGGACATAGAATCATATAATGCTGCTTGTATTTTGAGATATATTAAGGATTGTATACATAATAGTAATGTGTATGCTGATTCCACTTTAGATCAACAATTTGTACCTCATATTAGTTTAAAATGCGTACTACATAAGCATAAAGAACTATTACCTGAGGAAGTAATATCAAATCCCATAGTGTTTTCTTGCTGGATAATATGGCACAGGATTAGGGGTAAACATATTTTAAATAGTCATTCTTCTCTTTTTGTACCATACTGGGGTCATTTAGATCTTCCACATTTAGCCCATCTTTCTTTTTTACAGAAGTGGCCAACTTTTCATGTCATGACTGTTAGGTCGCTGGTAGATGTGCAAAAACCTCTCCAGTTCCAAACAGTGGTAACTGAATATCCTTTTTAGAGAACAGCAGTATATTTACATATTTATTTACAGTCTTATACTTTAAGAGTATTGAAATCTCTTTCGGTAAAGGACTGGAAAAACCCCTTGGATACTTTATTGCTCAAGGGGAACCCTTTTAGAAAAGCGACAACAGAAAATTATAAAACCAATAAAATAAATCTGGATTATTCTATTAGGAAAACTGGTTTGGCTAAATGGTCTGAACACCTTCCTGGTAGAACAATAGATGATATTTTCACAGCATTGTCCAAGGCATGGTAGGTACTCCCTACCATGACACCTATTATCATGGAGTATATATTTCTCTGCAAAGAACCTATTTGATGGGCTATATTCCAACTTCTAGATGTCCCAAATGTTTGCAAGATAAAGGGGAAAAGGGGTAGGGGAGGAATGGGAAAAGATATTAGTTAAAATTATTTATGATAGTCTTTTTTTTTTTTTTTTTGACACTAATAATGAATACAATATGCAATATTGGGTTACTATGGAAAAAAGGTTTTATATTTTCACCACACATTAAGTGATTGGAATAGAAATGTTTATTTTAATAATGAATGTAATTATTGAGATAATTGGGATATATTATATATTTAAATCTTGGGGTATTATGTCACTGAGTTCTGCAAAACTTTTTTGTTTTAAGGTTTTTTTACACTATCTTATCATTTAAAATCTTTCCTCAGTTCCTTCCACTACATAAATGAAAGTCGCCACGTATTAGCAGTAGGTATATAAGAAAGAAATGAATAATATGCATATATGTAACTGTATTTGTATTAAGAATGTATTTGTTTTTGCCTATTATGGTCTAATGTTTTTCGTATATGTTTGTTGGTTTGAATTCTCAATAAACCAAACCAAAATTAGAAAAAAGTTGTCTCTGTCCAAAAATGTATGAACCTAACTGTATGTGTGTGTGTGTATGTGTGTGTGTAAATGTGTGTGTGTGTGTGTGTGTGTGTATATATATATGTATATATGTGTGTATATATATATATATATATAAAAGCTTAAAAAACACTTGAAAAAGTCTCTATTGAGTTCAATGGATGCGTTTTCCCATGTTTATCCAGCGTTTTAATTTTTTAAATGTTGCAAGCAACGTTTAAGATAATGCTCCAAAACGTGCCTTAAGGAAACGTCCTGGTGTAGATTGGCCCATGGGAATGCATAGGGACTTCAAACACGGGCTTTAAAAATCCTCAGGTTAAATGTTGAGGAAACAGTCTGTGTAGACTAAAGCTGCATACACATGTCCAATAATTATCGTTATCGGATTGTCGTTGGAAATGAACGACCGCCACGGTGGATCTGATTGGCGGACGATCTTTCACTATCTATCGTGTGTACGGTCATTCAGTGATCGTGCATGTTAGTGCGGTGCACTTTCTCATTTACATGTCCCTCCCTGCATCGTTCAAACGATTGTATCTAGCGTGTGGACACTGTTGGTGGATTATATATGAACCATCATATTGTTACAGCATGTACAGAATTGTGCACAATATGATACAGGGGTATGTAATAGTGTTATGTATCTTTTTATGTATCCTTTTACAATGTATCTTTTTACATCTGTTTGGAGGCTGTAGAAGCTCTACACAGCGCTGAAAAAAAAAACAATTTTTCCTCCCATTGACTTTAATGGTGTTCGACCACCCAAATTCCGGGATATTTGATCCAAACCAATTAAAGACCTGCGGATCATCCTCATGGCAGTTACTGGCTACAGTGGTGTGATCAAAACTTTACATGCCACTTTACCACCTCATCTCCAACACCAATATCTATAGGAATAGCTGGCAATACCTTGATGCCATGTCTGTGTGCTGGCCCACTGATTCTGTTGCAATGGTGCATCAAATCCACATTTTATCCCCATATGGTAAAATAATTTTATCCCTAGTTTGTAGAGCTCCTACTGGTGCCCTTAGTGATTCAAACCCCTAAGATGCCTCAGTATTTTTGGACATTTCTTAATGCAAATTTTTGGTCATAAATCTAATTTGATTAGTTTTTAAGGTGCCTCATATTTTTGACCTACATTATTATGTATAAAAATATATCACAATTTATTGAAAAATTACCATACATATCTATCTATATCACTTCATTTCATACATTTCACCATGATTCAACATAAATGCCAATGTTAATTATTATGATGGCCTATGTTTTCATTCTTTATGAGTTTTACCAACAAGCTTTATTAGAAGACCTTTTCTCTTTTCATTTAATTAAAATTATGTTTTTTCATATTTTAGCTCAATTAATCACTTCAATCATGTGCCCATGAGAACCCCTAGAAACATCTTGAGGAACCCTAGGGTTTGGTTGAGAAATGCTGGTGTATCTTAAGCCAAAATATTAGTTTAGTATGTATGAGGAAAGGGATAAAACCAAGGTCCGTTCCCCTGTGTGTATCCCTTTGGGACGATTTCCCTTCACTTTCTTCCCTGTATACACAACAAGAAGTGACATGAAATCTCTACAATGCAAGAATTTCATTGTAAAAAAAAAAATATCTGCAATTATTTGTTTGTATTTCTGTACTGCTAGATATTCAAAATGTTGGATTTAAAATCACATATTACAGGGGACAATGGTTTCCAAGGCAAATAGAAAGGGTAAGTCTCCCCAGTAAAGAAAAGGATGTACATAAAAATCTGATGGAGGTATTACCCCTTCCGTACTCTATCCAAATCTAAAAAAAAAGTTTTAGCTTTAGACACAATTCAGAAAAACAGTAAAAGATGGGGGACAATGATGGCCATGTTAATGAAAATGGTATGGAATGGCAAAGATACCCAATGATAATGATGATTACCTTTTTTCCACCACAGGTGTTTGTTATACACAATGAGACCCTGGTACCAATAGCTCCACGAACAGTACCGACATTTTATCCAGCCTATAACCAGCCACCACAAGGCAATATATTATAAAATAGATGTTACAGTTTCTGCTTGCCAAACACTAAGGGCCCCTTCCCACCGTTAAAGTTCATGTGAACATAAGTTGGTGTTAAGACAAACCATTCATTTAAAATGGCTACCAAATGCACCCCAGAGCAAAAAGAAGGAAAAAACAGAACCTGACCAGTTTTTTGCAGCTCTGTAATGCTCTGCAATGAACTGGTCCTTAGTGCATTGGGGTGCCACTTGAGGTACCGATATGTGCATGTGTCTGTACAACAAAGTAATGCTGTAAAGACAGTCTAAAAAATATTATCTATTTTTTTTTAGATTTGTGTGATTTTTTTTTTATATATACTGTATACAAAAATGTACAACAAAATGATTGTGTATCGCTTTCAATAGACAATTGAATAAGAGAGTGTAGTAAAGTGGAACCATTTTTTAGGGTAACATATTTACAAGGGAAGGAAATTTTATATCATCATTTACTTAATTCTACGTAATCTTAATTTTACTAGGACACTTGAGAGTGACTCATATGTGAGTCGACAAAAGCTTGCAGAGTCTTCAGGTTTCCATTGTTAACCTTGTCTATTAAAAGCAGCAGTTCTTTTGGTCTCCAGCTGAATCATTAGTTATAATCATTTAACTAGAACCTGTATGTATGGAAGTTGTGAAGAAACCTATATTGTCTACTGTAATATTAACTTAAGGTAACATATCTCTTTAGGTAACTTTTAGGTAGGTGTGTTCCCTCACTTACATGCATATCAAATTATTAAATACATTGCCGCATCCCTAGAAATGCAGAATAATGAAAAAGTTAAAACATTCAAATGTATTGCTTACCAGGTAAATGGAAAACATTAAATTGTACAGTAACGCAATAGAAAAAGATCACTACATCAAAACCAGTTCTTTAGGTTGCTGAGACCGATCATTTGAATCCCAGTTTTTCGCTCTTAAAATTGCTTCAAAGTTGTTAAACTGAGAACAGAAAAATGTTGACCAGTAGGTATCTCCTTGGAGATCTCAAGATCTCTTGGAGATGTTAAGTCTCAGTGGATCATGATTTTAGCCCATAAATCCCTTTATGAAGTATGAGCACTTCAGAAAATACTGCAGCAGGCCAGCTATGATCTGTGTTTAAGGGGTTTGTTTAGGATCATCAACCTCTCCAGTGAATTTATTATTTACCATGTCTACTAATAAATTCTCAATAAATGCACTTAACCAGACCAAGGAAAGTTGCTCCTATTGAGATCCCCACTTTGCTGCTGCATGCCCAGTCATGTTCCACTATCATACTTGAGTGGATTTTCAGCTGGCACCCAATCTCATGCATAAAGCAAGACTAGGAGCCAGTTTGTATTTAAACCTGCAGTCTTCTTGTATATGTGACATACAGTGGGTATCCAAGAAGCCACTAGGATTACCTGGTAACTGTCGTGTAAGGAACATTTTATATATAATCCCTTTGAGTTCAGAATGACTGTTGGTGAGCCTTGTTGATTGACTTTGGAATGTCTCTGAGTACAAATCTAGCAGGATGATTCATGCTGTGGGTTAAAGCCAAGGAACCAAAAGGAAAGATAACACGTCCTTGAACAGGAAGATCCCACCATACCAGATGTGAGGTATGGGGGTATATATGAAAATCTACTTCAAAGACGTCTCCAATCATCCTGCCTGGTTTATAAACATCACATCTATCTCATGACCCCCCCAAAGGAACCTAAACTAGTCGATCAGCTGAATCAGATGACCCCCAGTGTGACAGTGACATCTACTGGAGAATATCAGCAGGAACATGTGAACAGTGGATTTCCTGAAGTGGGGTTGGGAGGACACTTGAGTGACGGGTAGACACATGGGTGTGGCTGATTGTGATATAGGGTCTAGGTTTAAAAAAAAAAAAAGGACAACAGACACCAATGTCCCATTCCCCATGTATAAATCTTTATTTCTCCTACACGGAGTGTCATAGAAATTTTAGAGCTGTTACTAAACCAAATTTCAGCCTCCTAAACATACCAAAGTTGCCTGATAGGGGGTCACAAGCATAAAATCCTAATGATCAGGAATATATATATATATATTTGCTCGTACACAAAACTTTAAGACTGCGTTCAGACTGGTGGTGAGGTTGCAGTGCAGTTACCCCTTCCTCACGCCATAGAATGCTGCCTAGGGGGAGATGCTAAGTACCACTCACTGCCACCTGGAGCGGAATCTGCAGACGCTGCAGTGTGACGGACTGAGCGGCTGGTGGGGTGCCCGTTACACATAGCTGACTTCTTACCTTCTGTAACTCTCATTTCTCAAGAACAGAGGGATGTTGGCAACTGGAAATGTGGGAAAAGTAGGAAATGCCTTTTGCCCCCCCCCTTACCAATAAAATTTTATACCCATTATATCATGCTATCTTGTCACACACAGCTATCCCATACTCTCTATGAACCCCAATTTCTGTGTAAAAAAAGGTAACTGCAAGTGAGGGTCTCTTGTGGCTAACTCTGCCTAAAATTAAGCCCCTCGGTACTTTCATCACAAGATACAAAAAACGATACCTGTCATACAGTGCTACCCTGTCACACATATTTGGCCACTTATCTTTTGTGAAACCTAATTTCTCAGGAACGGGGAGATGTAGGGAGCTGAAGATGTAGTAGTAAGAACATGTACCACTTTGCTATCTGTCATATGAATTCCATTTCTCTGGAAGTAGCCATTGCAGAGATTTTGGGTTACAAAGAAGGTTAGCAGCCCCCTATAACTGACAGGACACATTGTATGGTATAGTTTCTGCTCTGTGGTACAGGAATGGTGAGCGGGGAGCAATATATGTCCGACCAGCACTGTATGACAGCTTTAGTTTTTTCTTTCATTAATAAAATGAGCATCAAATGGTGAGTCATGTCATTTCTTTTATTTGGTGCATATACATTATGGTAACTAGAAACATTTAATTTTAATTTAATTTTAAATTAGAACTTTTCTAGTTTTAAACATATATCTTAAATGTTTGTTTTGCATTGTGGCCCACATGTTTTATCCCAATGCCTTTGGACCCCAGATGAAAAAAGGTTAAGCACCACTGTACTAGATGACCATATTCCTGTATCAAAGATATCTTACAAAGGGCCTGACTTATTAAAGCTCTCCAAGGCTGGAGAGGATATACTTTCATCAATGAACCTGGGTGATCCAGCAAACCTGGAATGGAGTTCTTCAAATTCATTTGCTATCTGTGACCAGATGCATTCTTGGTTTGCTGGATCACCCAGCTTCACTGATGAAAGTGTATCTTCTCCAGCCTTGGAGAGCTTTAATAAATCAGCCTAAAGGGAGAAAAAATGTCATAACTAAGGTCACATTTAGTCATAATAATTTTGTTGTCCTTCTCCATCCTTTCTTTTCCTACAACATATTTTTTGGTAAATTGAAGCCCAAAAAAATGTGGTCCGGGGTTTCTATATCACAGTTTTGGTCACTAGGTATCTAGTTCTCCAGCCAGGTTTGAATCTTGTCCAGCAGTATATCAATATAGAGTTTGTATATTCTCCAAGTGTTTGCTTGGGTTTCTTCCAGGCACTCCAGATTCCTCCCACTTCCCAAATATATATTGGTGGGTTAAATGTCAAAAATTGACCTTAGACTAGAGCTGTCTATTTCAAAGCCTGGAGGGTAACAAACAGGCCATAAATTTCATGTAGAGTCATTACCTGGCCTTACTAAGATATTGCAATAAGAGAAATAACAAAAATGTGGGTGGATCCTGACCCACGAGGGCCCTTTATAGCTCTGCCTTAGACATTACTACTGACATATAACAATGGTCAGGACGTAAGATTGTGAGTTACTGTAACCGATATTTAGTGGGATGTACTCTGTAAAGCAGGGGTGTCCAAACTTTTAGCAGAGGGACAGATTTAGTGAAGTGAAAATGTGTTGGGGTGGATCATTCAGCCTGACATTCTTTGAATCATTAATGTGCTTGGCCACTCTTCTCATGCCAAGCACCATAATAGTTTCTTTGTGCTTTACTATATATATATATATATATATATATATATACACACACACACATGATTATGTTGCCGAATAGCTAACAGTTGTAAAATTCAACAATACCAATAACATTGAAATTTTTCATTATAAATATTAAAAACAACTATAATACAGCACGAAATGCGTGGAGAATGATTCATGCATATGTGGTTTGCATCTCTTGCTGTAATATCGCTTGTTTTTACGGTTGTACGGAGCCCATTGTTAATGCAGGCCCTGTACAGAGCACGTACTCAGGGTTAGTGTGGGCGTGATCTGCACAGGTCCCGCACAGCACACGCCCACCAGGGTAACGTGAGAGATTCCCTGTCAAAAATCAATAGAGAGAAAGAGTCAATTTTAAAAGGGTGTCCTGACATTTTCTAGATTACAAATCTGCATTGTTGTTAATTTAGAGTACAAGAATGAATACACCATGTCAATTTTGTATGTCATATGTTCAAATATGCTGTTTAACCCCCTAGCGTTCTAATTCTGTCCATATTTCCATGCAAAAAGCGTTACATTTTTTTGCATGGAAATTTATTTTACATTGTCTATAATTCTTAGGCATAATCCACCTAAATATGTCTAATATTTAATACATTTAAAAATAAACTTTACATAAAAAACCCCACAAAAATCTGTAAAAGAATATATTTAAAAAAACGTAAAAACGTAAAATGTAAAAATGTAAATGTGAATATGTATGAACATGTAAAATCCACCCTGAGTCACACTCGGGATTACCGCTAGGGGGGTTAAGTAAACAATTTTCATGAGCTGCATCTTTTCATGACTATATAATATCAATAGAAGAGAATAGAGAAAATTGTCTGATTTACTAAAAAAACTGAGAATCTTCCCTCAAATTCTATATTATCTTTATAAATAGTGAATTATGAAAATTTACAGTGAACAAGGATTTTGCCTTAACATGATTGGATTCTGAACAAATTCAATAAGGAAACATTTTGCTTTTCACACTATTGGATGATTAAAGTGAACATATACTGAACCTATTGATCAGCAATTCCTTTAGTAAATCAGTCCAAGTGTGTGATTTCAGCACATTATATATAGCCAAGCAGTGATAAGGGCATGAATGTGTGGATCTTCATGTATACAGCTGAGCTCTGGTTGCTGTAGAATAAAGTAAAGTGTATTCTCCTTAGTAGCTGAGTAGTGCAAATAACAATACAAATTTTACAGTAGAGCACTGTGGATTTTATAATAATCACATTGCAAACAATCAAGCAAAGTTATGCAAACCAAATGTCTTCTTCTATCCACTTCTAAGAGGTAGAATTCTTTTGTAAAATGTTTGAAAACCGTGTTTTTTTGATAGAGAGAAATTGTGTTATCCCCTACGTTTGTAGTGGGCATGTGCTGTGCAGGACCTGCACGGACAACACCCACTTTGATTAAAAAAAGTGCCTGCACAGAGCCCACGCTGACCCTGGACTCCGGACTCTGTGAGAACTTTCTTGGATTCTCAAAACAGTGTCTTGAGATAGCCATATTTACTCACCCCATAATCTAAGGCAATGTTTTTCAACCTATTTACCATGGGGCATTCCCTCAAAATAACTTTCAGGTCTTCTCCTATAATTATTATATTCACAGCTCACAGTACATTAGTTTGGTAGTTAATTGGAAGAATGCCTCCAACATTGTTGGCCGTCGGGAAGGATGTCACCTCTGCAGACAGGCAAAAAGATCATTGCTCATTGCTCAAGGAACCCCTAGCAACCTCTGGGGGAAACCCCTGAGGTTTAGTGAAACCCTTGTTGAGAAACAATAATCTAAGGTGTCACTGTTTTGTCTACCCTCTGCTTCTCTTTCAAATTACACATGTTCTGACCCATATTCATAAACAAAATTCATTCTCACCTATAACAAAGCTTAAGTTACACTGTCCTGATTAATCCAAAGAACCATTATTGGTTCATTTGAGTGCTAATGGAATTCCTTTTCCTTCCTGTACCAAGGATGGCACAAGAAAGACCACCTTTCTCTCACCAGTACCATTATGACTTTTCCCTATATGCCAGCTAGAGAGCCTTGCTTTTTCTTTCTTCTCCACAACAATATCCTTTATGGCTCCTTATCTACCCTGTACTCTAACCCTTATAAGGCACAGCCAAATGTCCATGTGATACCTAAAACAAAATATCAGACAAAACAAGATTTGTAGATTTAATTTTAAAAAACAATAAATAAATATCAGAACGGCACCAAGATAATGCAGTCATTATGGAACAAGATCCAAAATTGGTCCTCTTTTCAGATATCCATGCACGGAGGACTCTACTGCTGTAAAAATGCTGGATGGATGACCAATTTATCTGCACAGCTGAACCTGAATGAAGATCACAGCACTGTTGGTTCACCACTATTCCCTTTTCTTATTGGGATGGTCTACCAGAGATAGTAAACCACAGATTTGAAACTATTGGGTCCGATTTAATAAAGCTCTCTAAGACTGGGGAAGATAGACTAGGATGGGAGAGCTTGGGTAATCCAGCAACCCTGGAAAAGATTTCCTAAAAAACATTTGCTCATAGTTGACAAATGTTTTCAATCCTGGGCCATATCCATTCCATGTTTGGTAGACCATTCAGGTTTTCTCATGATAGTCTTATCCCCTCCAGTCTTGAAGAGCTCTCATAAATCATGCCCATTATGTCACAAACCTTTTCCTTTACTAAGAACCAACTGTGCTTTTTTTTTTCTTCTCCACCACAGCCATGCTCTTTGTGACCCTTTCATATCATCACCAATGAAATCAAAATATCAGCTAATATTAGAATGAGTTCAGCAATTACAGCTCTTCAAATCTTTCAATGGTAGTTTCACTTTTAAGTCTAGCCTAAGTTGCAACTATGGCTGCCAGTATAATTACAATGGAAAAAACAGGGTTTTTAATGGCTCTATTTAAAAAACAGGGAATCTGGCATTCCCTCAAACATTCCCTGCTGGGAATCTTCCAGGTCCATGTGTTTCAAGAGTAGAAACCAAATCCCACCAGGGAATGTATGAGGGAATGTCAGACTCCATTTTACAAAAAAAGCCCTAAGTGTGTCAAGAGGCAATGGTAACCCAGTGCACCAAAATATGTTTAAAATGTTCTACAAAGCTATCACTTCTGTTGGGTCCGATCCAAAGTAACCCAGAAGGATAATGAGAAACTAAAGAACGATAGGCTTGCAATCATAAACATAATCTCTAGTGTTACATGACGTAATTAAACTGTTTGAAACTCACCTACCTTTTCTAATAGGTTCACAATTTTTGGCTGGAGTTGGGCTTTGAAAAAAAATACATTTTTTTCCATACATTAATTTTGGTGAACATTTCTGAAATATTTACATCAACTTTCTTTCTAGGAGATTCTCTTAGGGTATTCTCATAAAAAAAAACATGAAAAATATATTTTTCTAGAGCTCCACTTTACTGAATTCTTATATAAAACAGGTATTGGTAAGCTCGGGATAGTCATTGTAATGTGAGAAGGCCATAAAATGGTGACATAAATAGTGAGCAAACATGGGTCATAAAAACAGAAATTCACAGCTGCATAGGATTCAGATGGACTGTGACAAGCCTCTGGGTAAGTGAAATGTAATTCTTTATTTTATAGATTACATCATTTTAATTTACATTATTAATTTTTTATCCAAAAATTAATAAGATTAGACCTATGGAATCTAATGTATTGTAATGATGAGTGATTGTCAGCTGTCCATTGACTTTTTTTATAAAGTTTTTTACTAGATGAAAAGTTTTCAGGTTGTATAAGGTAAAAATATATTTATGTATTTGTCTTGTGGTATCTGTGATTGTTTTACCTTGATAGAACACAAGGATCATTACCAATAATTACCAAACATCCTTCTTCTTGGTACCCCCTATTCTGATCCACCCCAATATGAGCTCCCCCAAAATCCAAGCCAAAGGTTTGGGTCACTCCACTGCTGAAGTTGAAAGGGGGCTATTGTGTTTACTGACATCTTGTTACAGACTTAAGTTGGACCGTCTTCCTGGAAACCTTCTGATCCTTCCGGTTGTATTTGCTAATGATGTTTTACCTTCTCTGTTCTATCTTTGTTCTTGTTACCCTTTGATCATTTTAAATCTTGTTTTCAAAAAGAATATATATAGATTGGTGACAGCACACAAACTGCTGTATAGGTACACCACACCACCATTTTTAATGTTATAGGAGGATCTTCTACTAGGTTTACTGGACTTGAAGATGACTGTGTACAGAAGGCATCCAGGGTTAAAATACATTTTAACATTTTGTAAAAATTTGTATTTGAGTTGTGTAAAGGAACTGGACCTATCCAATGCATCCACAAGATGACAGAAGCCATTGGAAGGACAATACATTACTAGACAAAGACCCAAATAAAACTTAAGCATCGAGCACTGGTTGTTGGGTTGGTGTGGTTAGAAAAGGCAAAGAGGTGACAAAACCATTGTCAGAATTAAAGGTACAGTTAGTCTTTAAAGAAAAACAAAAGTTAAACATTTTTTTACCTAATTTATATTTGAGAAGCCTTGACAGGTTTTTATTGTCATTTATTTTCTAGTGTTTATCAGCCTAGGGCTCTTCCAGTAGTTAATAGGGATATCTTGAGCAATGTGTGTCTCTCAGGTCAGTTTAAGTGACAACGATGATCTTTTTGGCTATCTGTAAGGGTGATATTTTTGGCAAGCAATGTAAGAGACATTCTTCCTACTGATCACCATGCCAATATACTATGAGATTTGGATATAGTAGAAGGTGTTCCCTGAAGACCTAAAAGTTCTTTCAATTGTTCCCCTATGGTAAAAAAGTCGAGAAACACTGCTCTAGAAGAATTTTTTTTAAGTGAGGGCTAATTCCCCTTAAGGGTTTGTTACCAAACAGATGTCCCCATCGGTAGATTGTCCCTCACCTATTTTTTTGACCTGACAACTGTGCACAGTTTTTAATATTCATCCCTCTTTGTTCTGCTGTCCATGGTCACATAGACAAGTGGGGGGTGAATGTCCCCAATGGTGGAATAGCACTGAAAGCTGGAAATAAGTTTTAATATTTCACTATACAAAATAGGCTAATTAGGTTTTGATTTTAGAAATACTTAAGGTTTACAGGTTACAGGTATGGTTTATGTTAGGGCATAAGAGTTTGGGTTAGTACAATGGATGATCTAAAAAAAAAACTAAAGATCATAGGAATTTAGGTTGATTGATGTCATTAGAGGGAATCTGTGGCTCAAACATAAAAGTAGGACCTCTAAAACCTTATTGCATTTTTCTTAAAGTACAAATATTTTAAAACTTACAAATTTTCTAACTCAATCATTGGTTAAAGTTCCACTAGAAGAAGGTAGCTAAAGGGAAGGAGAAAAATCAGACTTGTCACCATATATATCCCCCATTTATCTTTGAAAACCCCTTGTACATGTCCTATTAAGTCTAGACATCAGGGCAATTCATTGCTTAAATAAATGCTAAATTGTAACCTATTATGTGACAAAGAACTGTAAAGCTGAGTACACACGGCAAATTTTTCTCGCCCGATAATCGGTATCGGCCAATTATCGGGCGAAAATCTGCCGTGTGTACAGTCGGTCGTCGTCCATCGTCCGACGACCGTCCTGGCGGATCCATGGACGATGGACGACGACCGATCCTAATGAAAGGGAAGGGGAGAGCGCGCAGCAGGGTGCCGCTCCATCGCTCTCCCCCTCCCCTCTCCATAGAGCATGAACGGTGCTGTATGTACAGCATCGTTCATGCATCCTGCAGTCTTTTCTCGTTGGAAAGGATCGTGAAAGATCCTTTCCAACGAGAAAAATTGCAGGTGTGTACGCAGCTTAAGAGGTAGTTTCAGAATAAACTTTGGGGTGTAATACAGGCTTCTGGTCTTTAAAAATGTTCAGTTCAAATGATATTCAGCACATTAAAAAAACTCCAGCTTCACCCAAAATAGGTCTATGAGCTCTCTTTAAAAAACAGAGAATCAGACATCAAACATTGCCTGATAGAAATATTCCATGTCTATGTGTTTTAATTGCAGTAATTGATTCCCACCAGAGAATGATTGAAGGAATGTTAGATTCCCTGTTTTAAACAAAGAGCTCCATGTGATGCTAAATAGATCACACAGCAAAGATTTTAGAGGAGTTGAAATGGGTAAGGGTAGGATTTAAGAGACTGTTAGGAGGGAAAGGGGTACCACTCATTTCTCTTGGTAGTCAAACCCATGGTGAGATCCAACAGTCATTTATAATAAACTATTAGCAAATAGGACCACCATGCATTTACAGAATGAACAGTAGTTGTCCTGATCCATGTTGACAGAAAACCTATAATAAAATAAAATGTCCAGGGTCAATAAAACGTCCAGGGAGAGGCTTTATTCATGGGAATAAAGAAAAACTTCATCATGAGAACATAAAACAAAATTAAGGACACAAATGCTGTTTTGTGATTTAGAACCCCATTGATAAAAGCCAGATACAGGTCTTCTGTAGCTTGGTCAAAACCACCTCACCTTCCACCTACTAATCTAATTTTTCTGTTCAGCTATTTAATGCCATTGATATTTACAATACAATACACCAAGACTTGCTAAAGAATAAGTTTATTTCCTGAAATGCATAACATTTAGAAGGCTATTTCAGTAAACCGTTCACATTGTAATAAAGATCAATCATTAATCTAAAGATCAATTTGAAGTTGCACATCTTTTTATTTGTTTATTGTCCTCTTTTGTCACATGCTAAGATATGTGACTGAATTTTTTAAACAGAAGAAACTTAAAATAAACATTTTTATGTGATAGTTGTGTTTAAAACCCTTCCACTGCGTAGCTCTTAAGCTGACAGTGCTGAGTAATAGCCACACCCCTCATTAAAAGTTTCCTCACACTGATTTGTACTGTAAAAAAAAAGGACACTTTAATTGCTGAATTTTGAAACATTGGGTACTGTTTAAACTGTACAATCATAATAAAATAGTTTTGAAAACATTTGGAAAGAGTTTGATACTTCGATTTTCATTGTAGTGAATATGGGGAACATTATATATTACATATACATTAAATACTATACCATAGGTGGCCCCTCCTATATCCACCATTTTGTTTTGTGTTTCTCAATTTTTGGGGCAATGTGTATAACAATGCCAACCCCTTGCTTGCTAAGTGGTATCAGAAGAAAATGAGGTGCATTTTAACTGTTTTAGTCTGTGTTGGTCAGAGTCGGTAAGGCAGAGAGGGAGTGGAATGTTTGTTGCCCAATAACGATTGTACATTCCCCACCGAGAGTGTACATAGGGCATCATAAATACTTTACCCATAACCCATAACAAAGTGAGCAATTTTTTAGTCTTAGCTAACAGTAGGAGGAGGATATAAACTCATGGATATAAACCTTTTAAGCATATTATGCAGTTTAGGCACAAGGTAAAATGAGGAGTTAGAGATGGATGCTTAAGTTGCATAGACAGAAAGCAGAGATACCAGGTCACTATGTGGTCAGTCGGCCATAGTTTTGATAGAACAGTCAATTTTCTACCAGTTAGTATATCTAACTCCTTTTAGAAATGCCTCTGCCGTTCATATGGAGGATACTGAACTACCACATTTCTGTAAAAAACATAAAAAAACAAATGCACTTCACTACCTATTCCTTGCGCATAAGCTATTACTAAGGACATTTATTACTCTTCACAGCCCATTGGGCAAGTTGGTAGCAGGGAAAAAACAGAATCAACGCTACCATTACCAAAAAGTTACACTAATGCTGCTGACTCAGTTGACTACAAAGTAAAGAGGCTGTAGAAGGTAGAAGCAGAAGAAAGGACCAACATGGACAACTTTCAAGCAAAGCATTGGCTACTTTACCAAAAAGCCAAGAACATAGACATACAACTCTAGCTACAAATTCAGTGATGATGGGAAATATGACAAACTGCATATTTTATGTTGATAAGATAGAGAAGCGGCCATTGTATAGTCTTATGTTTTTTAACTTTCACTTCTAGATATAAGTGAAATATTTCAACAAACTTGCCAAACATGACAATCTCTAAAAAACTGCTGTGTGGATCCCAGGTGGATTTGTTCCAAAAACATATTCATATACTGTATAAATATATTTAATACAGATATATTAAAACATGAATTTTTAAAGCTGATATACTATATACTCTAAATACAATTTACTATAGTTTGGAATGGGGGTGGAGTTTTTAGGTAATTTGGGGAAGCATATCTCATGTTAAAAAATTTAACAGAATCTGTAGATTATTCTCCAGATTATGATTATTTTTTTTTTTTTTCAAAAAACAACTTGAAATGTAATATTTTTTTCAATTGTGAAATGTTCCCACAGATCCCCTTGGTTTACTCCAACAGAAGACACAGACGGGTTGAGGTGTGTTTTTATTAGCCCAAACGCATATTGATGCAAAATGTTTGCAAAAACACATTTTTAATTTTTGTTCATGCCTCTTCGCTAATAGATAAAACTGGGGAAGAATTCTGTTTGTCCAGTCAATAGTTATTTCTGGACTATTGGATTGTGCACGTACAATTGCGCACACCTCTATTATCACTTTCCTTTTTCCTTGCAAATTCACACTCAGAAAAAAATCAACGGTTAAAAAAATGCAATTTTATATAGCACAATAAAATTTCTAAACAGGACAAGGACAGGAAAAGAAAAAGTTTTCCTAGTTGAGCAACTTATCCGGAAGTGTCTAAAATGCCACGTGACAACATGGTCATCTTGGCATCCATATAATTTTTACAGCTTTG
The DNA here is from genome assembly GCF_032062135.1 of Pyxicephalus adspersus. Classification (NCBI taxonomy): domain Eukaryota; kingdom Metazoa; phylum Chordata; class Amphibia; order Anura; family Pyxicephalidae; genus Pyxicephalus; species Pyxicephalus adspersus. Next base: position 48,928,020 of record NC_092867.1, read on the forward strand.
GAGTGCAGCAAACAAACAGTTATATAACTGTTTATACCTAATCAGAAGGCACAGGAAATTCTTACCTTCTCACGTAGCAATTACTCATAAGTACTTTATCTTGGCAAAGGGATCACTTTCCATGGAGCAATACCTGTGTTTCCAAATCCTCTAACAAAGGTAGCCTTTACCCAATAACAACACAAAAATCATTTAAATTGGAATGATGGTAAGGCCACTGCTTTACTAAGGTAGTAAAGTTTTATTTAAGATTATTTCCAGTTACAAACCAAAATCTGTACAAGTCACACATTATGCCTGATTTATCAACCAAATGTGCGTATGCTGGACGGGCGTAAATACACGCCGGTCGTCAAGTTCTATTACTGCGAATCGGGGCTGAGTTCGACCGGTTTCCTGCAAAAATGAACAAAGATCTTGAATACCACAAATTAAGGTGATTAATTTTCAGCTGCGCGATTCAGAAGGAGGTGTTAAACTCAATAGTGAGGTGATAGCAATTAATTAGCGCACACCTGCTCCCTGTTCTGTGCGCATCTGCAGTCGATTACAAGGTTAGTTTGAATCTTTAGCGCTTGATGTTTTTTTTGTGTAAGTGCTACTTTTTATGTTACATTATACTCAGTCACAAACTTGCTTCATTTATAGTTACATTTGTTGCACTTAGTGTTTTGATACTTTTTCTTTTGGTTGCAACACTGCAAACGAATTTCTATCAAGCAGGATATATCATAAGTAGCACTTTCTAATATGGCATCACACAATAGTATGAGTGTAACAAAAAATGTGAACAAACATTTGTGACCTGATTAAAATGTCATTCTAGTTTGGCTTTTGATAAATCAAATATTTTACTAAAGGATTTTAGGCAAGGTATAATATGTATTAAAGAAACATTTAGTGATTTCACTTGTGTGTGTATATCAAAATACATTTAAATATATATAAATACATATGCATTTTCATTAGTACTACTTTAACTGGACTGGTTTGGGGGGGGGGGGGGGGTGAAGTAAGTTTGCTTGTATGGTATGCATTGATGTGATTTTTTGTAAATCTCATTATTGTTAGTTTTATCTGTTGCTGCAATGTTTTTGTGCCTGGTTTGTATTTACAGTTTCTGTTGTTAGGCAATTCTTCAGCTATGCAATGTTTTGTCATTTTTTCCACAAGTATTGAGTACAAATGTCTGCATGGTTTCCACTCTACTTGAAACCCCTGTTTGTCGTTGTCCCAATCTCAAAGTCACATTGTCACATATTGGTATTTAAATGTATTATGTACATAATACAAAGTTCCCAAAGTTTCCACGGTCACCAGCCTGTATTTATCTATGAGAGCTGAACTGCGGATTAACCCTCAATGCAGAAACTCCATTGAGAGTTCATCTGCAGTTCCACTGTTATCCACGGGCACTAGAGCTTTCCTCAGCCAATCAGAGAGCACTAGAGGTTGTTAATGGGGGGACTTGTCCCCATTTAACCTCTAGTGCCGGGGATCGTACACTGAGCTGGTCAATAAATGCAGCTGCGGCTGCATTCGTTGATTGGCACAGCCCGCACTTTTTTTTTTTTTTTTTAGTCAATTTCAATTTAAAGCACACATAAAAGAACACATTTATGAACACACATAAAAGCATACATACATATATATTTGCATGTATGTACATACATGAGTGCACATGAAGCAAAACAATATACACCTAAAAAGAAAAACTTACCAGAATGAGGATCCCTCCCTGGAAAACTTTTCAACTGATAGAACACAGTTCACGCGTACATAGCGGTTACGCCTTGCCGCACAACAATGTGCATCATACTCCTAAGGTTTGGAGCACAACTATGTGCCTCAAACTGAGTGTTAATAAGCCAATAGTGCTGTTTTAGCCAGTCAAACAAATCATAGAAAGGAACTGTTTAAAAACAAGCATATTTGAATGTTTAAATTGTAGATCCTGGGACATTGTAGAGCAGATCACATAAAAACAAACCCCCCAAAACAAACTACAAATTTTTTCAAAAAGCTTTATTCAAAATAAACCTATTTGCTAAAAGGTCACATTAAAATATGAACACACAGACAACCCTAAATTTACATGAAAAAAAATTGATGAATAATAAAAAATCATGAATAATACATGATAAAAAAAAACACATGTAAACCCACATTTCCATATAAAGCCAAATTAGTTAAAAAATGGCCCAACAAATATTGCATTCCTAAAATACTTACCAAAACCAACATGCAATTTTGACCTATCAAGGGTGGAAAACTAGATTAGAAAATATTTATGCAGGAGAAACATGTGGTAATAAATACATAAATGTGGTTATAAATACATATTATTGAAATGAAACAATATGGCCACAAACACAATACCATAGCATTAACAATGACTTCAAAATTTGCAAAATTGATATTGAAACATTCAAAATTTAAAATACAAAAGCAGCTATTGTGCTAAATGGCAAGCAAAATATCAAATGCAGCAACAGATTAATTAGAATAAAATACAAAACAACAGCCCCCTCCAAGAGAAAAAGACAAAGAAAAAAAAAACAGTTAGACAATGCTCAACGTTCAGAGCACAGCTGATACAAATTCGCCTGCAATTGGCATTTGCCAAAATTGGATGTTTTTTTTTTTTTTTGCAGTTGGACATTCAATAACCACTTATTGATACGATCCTTTAGATTTGTAAACCAGTAAACAGATATTTAAATAAAAAATTACAATAAAGTAGAGGAGGATTTAATCTTAAAGTATTTTATATATATATATATATATACACACACATATATATATATATATATACACACACATATATATATACATATAATTACATACTTCAAGAATTATATGTATCTATATATACATCTCTTTCTCTCTCTCTCTCTCTCCCTCTGTGCTTCCAATCAGCTGTGACTGCAGGCGAACCCTCAATGAAGTTTCTACATTGAGAGTTCGTCTGAGTTCAGCGAAAATACGACCTCATGGTGAATCACAAGGCCCGATTCGTAATTTGTAATCTAATTTCCCAAGTCATGTGATGATTTTGGGTAAAAATTAGAGAAGAATATATTTCCATCAAGATTTAATGATGTATTTGCCATAGCTGGGACAGAAATTTACCTAAATTTGTGTTCCTGTTAAAAAAGTAAAGACATGAGGGAGGAGTTGTTTCACAAACTAAAACAGTGTTTTACCTCTTCCCCATAGTAGAATTTTTTATTTTTGTGATTTGGCCTTTACCTAAAATAGCTTTTCCACATGCTGAGTAGAGCTTAGAGGTTTATACCAATGAGGTAGCAATAGTATGGGTTAGTATTCTAGTCCAGTGAAGATCATGTAATACTTAAATGTACAACTATAGGTTTAACATTACTTTTGCATTCACCTGCCCTGTTCACCATATATTCCCACTTTATAGATCACCAGGTTGTGTTCACCTCTTCGAAAGTGAAGAAAGCACCACAGACCACATTGGGATCGGTGAGTTGCTAAAAATATTTTTTAGAAGTAGAGAACATTTACCTGATCCTCACTTCTTTACAAATAAACTTCTACATGTTTATTACAACACGTATAAACAGATTTTCCTCAATCCCCCAAAAGTTCCATATTCATTTCATGTCAAAATATAGAACAGATTATAGAAAAGATTGATGTTTGATACTTTAGCCAGGGAGCATAGGTAAGCTCAGCCATACACCTGTACTTTTAATACCCTCTTAGTACAGTCCCACTATTTACAATAGAAACGCTCATAGATAAAACCTTCTCTTGGAGAGGCTATTTGCATTTGTTTTCCAGGTTTCATTGCCAAATGTCTCCCTACTTGTACTTTGTACTCTATAAAAAGCGACCGCAGTTAGGACATTTTAATATTAAAAAGTATTTGCTAAGTACTTAAAAAGAGTTGTAATGATGTATATGAAATAATGCTTTGTTTATGCTTGTCCCTGGTTAGAATATTAGACCTGCTCTGAAACTGTGTAACTTTTATTACTGTACTATTTATACAGTTTTTGTTAAATCATAAATACAGTAACTGCCAAACTAAAACGTTTTTCTAAAACTGCAATCATTTCCTGGTTGTTAAGACTAAAGGGCCTGGTTTATTAAAGCTCTCCAAGGCTAGGATACAAACTTTGGTTGCCTATATTTTCCACTCTTGGATAGCTTTAAAAAAGCAGGCCTATATAGTATAGTTTTGGGGGGATCTGGGATCAATGCATCTCACAGGACACAGCCATACAGTTCAAAAAGGCCTTTAAGAGGATGTTATTAGTCTCCCATTAGGAGCTCTTTGTATGGCCTGCTGTTTTTGGAAATTATGGATTTCCACTAGTTCAGAGAGAGCTCATTGAGGTGCAAGACATGATACATTTGGATATAAAGAACAGTGCTCTGACAAGAGCAGAAGAATTTATAAGGCCAAGAAAATCTTTGTTTCCTTTTACCCTGAAAAATTATTGGAAATCTGGACCACTAAAAAATAAAGTTTGTATTCTGCTTCAGACCCAGTCATCCTGCAAACTGTCATAAGATGGTACTGAAAAACATCAGACAATTATTGAGGGGCTAATGATAGGTGGGAACTGCAACGGAGCATGAACCAATGGAGATGATGAACTTCTTCTGCATATAATTAGTAAAATATCTTGTGTTTCCTTTTATTGTTTTTTTTTTTTTGTTTGTTTCTACATAGGTTTCATCATGACTACTACAACTCATGCTCAAAGTCCAAACTTTGTGGAACACAAAGTCCACCCAGTTGCTTGTGCCCCTCCTGGCCAGCCATGGAATGCTCCCCCGGTGTATGCAGTTCCTTCTGGTTACCCACAACAGACTATAACTGTAAACCCTCAAATCGCATGTTCAACACCTTTTTATGAAACATTCCTGAAAGGAAAACCAAGAGTTCTTGGAGTAAGTGCCATTTCTTCTAAGGTTAATGTATACATGAAGTTATGATGGTGGGAATAGTGAGCCATGCCTCTGTAACGTGTGGGGAGGAGATCACTTGCATCTATCGGAAGTTGATTTAACAACAGGGAGAGTGTAACACTCTTTAGCAGGTTGTATCTGAAGTGATTTTTGGGTTTTGAGGGTAAATGGGCTCTAAAACCGAATTCCAGACCCAAACTTCCTTCCCCAACACACACATGATTTCATCTTCAAATTTTGTTCAGTGGGTCTACACTCCACTCATGGGACATCATGAGATCTTTCCTTACCTTCTCTAAAAAGCTGGAGGGTACTAAATATTGCAAAGAACATTGCTCAGGTAATGATAACGGTAGTGGCAACATTCCCTGGAGCATGTTCCGACAACTTGAGGGGGGGGGGGGGATTGACAATGTACTCTCAAGGAAGGGTCCTTAATACCATGGGCTCAGAGAACTGTGTTTTTATCATTGCTGTGCAATTTATTGTTTTAAAACTAAATAAAGGGTAAGCTTTGCACCTAGGTTAGGGCACCTTATTGCATTTGTAATAAACTCCACTAGATAGGGCCAAAGTTAAATATATTATTCTTAATCCTAATATTTTATATTTGTTTTCTTTAGAATGTCCTGCTTTTTTCTGGTAGCCTGGAAATTGTTTTGGGTATAGCATCAATATACACAGCAGGTGGCTATTCATTGATAAGTGCCATTGATTTTTGGGGAGCAATAATTGTAAGTATCTAAATTGTTCTCAGAATACCTATTAAATAATAGTTTACTATTAATAATAGTGTCAACGAATCATCTCTCATCTCTCTCTTGAGGAACATAAACCGACTTTGGTTGCTGAGAAGATATTTGAAATTTATTGATTGTTAAGTGAAATAGTAAAGGCACCTCTAGAAGTGTATATGGTCATGGTATCATCAGCCAACAAGGGGAACAAATGCAGTCCTTTGACATTAATTATCTGACCTCTGCCAAGAGCAGCCTGTTTCTTTACCAGGCCAGTGAATTAAAATATTCTTTAGTATGCCTTCTAGTATTTAACTAGTTTACTTTCACATCTCACATTCTTTCTGTATCACCCTTTCATTTTCCCCTTTTAATATTTATGTTCTTTAATAAATATCTTGTTAAGAATTGGAGGTAGAGAGGGAGGGAGAAAAAATGATAAAATTATGGTGATTTATTAGCAGAGGTCTCTAGCAGGCTCATGTAACATATCTACTGTTTAAATCGTCTAAAGTATGTCCCTAGTTTCCAACGTTTCTGCCTTCATTCTAAATTACCACTGTACCCTTTCCCCAACAACTTTGTCGTCAGTCTCAAAAAATGTTATCCACAGTCTCTAAAAACTCTGTCCCACATCTCTAACATATATGCCCTCAAGTCACCAACAATTTAGAACCAAATCTCCAATAACTTAATATTCAGCCTCCAGCAACTCTGTCCCCAGTTTACAAAAACTCTGTCCCCATTTTCCAACAATTCTGTTGCCAGGCTCCAACAACTCAGTCCTCAGGCTCCATTAATCCTGTCCCTAGTGCCCAACAATTTTATCCCTAGTCCTTTCCTTTTTTCAATATTATATTTAATATCTTGCTAAGACAGGGAGGTAGAAAGGGAGGGAACAACATTTTAAAAGAGACAATGTGTAAAGGGCTCCAACAATTCTATCTCTAGTCTCCAACAATCCTGTCCCCAATCACCAACAATTCTGTCCCCAGTCTCTATCAATTCTATCCCTATCCCTATCCTATCCCGGTCTCCAACAAACTTGTCCCCCGTCTCTAGAAATTCAATCTTTAGTTTCTAACAACATTGTCCCTAGTCTTTTAATAATTCTATCTCTAATCTCCATCAACATTGTGCCCAGCCTCTACCAATTTTATCTCTAGTCCTATCTTTTGCTCAATATTATATTAAATATCTGGTTAAGAAAGGAGGTAAAGAAGGAGGGGGAAAATGTCTAAAAGACAAATTGTAAAGGTCTCTAACAATCCTGTCCTCAGTCTCTAATAATTTTATCCCTATTACTTTCTTTTGCCTAATTTTATATGAAATATCTTGTTAAGAAAGGGAGGTAGAGAACAAGAACAAAATGTTAGAGACAATCTGTAAAGGTCTCCAACAATCCTACCCCCAGTCTCCAACAACTCTGTCCTGAGCGTCCAAGAATACTGTCCCACTTTTTAACAATTCTATCCCTAGTCTGGAACGACTCCTATTGCAATTTTGTCGTTATTAGTATTATTAAACAGGATTTGTATAGCTTCAAAAGGGGCTGATTGTCTTACCTCATAACATTAACAAATTGCCAACATCCCTGTTTAAATGGCAAAAGAAAAAGGGGTATTTATAAGTAGGACTTTTAAGGCAGTATATACCATCATTTGTTATATAAAAACCAGAATTTATTTTTACAAAGTATTAGATTACAGCAAAAAATAAAAATAAAAAATAAAAATTTCTGTGATGCCTTCATATACCAAAGAGGGTAACAGACTCAGGTTAAGAACATGGTGCTTACAATACCAATATAACCCAGGTAGGTACAGGTAATTAATATGCTAAAGCAGTACAGTAATCTAATCCGACGCGTTTCGCAGATATGTTCCGCTTCCTCGGGGATTGGTTTGTACATACAATAGATTCAAAAGCACTATAGCAAAATATAAAAAAAGAAGAAAAAACACTGTTAGCTTTTTCTTTTTTTGCATCCTAAAACCAGATTGTTTGAAAAAACAAGGTTGTACATACGATGAAATGCAGTAAGTTGGTACAACTTAACCCAACGTGGGAATCAGCACAGTGGAGGAAAACCATGGTTTGGGGGAATGCTCAACTAAATTTTTTGAGAAGGATATACCATAGTCCTATGCAGTATTTGGTAGGGTTTCAAAACCACCACATGATGGTAACAGTTGTAAAAAATGTATATACTTATGTGTCTAAATATATATGTATATAGAGCATCAATATATAAATAGACAAATAATTTTAAATCCAAATCAGTCTATATCTTAGTAGTGTAGTAATAATGACAAATTATTACCATATAACCATATAGGGGGGACCCAAGATGTAATAGTGATGATAAATAATGAAAGTAGTATTTAAGGATGTGATGTGACATATAGGGGTTTCCTAGCCAATACATAAATTACATTATTGCCAGTAGCATTATAAGGAAAGGGCTTCATGTATATCCAATAGTCAAGGTCCTGTTTGCACATATGTCCACATGCGAGCGTGAGGACGTGGGAAAGGGGAGGTGTCCCGTATTGAGATGCACGTCACTCCCCAGGCACTGGTTACAGTGCGTTGAGCACAGAGAGGCAGTCAAACAGGAGCAGTGGAGGTCCAAAAGGGGGGGGGGGGGGTTGGCTTCCAGCAGACTCCACATAATCAGGGAAGAAAAAGAGGGAAAAAGAAAGAAAAAATCAATATTCAACAGAAAAATAGAACCAGGGGTAAAAGGAAAGGACAGGGTAAGTATTTACAAACAAATGAAATAAGTAAAATAAACATAAAAAAGGGAAATATTAGAGCAGAGTATAAGAATGTGGGGTCAATAAAAGGCAACACTCCCAAAAGGTGTGGGGGAGGGGAAGGGAAAATTGCCTCCCACCCAACTATATGGGTCTCCAGCCAGACCCCAAGGGTGGAAAGGGGCTGGGCTTAGGGAGACTTAAGGGCACCTTAAAGGGCCATGGTTCTCCTGCGGGTCCCAAGACATAGGTGCACCAAACAATCAAGTAGATAACGACAATTAAATAAAAAACAGTGGCAGTCACAATGATAAATGAACCCTTTCAGAGAAAAATACAAAAACAAATGAGCGTTATCTCCTTCTCTGTCATAGAAAACACTTAAAACTGAATGTGTCATTCAGGCCATTGAAATAGTTTGCCTTTAATTGATATATCTATCTGGTTTCGCCTTGTAATAGCCATTTGTCCAGATAACCACCCCTATAGTGCAGTTGGATATGTTCAAACGCCATGAATATAAGAGAATTGATGTCGTATTTGTGTTCCAATGCAATATGATGACTAAAGGGAGGAGTGATCTTTTTGTTGGTGATTAAATAGATGTGTTCATATATTCTTTTTCTAAGCTGGCATTTTGTCTTCCGTACATAATATCTGCCACACGTGCAGAAAGCTAAATACTGGTAATTAAATAAAAGACAGAGAAAGATAGAGTTTTCAGCACAAATATAGAAAATATAATTTGTAGTACAAAATTCAGTTTTCATACAAAATTATAAAAGAATGATATCCTTTTTACCCATAAGTCATTATATTCCCTTATGATCTCTACAGGATTTGATCAATTTTCACACAGAGTTACAAAAAAAAACAATTACAACATTTTCTCTGTATGTCACAATAGTTTCTTGCGATACATACAAAGTTTTGATAAGGCCTGCTGTGGCACTATACAGGTTCCAGCTAATATTGCAGTTCTCCTTTAAAATAAAAATTCATTATTGTATATGATTACTATATCACGTGTTGCACTAACATAACCTTTTTTCTGTGTCTTATCTTATCTTTTCTTATCTAAGTATATCATTGCTGGCTCCCTGACCCTTTCAGCCGCAGCTAGGCCCAACATCTGTATGGTAAGTTGATTTGTAAATCTCCCATTTCTCCCCAACAATAACCTATGATGTTGTTCTTAGCATCAGCCCATTTTGTGTAACCTGTGTGTATTACCTACATCCTTTACTCTTTAAACACTTTCCATGGTAAAATAACACATTATGTTAATGCAGAACCCCATACTTAAAGGGTAACTTTTTTCCAGATACCTCTTTGAAATTTAGCGGGGCAAAGGGTTATTACTAAACCGCGATATACCTTTACCCATTCCATCTCAAGTGCCACCATCTTCTTGCTTGTTAAGATCTTTGGCCATTTTGATTGGCTTAGCCAGAATGACGTAACTCGCATTTTAATTCTATTTTAAGTGTAGGGTTGAGTTCTGGCAATCCACTAAAACAAAGGGTTTGGCTGGCATTGAGGTTAATATTTATGTAAAATAGAGACATTAGCTTTAAATGTAATAATGTTTTTTGAAACATCCAGCTAGTTTAGCTGAATGGTAAAGTTGAATTCCTCCAAATTCGGTAAAATAATCTCCATTTACCTGTTTTAGTGTTACATTTCCCCTCAAAAAACATGCACCATTGCATGTACCCATCGCATGTGGTCTGTCCCCTCCCTTTCATGCTAGTATGAATAGGCTAGGTTTATTTAGTTTTTTTGAGGGGCATCAGAAGACCCGGGTGATGTGGAATTTGTATCTCATTGTTGGAAAATGTTTAAGAATAATGACCATTTGCCACTGTTTCCATTTTTTGCCATATCTTTGTTATTGCTAACACATTTTACATGACCAATGCTGACCCATTGGGCAGGTATGGTCCATTATTGTCACTATAAGAAAGGTGATCCAGAATAATGATGTTTAGTAGGTATGTAGACTTGAGAATTTCTCAAGCAGACCTTCCAGAGTCTACCAAACAAAAATGTTGGGTGAACTGACCCTTCACAGTAAATGCTTATATATGATTAATATTAATTAATTTATTATTTTATTAATTATTAATTATTTGAACTGTGTTTTGTGTCTTTTCCAGATTAAGGGCTCTCTTGCTATGAACATTCTTACTGCTTTCTTCAGTGTTATTGCATTTGTATTAGTCTGCTTGGATCTGGCAGCAGTAAGCATATTGAAGTCCGATACATATTATAATGTCTTTGGAGGAAGACTTGTAAGTTATACTATTTTTTAAACATTTATACTGTAAAACAATTTCAACCAACCAATACATCTAATAGCAGAAGAGGACTAAAAATTGTTAATCAGATAGTTAACATAGCATGCACTCAACTCCAAGTCAGAGGGGTAAAACTCTCAAAGGGCACAATGGTAAAATTTTTGGAAAGTAGGGCACATGGATAAATTTTTTGTAAGTAGAGGTGTTAACCTAGCACATTTTGAAGCATATATAATGCCCCCTTCATTTGAGCAGTTTGTTTAGTACTTTTGTTTCTAAGGTAAATAAATGAAAAGCCCATCCTATAAAATTAGTAGGCACTGTTTGTCTAGGTAACAGTTTTACACAAAAGATTAGAACAATGCAAAATTCTGATGTTAGAAGCAACTGCAGATAAAATTTTATTTGAATGGGTTTGGAATTACTAAATCTCAGCTCTAGACCAACAGCTAGGGCCACCATCAGAAAATTCTGGGCCATATTCTAAATATTCTGCCTGGGTCCCTATGTCTAAAATTTCCAAAAGTCAAGCTCTTTTGTTTAGAGCCCAGTACAGAAATTCCTAGCAGGTAACAATACACCTGAAGGACTAAAAAACACTATTCATTTTTTAGAGCATTTTACTGGAAAAGCTGGACTAGATGAAGGAGTAATGGCACTACAGGAATAGCAAAGGGGAGGAAATTTGTGAATTTATTACAAGATCATTTTATGGTACAGTTTATAGCAGCCCCAACTGGAAAAAATACTCTGCTGGACCTAGTTCTTTCTAACAATGCAGAGCATATAACAAATGTGCATATTAAAAAGAAAATGGGTAGCAGTTATGATTGAATTTATTGTAAATTATTATTATTATCCAGTATTTATATAGCACCATCATATTACACAACGCTGTACAAAGTCCATAGTCATGATGCTAACTGTCCCTCAAAGGGCTCATAAACTAATGTCCCTACTTTAGTCATATGTCATTAACGAAGTCTAAGGTCAATTTTTTTTTTTGTGGGGGGGGGGAAGCCAATAAACATAACTGCATGTTTTTGGGATGTGGGAGGAAACCGGACTACCCGGAAGAAAGCCACACAGACACGGGGCGAACTTGCAAACCTGATGCAGAAAGTGCCCTTGCCGGGATTTGAATCAGGACCTAGTACAGCAAAGGCCAGAGTGGTAACCACTGAGCCACCGTGCTGCCCTAAACAGGAAAGATAAAAACATTATATTTTAAGAGAGCAAATTTTCCTTTATTAAGGGCGACTCTCTGTGACTTGGACTGGGAGACAATATTGTCCTCAAAGAACACAGAAAAGAAATGGGAATGTTTCAAGTCTGTTCTACAAAAATATATTTGAATGGGTAATAAGTTTAAGAGGCTAAAAATAAATCCTATGTGGCTCACAGCTGATGTTAAAAAAGCCATAAAAAACAAGAAAAGGGCATTCCAAAAAAAAAAAAAAATGAAAGAATCACCTTCATTGTTTGAAAACTATAAAGAATATAACAAAAGATGTAAAAAGGAGATAAAATGTGCAAAACTTCAAAATGAAAGACAGATTGCAAAGGTAAGTAAAGCAACCCCCTCCCCCAAATTTTTAAATATAATAATAGCAAAAAGATTAGATCTGAGCATGTAGGCCCCTAAAAGATTGTCTCTGGGTTGGTAACTGGTGATAAAAAAAGGCGGACTTACTAAACACTTTTTTAGCTCTGTGAACAAAGGAAAATGGCAGAGCTCAAGTCCAAATTGATAATAGCAATGTCACTGCCTTAAATGAATCACAATGGCTCAAAATTGATATGATTAAGAAACAGTTGTGCAAAATTAAGGTTGACAAGGACCTGATGGATTTCATTCATGTGTCCTCAAAGAGCTGGACTCGGTTATTTCAAAGCAATTATTTCTAGTTTTTAGAGACTCTTTAGTCACTGGCATGGTACTGATGGATTAGGGTAAGGCCAATGTGCTCCCTATCTTCAAAAAGGGAGAAAGTCATTACTAGGTAACTACAGACCAGTTAGTTTAACATCCATAGTTGGAAATGTCCTAGAGAGTTTGATAAAGGACCACCTAGGGAAGTTTCTGCTAGAAAATAATATTATAAGTGAGAGTCACCATGGCTTCAAGAAAGATCGAAGTTGTCAAACAAATTTACTCTCTTTTTATGAAATAAGGAAATAAGTAAACAGGTAGACAGTGGAATAGCAGTTGATATAGTGTAATTAGACTTCGCCAAAGCATTTGACACCGTACCCCACAGACGGTAATATGCAAGTTAAGGTCAATAGGTTTAGAAAAGTCAATCTGTAAATGAATAGAGAACTGGTCTAAAGACAGCATCCAGGGAGTTGTAATTAATGATTCATACTCTGAATGGTCCAAGGTTATTAGTGGTGTACCCCAGGGTTCAGTGTTGGGACCTTTACTGTTTAACATTTTTATAAATGATACAGAGTTTGGGATTAAAAGTACCATTTCTGTGTTTGCAGATGACACCAAACTATGTAATAGAATAAAGTCCATACAAGATGTTTATAATCTACAAGCAGACCTGGATGTACTGTTTGACTGGGCAGCCAAGTGGCAAATTACATTTATTATAGATAAATGTAAAGTTATGCACTTGGAGGCTAACAAGATGCATGCTTCATACTGTCTAAGGGGTTTACATTAGGGGGAATCAGAAATAGAAAAGGATCTGTGGGTTATGGTGGATCATAGAATTAATAACTAGAGATGAGCAAGAAGGCCTCTGACAGTCTCGCGAAAGTTTCCCAAATTTCCGGTGGGTCCCCGAAATTTCGGCGAAGCAATTTCGCAAATTCTATTAAAGTCAATAGGCCGACTTTAAACAGTTATTAGCAAAGCCCCTATACATGTTAGAACCACCAAATTTGCTAAGTATGTGTAGGAGAACACTGGCAACAAGGGAAAAATAAAAAATTTCCCACAGACCTTGTGGTTTTCCAGAAAATGGTAGGTAAAGTGACAGCAGGCAAATAGGGTTTTTGCGTGATAGACAGCGTACAGAAGGCAGTATAAACATTAGGTAATTGAGAAAGGGTGGCGCTGCATCATCTGCATGACATGTGTAAGGAATCCCACCCATAAAGTTGTGAAGAAGTAGCGCAGTGAAATTAGGCAAAAGTATGGAGGACCAGAGATGGAGCGTGGGTCACCGAGAGCAGTAGCAGTGTGTGGCCTCTGGTCAGCTATCACCAGGGAGACCGCATTGGTAAGTGTCATGAAGAGCTGAGTGTGGGGCATCCTCAATGCCACCCAGAAGTGTGTAATACAATTTAATGAATGAAGAACTGACAGGTGGCAGCAGCAGCAACAGCAGCAGGAGGAGGCGGTGGGCCCTGAGATGGAGCGTGGACCTCATTGGTAACTGGCATCAAGAGCTGGGTGTAGTGCATTGTCAATGCCACCCAGAAGTGTGTAATACAATTTAATGAATGAAGAACTGACAGGTGGCAGCAGCAGCAACAGCAGCAGGAGGAGGCGGTGGGCCCTGAGATGGAGCGTGGACCTCATTGGTAACTGGCATCAAGAGCTGGGTGTAGTGCATTGTCAATGCCACCCAGAAGTGTGTAATACAATTTTAGTGAATGGAGTACTGACAGGCGGCAGCGACAGCAGGAGGAGAAGACGGTGGGCACCGCATTGGTGTCATGAAGAGCTGGGTGTGGGGCATCCTCAATGCCACCCAGAAGTGTGTAATACAATTTATTGAATGAAGAACTGACAGGTGGCAGCAGCAGCAACAGCAGCAGGAGGTGGCGGTGGGCCCTGAGAGGGAGCGGGGACCACATTGGTAACTGACATCTAGAGCTGGGTGTAGTCCATCGTCAATGCCACCCAGAAGTTTGTAATACAAATATCTGAAATTTGTGATTAAACGTAGAAGGGCCAGACCAAGATGATTTGTGCGCCAGCACTGTTGCTGTGGTCTGTAATGCCAGAAGCGGTAGGAAACTAGTTTGCATCATGAAGTGGATGACATGAATGCCAACTCTCAATCTTACAATACTTAGCTGAAACATTAGGCAAAGGCAATGGTACCTATCAGTGTGGCAGTACTGGGGGTTTTCATCTGCAGTTTGTTGGCCTCCCAGAAGCAGCAGAAATGTAAAGTATATTGCTAGCTGGCACAATGACAAGCATGACATTGGCGATGAATGCCAGAAGGGGGGTTCCTCTGGTCCAAGCCATACACAGGCTTCAGAGTACAGGCAGAGGTCCCTGAGGGGGGTCTTTCAGTCAAAAAATTAGGCAGCTACACAGCTCTACAACTGAAAGGTGGCAGCAGCAGGAGGAGGAGGCGGTGGGCACCGAGACAGAGCGGGGACTGCATTGGTAACTGGCATCCAGAGCTGGGTACTGGGCAGGCGGCATCAGTAACAGCATGAGGAGGAGGTGGTGGGCCCTGAGAAGGAGTAAGGACGGCATTAGAGGTTGAGGCTATCACCTATATGGACAGTGTAGAACCTGTAGCTGTTGGAGACATGAATGGATAAATGGGATTCCAATCTGTCCCTACCTACTATGTAGCGAAACCACATGAAAGGGAACGGCCATGGCGGAATCAGTGGAGAAAGAAGACCCTGTTGAGCTTGAGTCTAGTCTGGCATCTAGAGCTGGGTACTGGGTAGTGGGAATCAGTCCCCCCTGATTCCGCCAAGTCTGTTCCCTTTCATGTGGTTTCGCTACATAGTAGGTAGGGACAGATTGGAATCTTGTTCATCCATTCATGTCTCCAAAGGCTCCAACTTCTACATTGTGAATATAAGTGATGACCTCAACCTCTAATGCCATCCTTGCTCTGTCCACCGCCTCATTCTCATGCTGTTACTGCTATCGCCTGCCCAGTACCCAGCTCTAGATGCCAGTTACCAATGCTGTCCACGCTCCAGCTCAGAGCCCACTGCCTCCTCTTCCTGCTGTTCCTACTGCACGCCCCAGGCTTGATCAATACGAGCCATCAGGATGCAGGTATACTTCCGATGAGCCAGCTGATTCGAGTGGGTGGCATCTTTAACCCTGGAGCACAGCTAGAAGCATAAGATGAAGTGCATGTCAATCACATCAGATTGGTGCAAATCTGCCTGAGTGGAGCTGTAGAAATTCCCTTCTATGATGTCCCAGCGCACATTAGGAATTGGGTACTCTAGCACTACTCTAGCACTTCACCAGCTTTGAATCCAACAGACATGAACATGTTGCATATCACCAGACATTTGGGGCTCAGCACCTCGGTGAGCCAAATAAACAGGTGGTCCAGGTGGGTTTTGTACATTTGCAGTGATTGCTCATGATACCTGATAACATCCTATAAACACGAGTTGATGATGACAATGTCGGGCTGAGGGCCATGTTCGAAGTTGGCCAGCACGCTCTCTATGGACTCCGAAGAGACACGGGTCAGGAAACAGAAGCGTACAAGGTGGTGGTCAGTTCTGTAATGACGCACTTGGCGGTAAATGATGCCATTGTGCATTTCACCCAGAGATCCCCCGTGTGGTTTGCAAATGACATCTCAGCCTTCCTTTTCAGCTGCTTTTCAGTCCGAAACTCATCATTCTGCAGTATTTTCACAAGATCCTTTTTGATGGATCTTTGAATGGAGTCTCCCAGGATGGCCACATACTTGTTGTGGAGAAGTCTCTGGACGTCTGCTGAGCTCAATAACTTCATGGCTCAATGTGGTCATCAAGGACCTCTCGGTTCCCGTTAAACATACCGGAGTCTCCCATCTCATCCCCCCAACATATACTTCCCAGTTCTAGGGTAACATACACAGAAATTCAGTCCGATAAAGTGTGGTACTGATGGATGAAGCAGAAGACATGGCCTTCTACATTCAATCACAAATTTCAGATTACACACTTGCATTACACACTTCGGGGTGTCATTAAAGATGCACTACACCCAGCTCTAGATGCAGTTACTAATGCCTTCCACACTCCGTCTCAGGGCCTGGTATCGAGTGAAAGCACATGAAAGGGAATGAGCATGGCAGAATCAGCGGGGAAAGAAGACCCTGTTGAGCTTGAGTCTAGTCTGGCATCTAGAGCTGTGTACTGGGCAGTGGTCATGTGGCAGCAGAAATAGTAGTCAGTGGGCCTTGAGAAGTCTGGATGGCATTGTTAACTGGCATCTAGAGCTGGGTACTGGGAAAAGGAGGCCGTAGGCCCTTAGACGAAGCAAGGACAGCATTAGTGGTCGAGGCCATCACCTATATGCACAGTGTGGAAGCTGTAGCTACTGAAGACATTGCTGTGCAAGGGACTGCCTTTTCTTATCTGCTAGCTGTAACTTACTAAAATGCGTCGTGGACAGTATTTTTAACTGGCATCTACAGCTGGGTACTGGGTAATGGGCAGGAGGCAGCAGTAATAGCAGGAGGAAGAGGTGGTGGGCTCTGAGACAAAGTGTGGATGGCATTAGTAACTGACATCTAGAGTGGGGTACTGGGCAGGTGGCAACATTAGTAACAGCAGAAGGAGGAGGTGGTGGGCCCTGGGACGAAGTGTGGACAGCATTGTTAACGGTCATCTAGAGTTGGGTACTGGGAGGAGGAGGCGGTGGGCCCTGAGACGGAGCAAGGACGGCATTAGTCGTGGAGGCCATCACCTATATGGACAGTGTAGAAGCAGTAGCTACTGGGGACATTGCTGTGTAGGGGACTGCCTTTTCCTATCTGGTAGCTGTAACTTTGTAAAATACAGCATGTACAGCGCATTGGAGGTTGAGGCCATCACCTCTATGGACAGTGTAAAAGCTATCAGACAAGTGCTATCAGAATTAAATATTTGTATTGTTTGTAGAGAAATACATCAAATTTTATGTCTTTAGGGATATATAGCAAATTGGGATCAGAACTAAATATCTGTATTTTCTGGAGAGAAATATAGAATTTTTTTGGTCTTTTGGATCCATTCAAAGTGCTATCAAAATTAATTATCTACATTTTTGGGAGAGAAATATAGCTTTGGAGATATATAGCAAAGTGGGATCAGAATGAAATATCTGTATTTTTTGGAGAGAAATACCAAAATTTTAATGGGTTTTAGGATAGATACCAAGTGCTATCATAATAAAATATCTGTATTTTTTATCTATAAATACAGAAATGTTTAGTTTTTTTGTGATAGATTGCAAGAGGTATCCTACATCATACCTCTTGAAATCTATCACAAAGGCCATAAAAATGTATATATTTATCCACAATATTACATACTGATAGCACTCAGAATCTATCCAAAAACCCATAAAATTTTCTTGATTTCTGTAAACAGAAAAAAAACAGATATTTAATTCTAATCCCACTTGCTTTCTATCTAAATAGCCATAAAGATTTCTGTATTTCTCTCTAAAAATACAGATATTGAATTATGAATCATTATTAAATATCTGTATTTTTTAGAGATATACATACATTTTTATGGCTTGTTTAAATTGTAGCCAGAATAAAATATCCAAATTTTTTTTTTTACAGAAATACAGAAATTTTTCTGTTTGTTTTGATAGTAAGCAAGTCGTATCAGAATTTAATATCTGTATTTTTTTTACAGAAATGCAGACATTTTTCTGTTTATTTTGATTGATAGCAAGTGGTATCAGGAAGATATTGAATTCTGATACCACTTGCAATCTATCAAAATAAACAAAAACATTTCTGTATTTCTGTAAAAAAATACAGATATTTAATTCTAATACCACTTGCAATCTATCAAAAAGCCATAACAATTTCTGTATTTCTGTAAAAAAACACAGATATTTAATTCTGATACCACTTGCAATCTATCAAAATAAACAGAAAAATTTCTGTATTTCGGTAAAAAAATGTAGATATTTAATTTTGATGCCACTTGCAATGTATCACAATAAATAGAACAATTTCTGTATTTCTGTATTTAATTCTGATTCCACTTGCTATCAAAAAAGTCATAAAAATATCTGTATTTCTGTTAAAAAAAAAATACAGATATTTAATTCTGATACCACTTGCAATCTATCAAAATAAACAAAAAACATTTTTGTATTTCGGTAAAAAAAATACAGATTTTTAATTCTGATACTACTTGCTATCTATCAAAAAAGCCATAGAAATTTCTGTATTTCTGTAAAAAAAAAGTACACATATTTAATTCTGATACCACTTGCTAACTATCAAAAAAGCTAAAAAATTTCTGTATTTCGGTAAAAATATAAAGACATTTAATTCTGATACCACTTGCTATCAAAAAAGCCATAAAAATTTATGTATTTCTGTAAAAAAATACAGATTTTTAATTCTGATACCACTTGCAGTCTATCAAAATAAACAGAAAAAATTCTGTATTTCGGTAAAAAAAATACAGATATTTATTTCTGATACCATTTGCAATCTATCAAAATAAATAGAAAAATGTCTGTATTTCGTAAAAAAATACAGATATTTAATTCTGATACCACTTGCTATCTATCAAAATAAAAAGAAACAATTCTGTATTTCGGTAAAATAGAGATATTTAATTTTACCAGCTGTAATCTATCAAAATAAACTGAAAAATGTCTGAATATCTGTAAAAAAATACAGATTTTTAATTGTGATACCACTTTCTATCTTTCAAAAAAGCCATAAAATTTTCTGTATTTAGGTAAAAAAATACAGATATTTGATTCAGATACCACTTGCAATCTATCAAATAAACAGAAACATTTCTGCATTTCTGTAAAAAAATACAGATATTTAATTCTGATACCACTTGCAATCTCAAAATAATCAAAAATTTCTCTATTTCAGTAAAAAAATACAGATATTTATTTCTGATACCATTTCCTATCTATCAAAATAAATAGAAAAATGTCCGTATTTCTGTAAAAAAAAAATACAGATATTTAATTCTGATATCACTTGCTATCTATCTATCAAAAAAGTCAAAACAGTTTTTGTATTTCGGTAACAAAAATTCAGATAATTAATTCTGATACCACTTGCTATCTATCAAAATAAACAGAAAAATGTCTGTATTTCTGTTAAAAAATACAGATATTTAATTCTGATACCACATGCAATCTATCAAAATAATCTGAAAATGTTCTGTATTTCTGTAAAAACAATACTGATGTTTAATTCTGATTCCACTTGCAATCTATCAAAAAAGCCATAACAATGTCTGTATTTCTGTAAAAAAATACAGATGTTTAATTCTGATACCACTTGCAATCTATCAAAAATCAAAAAAGCCATAACAATGTCTGTATTTCTGTAAAAAAATACAGATGTTTAATTCTGATACCACTTGCAATCTATCAAAAAAGCCATAACAATTTCTGTATTTCTGTAAAAAAATACATATATTTAATTGTGATACCACTTTCAATCTATCAAAATAAACAGAAAAATTTCCGTATTTCAGTAAAAAAAATACAGATATTTAATTCAGATACCACTTGCAATCTATCAAAATAAATAGAAAAATGTCTGTATTTCAGTTAAAATAATACTGATGTTTAATTCTGATACCACTTGCTTTCTATCAAAAAAAGCCATAAAAATGTCTGTATTTTTTTAAAAAAAATACAGATATTTAATTCTGATACCACTTGCAATCGATCAAAATAAACAGAAAAAATTGCTGTATTTCGGTAAAAAAAATACAGATATTTATTTTTGATACCACTTGCTAGCTATCCAAAAGGACAGAAAAATGTATGTATTTCTCTACAAAAAATACAAATATTTATTATGAATCACATCTCCATTACAAGTGATATAGGCCTTAAAATAGATAGAGGCAGAGGGCCCTGAAGGAGGTGCTCAGTAAACAAAATTAGCCAGTTACACAGCTCCATTGCATGTTATAAACCTCAGGGACAGAGTAGAGGGCCACGAGGGGGAGGATTAGAAGGAGATGCTGAAGGCTGTGAACATGCTCTTCCCATCAAGGTGTCAGCAGGCCATGCAGCAGTTGACAACTAATCAGTACACTCTGCAGAGGGGGTGTTGAAGTCATTGCGGATCCAAGCCTTATTTATTTTAGCAAAAGTGATTCGGTCGACATTTTCTGCAGGGAGCCGAATCCGCTTGACACTCACTACGCCCCCAGCTGCACTGCACGCTCTTTCAGATAACACACTTGCGGCTGGTCAGGCAAGGATCTGAATGGCATGTTCTGCCAGCTCTGGCCACTGTTTAAATTTGGATACCCAGTAGCCCAGTGGGTCCTGGCTTTGCAGGTTGCAGATGTCCCATGTAGAGCTCAGGTATTCCTGCACCATGACTGAGTTGCGCTGCTGAGTGTCATTGGCAATTCCTGCACGACTGGCGGCTTGCTTCCACTAAAAAAAAAAGCCTGCATAGTTTGGCTTAGACAACCTCTACTGCTGCTGCCACCCATGCCGCTTAAGAGGCAGATGTTTGGCTCCCATAGCTGGTGGAACTGTCATAAGGATCCCTGCTGCTGCAGGCAGCCGGAAAGGCTGAGCACAAGTCCCTTAGAAGCACTTCTTGGTAGTGCTGCATTTTAGGTCCCCTGTATTGGGGCAAGATGAGTTGTTGTATCTCAGGCTTGTAACGTGGATCCAGTAATGTAGCACTCTAATAGTCGTCAGTCTTTGTATTTATGTGTTGTATGCGCGGATCTTTGGCTATGCACCTGTGCATGAAGGCTGTCATCCCATGCCTGCAATGTCCTACTCATCCTCTTCCACCTTCTCCTTATCCTGGATTTGTGGTGCACTATGCCTAGTAGGCACGCATGTCTGAGATGATATTTGGAACATCATCTCTTAATGTAGCGTCTGCTCTGTGTCGTACCCGAAATCCACCATCATCTGTTCCAGCAGGCATCTGATGGGGATGGTGTCACTGACACTGTCCTGATCTCTGCTGATCATCCTGGTCGCTTCTTCAAAAGGTGACAATACAGTGCACAAGTTCTTAAATTGCAGCCAGGAAAGGTAGTATAGGTATATGTCTGAAACGAACATACTCTGCCACGTAATCCACCATCGCTTTCTGTTGTTCAGCTAGCCGCTGCAGCATGTAAAAGATGGAGTTCCAACATGTGGTCACATCAGAAATTAACTGGTGCACTGGCAGGTTGAGATTTTGCTGTAAATCCACCAATCTGGCACTGGCTTTGTATGACCGGCGGAAATGCGCTGACAACTTTCTAGCCTTCAGCAACAGCGGCTGGAGGCCTGGGTAATTTCGAAGGATGTGCTGTACTATCAGAGTCATGACGTGAGCCAGGCAAGGTACGTGTGTGAGTTTTCAACGCAAGGCTGCCAGCAGATTGGCCCCATTGTCACACACGACCTTGCCTGGCTGAAGTCTGTTGGGAGTTAGCCATATGTCCTCCTGCTCCCGCAAGTCACTTAGAATGGCTGCGCCCATTAGGCTGAGGGAACCCAGGCTTCGCAACCTCAGGACTGCGTGGCAACGTCTGAATTGTGCACCGAAATAGCAAACTGCAGGTTGCTGGCAGTGAACAGATGCTGTTGAATGGAAGGTGCTGGGTCTCCTTGGCAAAGTGTCCCTGGAGGAAAAAGTTGAGGCACAAGAGTCAAAGGAGGAGGTGGAAGTGGAGGTTGAGGGGAAGATTGCATGGCGATGTACTCTGGAGGTAGGTAAGCAGGCCTTGCTGCAGCTGCATCTTCACCTGCTGCCACCAAAGTTACCCAGTGAGCTGTATAGGAAATATATCTTCACACTCCATGCTTGCTCGACCATCTGTCCGTTGTCAGGTGCACCTTGCCAGAAACTAAGTGCTGCAGGGCCATGGACACATTGCTCTGTACGTGGTCATGCAAAGGAGGAACACATTTTTCTGCAAAATGCTGTCGCTTAGGCTTAACGTACTGTGGTTTCCCGCAGAGGAATGAGTAATGGAATGCATTGGAGTCCACCAGCCGGTAAGGGAGGAGCTCTAACACAATTAACTGTGCAATTGCCACATTGATTAGCTTTGTTTTGGGGTCATTTGGGCCATATTTCCTCCTGCGCTTCAGCATATGAGGGATGGAAGGTTGGATGCAGCTAATGCTAACCACAGAAAGATTGGACGATGGGGTAAAAGTTGTGGGGGATGGCAATGATGCCTGGTCTTGACTGCTACCAATGCAACAAACAGCAGCCGATCTGATTTGGAGCTCCTGCTCACCGCTGGTGGAGCCTGAAAAAGGTAATGCTCGGCTACATGCCCCACTTAAATTGCTGGCAGCAGCATCGGTAACTTTGGTGGCAGAAGGAGGAAAGGCAGCAGAGGAGGATCAAGCAGTTTGAGCTTGCTTCTTGGGCGGAGGTGGTCGCACAGAGCTCTGTGCTTTGACCAGGTGTTCCCGCCAGGTTACCGGGTGATGGCTTTTTAAATGTGTGCTTATGCAACTTGTTTCAAGTTTGTTTGGGTTTTTGCCTTGTTTCAAGTGTTGAGCACACAGTTTGCAGATGACCAGTGTTGTCATCATTATGGACATTAAAAATTGCCCACACGAGCGAACATCTAACTGGGCTGAAAGGTGCTCTGGAGCTAGTGCTCGTGGTGGCGGTCCGCGGTTGTTGAGGCATAGCTATGGTGACAGCTTCTGACGATGGATGACTATGACTTGCCTTACTGGTACGTGAAGAATGCAGAGTATGGACAGCTTTTACCCTCTTCCTCCCTCTCCCCCTTTAAGGGTGCTCTGCAACCTCCTCCTCCTTTTCTTCCTCCTCCTCTTCTTCCTGCCTATGATGATCTCCTTGTTCGCCCCACGTCAGATCAAGGACATCATCATCATGAGAAGAGACTGTTTCCCTGTATGTGCCTAAAGGAAGCAGCGGCCTTTTGGAGCCAGTTTGAATTGGCTCGCCTGGCTCAGAGTGTTCTGGTGAAAAGTAAGTGGGGGGAAAGCCTGTGAAATGACTTTCTTCGTCAGAGGACTGAAACAACTGAGCATCTTCAAGGAATGCTTGTAGCTCAGCCCCTTGGTGGGACTCCTCTACATACTGCTGTACATGAGACTTTCCAGCCGCTGATGGAAAACTAGGAGAAACAGGTGTATCATGGACACCTGTTTGGGACACCTGTAAGGCCTGTGACTGGGACTGCGATGAAGAGGGCGTACAATCACTTGACCCCTGGCTGGGTCATGTACTTCACTACCTCTTGTTCATGGTGTGGTAATAATGAACTCCCACCACCAACAGCGGGGCTTCTTGTTCTTGGGTCTGCAGCTAAAAACAAACTCATACTGCTTTGCTTGCCACAAAATACTTTGTAGCTAATATTCTTCATAAAGACTAAATTTGTACAGTAGGTAGATTTTTTTATTGGTAGATTTCAGTAGTGCACCCATACAGTATAATCCAACAATCTATCTGACTAATAGTGGGAGTGTGACACAGTCCAACTAAGTAAAGAACTTTTTTTTACTTTTACAAAGCAAGCCAAGCAACACAAAAAGTTTGTGATGCTAGCAAATCTGTCAGGAATGGTAAATGCAGGCACGCCCTGGCCTTATAAAGGCCAATAGGCTTCCTGCCACAACAAACACTGAGGGGAGCATCCCTGCTGTTTTGGAGGGCCCTAGGCATTGCGGGAGGGTCAAATTGGGGGCTTCAACAAAATTCAGGTCGGGTCAAACAACAGCACTAGTTTGAGATAACTGGCTGAAAAATTCAACCAAGGCAGGCTTAGCTGACAGGGTGTTGGTGATAACCAACCACAGACTCAGCACAGGAGCAGTGTGGGTTCACAGAGGCATCTTGGTTGGCCAGTGCGTCCTTGTGTCAGTCAATCAGTGACATCTGCAGTGGGGGTATGATAAGTTGTTAGTAACCCACCGCCAGTGGCACTGAAGGTTCTTTCGGACAGAACACTGGATACCAGGCACGAAAGAAACTTGATGGCATACTGTGCCAACTGCAGGCAGATTTCAAGCCTGTTGACTCAAAAATTAATGGCGTCACTACTGTCAGGACAGGCATCCTCCTCATAACTGCTGACGTCAACACCAGCCAGAAAAGAGCCAAAGTAATCGTTCACAATGCGCTTCATGCATTCTCGATAGTTATGCCCCCGCACTTCACTTGTTTGAGGTGGCCACATCAGGTTTTGCCAGGCATTCAGAAAATTCCCCCTGCCTTGGCCTAGACTTTTGGATGTGTCTGGCCTGGTGCCACTACTGCTGCTGCTGCCGCTACAGGAGGATATACGGTGGAGGCAGTGTCCATCTGAGCTCCCTCTGTGGAATGTGGTGTGTGGAATTCGAGTATTAATCACTGAAATATATGTATTTTTTTTAAGTAGACCAGAAATTTAACTGTACTAAACAGTCATCTTTGGTAAATAGGAACAGGTATCAAACACTGAAATATCTATATTTATTTTACAGTAGGCCAGGAATTTAAGTGTACCAAGTGATCTTCATTGGAAAATGGGAGCAGGTATCAAACACTGAAATATCTGTATTTATTTTACAGTAAACCATAAAATTTCACTGTACCAAAAAGTCTTCTAGGTAAACACGAACAGATATAAAACACTGAAATTTTTTATTTTACAGTAAGCCAGAAATGTAAGTGTTTTAAGCAAGTATGATACCTGGTCGTGTTTGATACGACCAGGTATCAAACACTGAAATATCCATATTTACTTTACAGTAAGACAGAAATTTACCTGTAGGAAGTGGTCTTCTTTGGTAAATAGGAACAGGTATCAAACACTGAAATATCTGTATTTATTTTACAGTAGGCCAAAATATTTACCTGTAATAAACAGGCTTCTTTGGTTAATAGGAACAGGTATCAAACACTGAAATTTCTGTATTTATTTTACAGTAGGACAGAATTGTAACTTTACCAGAAGGTCTTCATTGGTAAATAGGAGCAGGTATCAAACTCTGAAATATCTGTATTTATTTCAAAGTAGGCCAGAAATTTATTTGTACTGAACGATCTTCTGTGGTAAATAGGAACAGGTATCAAACACCGAAATATCTGTATTTTTTAGAGATGAGCGAATTTCTCAAAAATTCGATTCGGCTGGTTCGCCGAATTTTTCGAAAAGATTTGTTTCAATCCGAATTTATTTGGGGCAAATCGTGTTAAAAACGGCTATTTCCAGGCTGCAGAGAGCCTTGATAGTGGTGTAGAACACTGTGCCTTGCAGTAACACGCATAGAGAGTCTGCTGTGGTAGTGAAATAATACTGTGAGTCAGTATGACATGCAGATGACAGGCGTCACTATTAGAATAACTGCACACTTCAACTGCTTATACAAGTAGAGCACCCACAAAAGAGTGGAGAGTGTGTCAGCAGTAAGTTTGTGTTGACATCACTGATTTTTTTTGCCCTTCCTCTGTTCAAAACCCACAAAAAACATATCCTGACTGTGGAGCATATGCCTTCACTCGGTCAGCATTTGCTCAATAATTCATCAGTATTGCTAATGTCAAAAAAAAACAGGAGTGGATCCAAAACAGAGATGACATGTGAATGGAATATTTGCATGTCTTCTGTGTTTTGTACCCACTCCTGCTTTTGGCTATTAAATCAAAAAGCCAATTCTGATGGGACCATAAAGGCCTTACAGCTGCTACACAGACAGGATCCATTGTGCGTCTCTTTTTTCCTTCCTTCTGACAGTTCAGAAGAAGGGTCAAATAAATAATGATGTCATCCAGACCAAAAAGGCAAAATAGTGGCCCAGTCATGGAGTGGGGAGGGTGGGAGAACAGCTTGTGATGTCCACAGAGTGGAACAATGACAAAGTGGTGAGGTTGAAGCAGCATGAGGAGACCACAGACTTGCCCAATCACAGAGTCTGGAGGTGGCGGCAGCATCAGGAGGAGGTTAACATGGCTATATTTAGAATATGTGGGCAGAAGATGAAGCGTGGCCAGGGTGCTAATGTTGGCACCACGGCCCTGCGTCAACATATGCAGCGTCACAGCGACACTCATTTCACTGTTACAGTTATTTGTGGTGAAAGCGTTTAGTGGCCTATTTTAGTACAAAAAGAAAAATATATACTCCACTGTTGCAGTTATTTGTGGTGAAAGCGTTTAATGGCCTATTTCAGTACAAAAGAAAAATATATACGCACTTCACTGTTGCAGTAATATGTGGTGAAAGCGTTTAGTGACGTATTTCAGTACAAAAAGAAAAATATATTCTCAGTTCACTTCTGCAGGTATTTGTGGTGAAAGTGTTTAGTGACGTATTTGAGTACAAAAAGAAAAATATATACGCAGTTCACTGTTGCAGTTATTTTTGGTGAAAGCCTTTAGTGGCCTATTTCAGTATAAAAAGAAAAATATATATGCAATTCACTGTTGCGGTTATTTGTGGTGAAAGCGTTTAGTGGCATATTTCAGTACAAAAAGAAAAATATATACGCACTTAACTATTGCAGTAATATGTGGTGAAAGCGTTTAGTGGCGTATTTCAGTACAAAAAGAAAAATATATTCTCAATTCACTTCTGCAGTTATACGTGGTGAAAGCGTTTAGTGACGTATTTGAGTACAAAAAGAAAAATATATATGCAGTTTACTGTTGCAGTTATAAGTGGTGAAAGCGTTTAGTGACGTATTTGAGTTTCAGGAAGAGGCCACATAGTGGCACAATAACAGAGTCTAGAGGTGGTGGCGGCAGCAGCAGCAGCAGCATCAGGCGGAGACCACAGAGAGGCACAATGACAGAGTCTGGAGGTGGCGGCAGCAGCAGCATCAGGTGGAGACCACAGAGTGGCACAATGACAGAGTCTGGATGTAGCAGCAGCATCAGGAGGCTACAGAGTGGCACAATGACACAGAGGTGTGGCAGAGGCCTAAATGTTTTTGGCGCAGGCAGAGGTCGCAGCAGAGTAAGGGGGCGTGTCAGCAGGAGTCGCAGCTAGAGGCCTGAGTGTCATCTAGCAGTCTTGTCTTGACCAGCAACCCAGTGGTTCTTGATTGGTTAACTCTGTCATCCACTTCATCCCAAGTGACATCAGACACCCCCAGCCAACAGTCGGTGGGTTCGTCAGACACAACCCTTAGTTGGCATGGCCCGGGAGCAGGCCGTTGAGGAGGACATCAGTGACGTGCAGGCACTACTTGATGATGATGAAGCCGATCACATTTGGGAGCCAGGTGAAGAAGGGGCTTCATCATCATCAGGAGAAGAGTGTGGCAGTTTGCCCATGAGGCAGCGGCTGAGCCAGCAGGTTGGTAGCATGGCTGGGAGTCAGCAGGGTGGCAGCAGTGGGAGGATGGGAGCCAAACGGGTCCGGGGTAGACCACCTGCTTTGCAGCAGCCTACCTGCCTGGGAAATAGTGGTGCAGGGGCTCACGGAGGCCGCGGCGGTAGCAGTCAGTCAGTGCGGAGTGTTGGGGGGAAAATCACCTACTCGGTGGTGTGGCAGTTTTTTGTTAAGCCACCGGAGGCAGTTAACATGGCCATATGTAGAATATGTTCGCAGAAGGTGAAGCGTGGCCAGAGTGCCAATGTTGGCACCACAGCCCTGTGTCAACATATGCAGCGTCACCATAAAGTGGCCTGGGAGAACCATGGCCCCGATGTGGTGGGGCTGGCGCAGCAACCGCTGCATCACCCAGTGGCACGCAACGGGTTTCAGACAGTTAAGGCTCCACCACCTCAGCCGAAGTGAGCTGTATATCATTTCTATCTTTTGCTGGTCCAGATGCTTCTGCTCCTCCTCCTCCTACTCCTCGTCAGTGATTCCGTCAGCAATCGATCACTGAAGCGATTGCCAAGAGACAACAGTATGTGTGCACTCATCCTGACCAAGTTGCTGGTGCTGCAGTCCCTCCCTTTCCAAGTGGTGGACTCTGCACCTTTCAGAGAACTGATTGATGGCTTGTGCCGAGCCGAGGTGGAGAGTCCCAAGGCATCATTTCTTTGTGAAAAAGGTAGTACCAGCCCAGCACAAATATGTAGAACAGAAGGTGGGCCAGTCTTGGGCCTGTCGGTGACTGCCAAAGTGCACGGCAGCGCCGACGTGTGGAGCTGTAACTATGGTCAGGGACAATACATGTCCTTTATGGCCCACTGCGTGAATGTGGTTTCTGCACAGCCACACCAGACACTTGGCCAGGTCACACCGCTTCCGCCTCCACGTTCTCAAGCCACTAATTCTGCGACAACGTCCGCCTCTGCCTCCTCATCCTCCATCATGTCCTAAGCCTCCACTGCAGGGACAATTCACAGTGGCCCTCCAGCATACCACATGTGTGAGGCACGGCTGTGTCACGCTGTTCTGCTCCTGGTTTGTCTGGGTGAACAGAGTCACTCAGGGGAGGAACTGCTACGTGTGATTCATCAAGAAATCGAATCCTGGCTTTCTCCGCGACAACTGATAATCGGAACCATGATGACTGACAACGAGAAGAATATGATGTCGGTGCTGCATCAAGGAAGGCTGAGCCATGCGCCCTGCATGGCACACGTGTTCAATCTGGTTGTCAGGCCGTTCCTGAAGTCTTCCACCCATCTGCAAAACATCAAAAATGGCCAGGAAACTTTGCATGCACTTCAGCCACTCGTACATCTCAAAGCACACCCTCCTTGAGCTGCAGCGGCAGAACGGCATCCCCCAACATAGGCTGATATACAACATTTCCACCTGTTGGAATTCCACCCTTCATATGTTGGACCCTCGCTACCAGTCCAAAATTGGGGCCTTTGTTCACCCGCTTAGAGGTAGGACAAACTGAACTACTACAGAGACATCCTATGTAGTCAGTTGGCCGCTGCCTATCTGCGCCATTGTCCATCCTCTCGCAGGTCTGACTAGGGGGTCCCTCTGCACTCACGTTCCATTGCCATGGCTGCTGAGGAGGGGTGGGGTGGCAGGAGCAGTACCAGCCCCTTCAGCCACAGCCTGAGTCTAGAGTCGCCGATGAGCAGTTTTCTTGACCTGCATAGTGAAGAAACTACTCACCAGATGCTAGACATAGAGCAGAACCTGAACCAGCAGGTGGTGGCATACTTGGAGTGCACCCTGCCAGCTGCCATTAAAGATCCGCTGGATTACTGGGCAGCTAAACTGGATTTGTGGTCGCAACTGGCTGAGTTTGCCCTGGAAAAGCTGTCCTGCCCGGCCAGTAGTGTGGCATCAGAGCGGTTGTTTAGTGCGGCGGGGGCCATAGTTACCCCAAAAAGAACTGGCCTGTCCACTCAAAATGTGGAGAGACTGACCTTTGTCAAGATGAATCAGGAGTGGATCAGCCAGGATTTCCACTCACCAATGCCTGATGCATCTGATTAGATGATCCATGCCGCCTCACCCAAACCTTGACAAAAGAGACCAGTTTCTTTTGGCTACCTGGCTCGGCTCTTACTCTGATGCTGCCACCCACCTGATACCACACATCAGATGCCAAGTGCTCCTTCTTTCACCCACCTTCGTCAGCGGGTACTGGTATTGCCATCCACCGCCCCACTCTGTCACCGGGTCACTTTGTGGTCTCCTAAAGCTGCTGCCATCGCCACACTATGTCACCTTGCCACTCTGTGGTCTCCTGATGCTGCTTCTGCCATCTCCACACTATGTCACCTTGCCACTCTGGGGTCTTCTGATGCTGCTGCTGCCATCTCCACACTATGTCACCTTGCCACTCTGTGGTCTCCTGATGCTGCTTCTGCCATCTCCACACTATGTCACCTTGCCACTCTGGGGTCTTCTGATGCTGCTGCTGCCATCTCCACACTATGTCACCTTGCCACTCTGTGGTATCCTCCTGATGCTGCTGCTGCTGCTGCCGCCATCTCCACACTATGTCACCTTGCCACTCTGTGGTCTCTGCCTGATGCTGCTGCTGCCGCCGCCATCTCTAGTCGTTGTGCCACTCTGTAGCCTCCTGATGCTGCCGCCACCTCCAGACATTGTCCTGTGCCACTCTGTGGTCTCCCCCTGATACTCAGATATGTCACTAAACGCTTTCAACACAACTGCAGAACTGAACTGAGAATATTTTTTTCTTTTTATACTGAAATAGACCACTTTACGCTTTCACCACAAATAACTGCAACAGTTAACTGCGTATATATTTTTCTTTTTGAACTGAAATAGGCCACTAAGCGCTTTTAATACAAATAACTGCAACAGTGAACTGCGTATATTTGTTTATTTTTGTACTCATATACGTCACAACACTTTCACCACAAATAACTGTATCAGTGAACTGCGTATATATTTTCCTTTTTGTACTAAAATAGGCCACTAAATGCTTTCACCACAAATAACTGCAACAGTGAACTGCGTATATATTTTTCTTTGTGGTCTCCGCCTGTTGCTGCTGCTGCCGCCACCTCCAGACTCTGTCAATGTGCCACTCTGTGGTCTCTGCCTGATGCTGCTGCTGCGGCTGCCAGCTCTATACTCTGTCATTGTGCTACTCTGTAGCCTCCTGATGCTGCCACCACCTGCAGACTCTGTCATTGTGCCACTATGTGGCCTCCTCCTGATACTCAAATATGTCACTAAACGCTTTCACCACATATAACTGCAGAAGTGAACTGAGAATATATTTTTCTTTTTGTATTGAAATAGGCCACTAAATGCGTATATATTTTTCTTTTTATACTGAAATAGGCCACTAAACCCTTTCAATACAAATAACTGCAACAGTGAACTGCGTATATATTTTTC
The DNA here is from genome assembly GCF_032062135.1 of Pyxicephalus adspersus. Taxonomy (NCBI): domain Eukaryota; kingdom Metazoa; phylum Chordata; class Amphibia; order Anura; family Pyxicephalidae; genus Pyxicephalus; species Pyxicephalus adspersus. The sequence goes on from NC_092867.1 coordinate 48,959,397, forward strand.
TTTTTGTACTCACATACGTCCCTAAATTCTTTCACCACATATAATTGCAGAAGTGAACTGAGAATATATTTATTTTTGTACTGAAATAAGTCACTAAACGCTTTCACCACAAATAACTGCAACAGTGAAGTGCGTAAATATTTTTCTTTTTGTACTGAAATAGGCCACTAAATGCTTTCACCACAAATAACTGCAACAGTGAACTGCGTATTTATTTTTCTTTTTGTACTGAAATAGGCCACTAAATGCTTTCACCACAAATAACTGCAACAATGAACTGCATATATATTTTTCTGGATGTATAAATTGCTGGAATGACAGAGCTGTATAATGGCTATTTGGATCCCCAAATAATCTTTCCCTGCACTTGTAAATCGCTTTTCTAGCACTGTCCCTAGGGCCTTCTGACGTCTCTCCCTGCACTCAGAAAGCTGTAAAATGTCTGAACCCAAGATGGCTGAGGCTGTTTATAGGGCTGTGACATCACAGGGCTGGCTGGCTGCTGATTGGCTGCATGCATGGCATTATGGGTCATCCTGCCTTCCCAGAGTTCCTTGCCCCTTGTCCTCACACGTGTAGCCGCCATTTTAGAAAAAATTGTGATTCGTTACCACAAAGCGCAAGGAAATTCGCATTCGTTGCCAATCGAATTTTTCCTAAAATTCGGATCGCATTCCACTTCATCAGCTTCGATTTGCTCATCTCTAGTATTTTTTTAAAGTAGGCCAGAAATTTACCTGTACCAAATGGGCTACTTTGGTAAATAGGAGCAGGTATCAAACACTGAAATATCTTTATTTATTTTACAGTAGGTCAAAAATTTAACTGTACCATATGGTCTTCTTTGGTAAATAGGAACAGGTATCAAACACTGAAATATCTGTATTTATTTTAAAGTAGGGCAGGAATTTAACTCTACTAAACGGTCTTCTTTGTTTAAATAGGAACTGCAATTTATTTTATTTAGCTTTAGTGAATGTACAGTGTGAAAAAAGATGACTATCAGTGTCTTCACTAATACACAATATATACACAATATATATTCATTTTCCACTAAATATGCTGATAATTTAACAAAACTGACTAGCTTTGCTTTTGGAATTGGAGGGAGTGCAGAGAAGGGTAACTTAAATAAGAAAAGGAATGGAGGAGCTCAGCTATGAGGAGAGATTAGCTGAACTGAATCTATTTTTCCATTGGGAAGAGAAGTTTAAGGGGGGATATGATCACCCTGTATAAATATATAAATGGTCCATATAGAGAACTCTTTTCTCAATTATTCACTCTGAGATCATTACAAAGAACAAAAGTGCACTCTTTGCGCCTGGAGGAAAAGAAGTTTAATCTCCGGATAAGGAAGGAATTCTTCACTGCAAGGTCGATGAAAATGTGGAATCGACTCCCTCAGGAAGTAGTTTCAGCAACTACTATAGATTGCTTTAGGAAAAAGCTAGATGCTTTTCTAGAAGCACAGAATGTATTTGGGGTTAAAGGATTCAAAAATAACAAAGACTGCTGATCCAGGGAACATCCGATTGCCTCATGAAATGAGGAAGGATTTTTTTTTCCTCTGTTGAAGCAAATTGTACCAAGATTTTTTTTTGCCTTCCTCTGGACCAACTATGTCTTACAGGGTTTAATATCTGGGATATGGTAATTTCCCTAGTGGTTGAACATGATGGATTTATGTCTTTTTTCAACCTAACCTACTATGTTACTATGTAACTCAAACTCCCAGGCAGACAGGATCATAGTTAGATCTAGCACAAAGATCTCACCATTGGGGAACCCAGGGACTTATTTGACTAAGTTCCATCTGTATAATATTAATTTAAGTAGATGTGCCTCATCAGTAGGCATGACATATTAAGTACTTAACTGTGTGGGATCGTTTGGCTTGATAATGTTTTTTTTATTTATTGTTTTACAGGATGGCGGATTGGCTGTTCTTTCTATACTGCTGATCATCAATCTCCTGCTCTTCTCTGTGTCCATTTCTATGGCAGTGTTTGGATGTCAAGCTATGAGTCATGCTAGTGCCACTCCCCAGGTAATGTTCAGTGCTTTTGTATAGGTAGATGCCTACATGTCAGCGAAAAGATGGTGCCTGGAAAAAGGATAACCTTTTGGTCTATTGTCTATTCTATTGTCTACCCCCCTCACAAACAGTATTTTAAAAATTGGCACATAAAAATTGGGGTTTATATATATAAATATTTATGTATACCACAAAAAAAAAACGTTAAAATATAAAGCTTATTATGAATATTTTTAAAATGACACAGGTAATAACTTTACAAGACACAAAAACAAATTAAGAAGTACTATATAACAAACTATATCTTTGGTGATGCATATCACAGAGACCCTCTGGGTCTTAAGGCGTTAAAGTTGGGGGTTAAGGGGGTTAAGGCGTGTTAAAGCTTGTTTTGCTTTGTGAATCAATGTATAGCAATCCTGATTCTTATATATATATATAATATAATATATATATATATATATATATATATATATATATATTTTTTTTTTTTTTTTTTGGGTGACACAAAGTTGAGTGAGTGTATGCCCTTTTTTTTTTTTAAACTGTTTTTATTAATTTTCATTTATACATATACAACCAAACAACCATAACTAAAAGAAGGGGGGGGGACAGAACACACAGGGGGAACAGAAGGGGAACACTCATAATATCAACATTATTCATATTCATAATGTTAACAACTAATGATCACACAGTCATCCAGATATATTGGTGATATACCATGTAGAATATTGAAACATTTCAAGAATCGATTTACAGTCCGAGTCAGTAAAGGCATAGACCAAAAACTTGTACCAGTGCATCCAAAAGTGAGTTATGGAGTCATCGCCTTGCATTTTAGCATCCAACATCTCTCTATGAAACAAGGTCTTCAGGGAGGAGATGACTTGTTCCAATTTAGGGGGATGGGGTTGTATCCAGTTTTGCATAATTGCTCGCCTGGCAGCTAAAAGACAAAAATTAGTCCAAGTTCGTACAGGTCCTGGTATGTTGTCTATGTCTATGCCATCCCAGGAACCAAACAGCAACAGAACAGGAGTGGTTGGAATGGTATGACCGGTTACATTGGATAGGAACATAAGTATTTGAGACCAAAATGCAGTGATATTAGAGCAAAACCATAAACGATGTGACAGAGAAGCATTAGGACAGCCGCACTTGGGACATTGAAGATGCCACAACCTAGGCTGTGAGGCCGATGTGGAGGGTCTAAACACTTTGTAGGCCCTGTTCAGTAACATAAACTGAGATTCCCTCTAAATCTCATTACCATACTTTGCCTGTTTGATAACCTTGTATAATACACTCCACTATATCAGGGTCTGGAAAATCTAAAAGCCCTATTAAGAGCATTTACATCAGCATGGGACAGCAGAAGAGGCAATGTCTGCATAGGATAAAGCAATTTAGAAAACGACATCATCTTCACTAGGTGACAACGGCCTAGGAACGATAGGGGCAGATGCTCCCACTTTTAACTCTTTTTGTATTTTGGTTTTCAGCGGCGGATAGTTCAGTGCATAGAGAGATGACGGCAAACGTCCAAAGCGAAGTCCTAAATATATGATAGAGTGTGTTACCACTTTAAAAGGCACATGTGCCCTCCAACTCTCCGCCACATTCGCAGTTTTAGCCAAAGACAAAATCTCACTTTTATCGAAGTTTATTTTCAACCCGGCAAAACTCTCAAAGGCCTGAAACACGGTTTGGATATTATTGCTGTCAAGTCGGGGGCTAGATGTAAAGATCAGAATATCATCTGCGAAGAAGGCGGTGTATGCCCTTTTAAAATGTGTGTGATATATTGGTACTTTCCAATGTGTTTTTGTGTCTTGTAACGTTATTACTAGAGATGAGCGAATCGAAGCTGATGAAGTGGAATTCGATCCGAATTTCAGGAAAAATTGGATTTGCAATGAATGCAAATTTCTTCACGCTTCGTGGTAACGAACCGCAAGTTTTCCTAAAATGGCGGCTACACGTGTGAGGACATGGGGCAAGGAACTCTGGGAAGGCGGGATGACCCATAAAGCCATGCATGCAGCCAATCAGCAGCCAGCGGGCCTTGTGATTTCACAACCCTATAAATAGCCTCAGCCATCTTGGATTAAAACATTTTACAGCATTCTGAGTGCAGGGAGAGACGTCTGCAGGCTCTAGGGAGAGTGTAAAAAAAAAAACTGAAAAAACGATTTATAAGTGCAGGGAAAGAATACGGAGGAATCATTTCACAGCATCTTAGTGCAGGGAGAGACATCAGAAGGTGCTAGGGACAGTGCTAGAAAAGCGATTTACAAGTGCAGGGAAAGATTATTTGGGGATCCAAATAGCCATTATACAGTTCTGTCATTCCAGCAATTTGTTCTAGTTATTGGGGTGCAAGTGCTATGTTGGAAAGCCTTTAGTGGCTTATATCTGTGGAAAAAGAAAAATATATACGCACTTCACTGTTGCAGTTATTTGTGGTGAAAGCGTTTAGTTGCCTATTTCAGTACAAAAAGAAAAATATATACGCACTTCACTGTTGCAGTTATTTGTGGTGAAAGCGTTTAGTTGCCTATTTCAGTACAAAAAGAAAAATATATTTGTCGCTTTTAGAGGTGTTTTAATTTGCTTTTAATTTATTTAGTTCAGCTAAAACTATGTCAGACATAGAAGTGCCAGGCCATGCACAGAGAAGTGGCAGAGGCCTAAATGTTTCTGGCGCAGGCAGAGGTCGCAGCAGCTCCAGGTGTCATCTAGTAGTTGTGTCTTGACTAGCAACCCAGCGGTTCTTGATTGGTTAACTCAGTCATCCACTTCATCCCAAGTGACATCAGACACCCCCAGCAAACGGTCGGTGGGTTCGTCAGACACAACCCTTAGTTGGCATGGCCCGGGAGCAGGCCCTGTGCCCTCACCTCTCCTCAACCTGCCTCTGTCCTTTGCTGTTCCCTCAGCCACAGAAGTATTGTATGCTGTGGGCTCAGCTCCACTACACAGTGAGGATGAGCTAGTAGAGGACAGTCAGCAGCTACTGCCCAGCCAAGACCCGGAGGAGACATCCGCTGCTAGGCGGGCAAGTAGTGATGAGGAGAGTGGCGTGGGAGGTGGTGTTGCGAGAGGTCAAGCTCCTGACCCAGAGACCGTTGAGGAGGACATCAGTGACGTACAGACACTACTCGATGATGATGAAGCCGATCGCACTTGGGAGCCGGGTGAAGAAGGGGCTTTATCATCATCAAGAGAAGAGGGTGGCAGCTTGCCCATGAGTCAGCGGCTGAGCCAGCAAGGTGGTAGCATGGGCAGGGTGGCAGCAGTGGGAGGTTGGGAGCCAAACGTGCCCGGGGTAGATCACCTGCTTCGCAGCAGCCTACCTGCCTGGGAAGTAGTGGTGCAGGGGTTCACAGAGGCAGCGGTGGTAGCAGTCAGTCAGTGGGGAGAGTTGGGGGGAAAATCACCTACTCGGTGGTGTGGCAGTTTTTTGTTAAGCCGCCGGAGGAGGTTAACATGGCCATATGTAGAATATGTGGGCAGAATGTAAAGCGTGGCCAGGGTGCCAATGTTGTCACCATGCCCCTGCGTCAACATATACAGTGTCACCATAAAGTGGCCTGGGAGAACCGTGGTTCCGATGTGGTGGTCCAGCCTGCCACAGCAACTGCTACATCACCAAGTGGCACACACTGGGTTTCAGGCAATCAAGGCTCCACCACCTCAGCCGAAGGGAGCTGTGTCATTTCTATCTTCTGCTGGTCCAGATGCTCCTGCTTCTCCGGCTCCTACTCCTCGTCAGTCATTCCATCAGCAATCGATCACCGAAGTGATTGCCAAGAGACAACAGTATGCGTGCACTTATCCAACGGCGCAGAAGCTGAATGTGCTATTGTTCAAGTTGCTGGTGCTGCAGTCCCTCCCTTTCCAAGTGGTGGACTCTGCACCTTTCAGAGAACTGATGGCTTGTGCCCAGTCGAAGTGACGGCCCAAGCCGTCATTTCTTTGTGAAAAAGGCAGTACCAGCCCTGCATAAATATGTAGAACAGAAGGTGGACCAGTCCTTAAGCCTGTCAGTGTTTGCCAAAGTGCACGCCAGCGCCGATGTGTGGAGCTGTAACTACGGTCAGGGACAATACATGTCCTTTATGGCCCACTGGGTGAATGTGGTTCCTGCACAACCACACCAGCAACTTGGGCAGGGACACCGCTTCCGCCTCCACATTCTCACGCTGCTGGTCCTGTGACAACGTCCGCCTTTGCCTCCTCATCCTCCGTTGCAGGGACAATTCACAGTGCCCCTCCAGCATACCACAAGTGCAGGGCACAACGGTGTCATGCTGTTCTGCACCTGGTTTGCCTGGGCGAACAGAATCAAACGGGAGGAACTGCTCCATGTGATTCATCAAGAAATCGAATCCTGGCTTTCTCCCCTACAACTCAAAATCGAAAGCATGGTGACTGACAACGGGAAGAACATGGTGGCGGTGCTGTGTTAAGGAAGGCTGAGCCATGTGCCCTGCATGGCACACGTGTTCATTCTGGTTGTCAAGCGGTTCCTGAAGTCTTCTACCCATCTGCAAGACATCATAAAATGGCCAGGAAAATTTGCATGCACTTCAACTGCAGTGGCAGAATGGCATCCCCCAACATAGGCTGATATGCAACGTTTGCACCCGTTGGAATTCCTCCCTCCATATGTTGGACCAACTATACGAACAGAGAAAGGCCATCAACGATTTCTTGATGATCCAAGCGGATAGGAGTACTCCCATGTGTAACCAGCCAGTGGCAGCTCATGCGTGACACCTACTGTTTGCTCAGGCCCTTTGAGGAGGCCATGTTATTTGTCAGTCACCAGGACTATGGGATGAACAACGTCATTCCACTGTTTCATGTCCTGGAACAGATGCTGGTATATCGGGCTGGTCAGGGGACTGGAGACGTGACGCCTAAGATCCCACGGCCACATGAGCCCTGTGGGGGCTGAACTGGAGGAGAAGGAGGAGCACATTGGAGCACATTGGAGCATAGGCAATGTATAGAGAAATGGGTGGTTTTTCTACTCAGGTGACCAGAGAGGAGGAGCAGGAGCAGCCAGAGGAGCAAGAGGGAGCTGAGGAAGATGAGGCAGAGGACCCAGACACACCGTGGCAGTATGCAGTGGAGTTAGATGCAGGGAGTCCTTCCGAGTCACTTGCACAAATGGCCCGCTGCATGCTCACTTGCTTGTGCCAGAGGGATGCCTTCTGGCTCTCCACCTTGACTGGACCCTCACTACTGGTCCAAAATGGGGGCCTTTTTAACACCCACTGAGAGGGAGGAAAAACTGAACTACTACAGAGACATCTTATGTAGTCAGTTGGCCACTGCCTATCTGCGCCATCGTCCATCCTCTCGCAGGTCTGACCGGGGGGGCCCTCTGCAGTCACATTCCACTGCCATGGCTGCTGGGTAGGGGTGGGGTGGCAGGAACAGTACCAGCTCCATCAGCAGCCTGAGTCACGAGTCGCTGATGAGCAGCTTTCTTCACCCGCATAATGAAGAAACTACTGACCAGCAGCTAGACATAGAGCATAACCTGAACCAGCAGGTGGTGGCATACTTGGAGTGCACCCTGTCAACCGTCATTGAAGATCGGCTGGACTACTGGGCAGCCAAACAGGATTTGTGGCAGCAACTTGTCGAGTTTGCCCTGGAAAAGCTGTCCTGCCCGGCCAGTAGTGTGGCATCAGAGCGGGTGTTTAGTGTTATCCCAAGAAGAACTTGCCTGTTCACCCAAAATCTGGGGAGGCTGACCTTTGTCAAGATGAATCAGGCATTGATCTGCCAGGATTTCCACCCACTGATGCCTGATGCATCTGATTAGATGATCCATGCCGCCTCACCCAAACCTTGACAAAAGAGACTGGTTTCTTCTGGCTACATGGCTCAGCTACTAGTCTGATGCTGCCACCCACCTGATGCCACACATCAGACGCCAAGTGCTCCTTCTTTCACCCACCTTCATCAGCGTGTACTGGTATTGCCACCCACCGCCCCACTCTGTCACGGGGTCACTTTGTGGTCTCCTGATGCTGCTGCTGCCATCTCCACAATATGTCACCTTGCCACTCTGTGGTCTCCGCCTGATGATGCTTCTGCCATCTCCACACTATGTCACCTTGCCACTCTGTGGCCTCCTCCTGATGCTGCTGCTACCGCCACCTCCAGAGTCTGTCATTGTGCCACTCTGTAGCCTCCTGATGCTGTCGCCAACACTAGACTCTGTCATTGTGCCACTCAGTGGTCTCCGCCTGATGCTGCTGCTGCTGCCACCTCTAGACTCTGTCATTGTGCCACTCTGTGGTTTCCTCATGCTGCTGCCACCTCCACTCTTGGTCATTGTGCCACCCAGTGGCCTCCTGATTCTGCTGCCACCTCCACACTATGCCATTATGCCACTCTGTGGCCTCCTGATGCTGTCGCCACCTCCATACTATGTCATTGTGCCACTCTGTGGCCTCTTGATGCTGCCGCTACCTCCACACTATGTCATTGTGCCACTCTGTGGCCTCCTGATGCTGTCGCCAACTCCACACTTTGTCATTGTGCCACTGTGTGGCCTACTCATGCTGCCGTAACCTCCAGACTCAGTCATTGTGCCACCCTGTGGCCTACTCATGCTTCTGCCACCTCTACAGTCAGTCATTGTGCCACCCTGTGGCCTACTCATGCTGCTGCCCCCTCTACACTCTGTCATTGTGCCACTCTGTGGCTTCCTGATGCTGTCGCCACCTCCACACTCTGTCATTCTGCCATTCTGTGGCCTATTCATGCTGCCGCCACCTCCAGACTCAGTCATTATGCCACTCTGTGGCCTACTCATGATGCTGCCACCTCCACACTCTGTCATTGTGCCACTCTGTAGCCTCCTGATGCTGTCGCCTCCTCCACCCTCTGTCATTGTGCCACTCTGTGGCCTATTCATGCTGCCGTAACCTCCAGACTCAGTCATTGTGCCACCCTGTGGCCTACTCATGCTGCTGCCACCTCTACAGTCAGTCATTGTGCCTCCCCGTGGCCTACTCATGCTGCTGCCACCTCCACTCTTGGTCATTGTGCCACTCAGTGGCCTCCTGATTCTGCTGCCACCTCCACACTATGTCATTGTGCCACTCTGTGGCCTCCTGATGCTGTCGCCAACTCCACACTTTGTCATTGTGCCACTGTGTGGCCTACTTATGCTGCCGTAACCTCCAGACTCACTCATTGCGCCACCCTGTGGCTTACTCATGCTGCTGCCACCTCTACAGTCAGTCATTGTGCCACCCTGTGGCCTACTCATGCTGCTGCCACCTCTACACTCTGTCATTGTGCCACTCTGTAGCCTCCTGATGCTGTCGCCTCCTCCACCCTCTGTCATTGTGCCACTCTGTGGCCTCCTAATGCTGTCGCCACCTCCACACTATATCATTGTGCCACTCTGTGCCCTCCCGATTCTGCTGCCACCTAAACGCTATGTCATTGTGCCGCTCTGTGGCCTCCTGATGCTGTCGCAACCTTCACAGTCTATCATTCTGACACTCTGTGGCCTACTCATGTTGCTGCCATCTCTAGACTCTGTCATTGTGCCACTCTTTGGCCTACTCATGCTGCTGCCACCTCCACACTCTGTCATTGTGCCACTCTGTAGCTTTCTGATGCTGTCGCCAACTCCACACTCTGTCATTGTGCCACTTTGTGGCTTCCTCATGCTGCTGCCACCTCCACACTTGGTCATTGTGCCACTTTTGGGCCTCCTGATTCTGCCCCCACCTCCACACTATTTCATTGTGCCACTCTGTGGACTTCTGATGCTGCCGCCATCTCCAGACTCTGATATTGTGCCACTCTGTAGCCTCCTGATGCGTCGCCAACTTCACACTCTGTCATTGTGCCACTCTGTGGTTTTTTCATGTTGCTGCCACCTCCACACATTGTGCCACTCTGTGGCCTCCGCCTGATGCTGCTGCTGCCGCCACCTCCACAATCTGTCATTGTTCCACTCTGTATCCTCCTGATACTGTCGCCAACTCCAGACTTTGTCATTGAGCCACTCTGTGGCCTACTAATGCTGCTGCTACCTCCACACTCTGTCATTGTGCAACTCTGTAGCCTCCTGATGCTGTCGCCAACTCCAGACTTTGTCATTTTGCCACTCTGTGGCCTTGTGATGCTGCTGCCACCTCCACACTGTCATTGTGCCACTCTGTGGTCTCCTCATGCTGCTTCCACCTCACCACTATGTCATTGTGCCACTCTGTGGACTTCTCATGCTGTTCTCCCACCCTCCACACTCCATGACTTGACCACTATTTTGCCTTTTTCGCCGGGATGCCATCACTATTTTTTAGGCCCTTCTTCTGATCTGTCAGAAGGAAGGAAAAAAGAGAGGCAAAACAGATCCTGTCTGTGTAGTAGCTATAAGGCCTGTATGGTCCCATCAGTATTGGCTTATGATTTGATAGCCAAAAGCAGGAGTGGGTACAAAACACAGAAGACATGCAAATATTCCATTCACATGTCATCTCTGTTTTGGATCCACTCCTGTTTTTTTTTGGCATTCGCAATACTGATGAATTATTGAGCAAATGCTGACTGAGTGAATGCAAATGTTCCACAGACAGTATCCATTTTTTGTGGGTTATTGTTACAACGAATCAGTGGAATAATAATATTCAGTGACGTCAGCACAAACTTACTGCTGACACCCTCTCCACTCTGTCAGGGGGCTCTACTTGTATAAGCGGTTAATAGAACAGCTTCTGTAGACATCTATGTGGAATCAGCTGACAAGGGTGTAAAACGATTGTGCTTTTTCTTGACGTTAACATGGACCTGTAGGGCTGAGTTCATACTTGAGTTATTTGGTTAGTTTAAGCCCCGTGACTTCCCTAATAAGTGAAGTGTGCAGTGATTCTAATAGCGACACCTGTCATCTGCATGTCATACTGACTTACAGTATTACATCACTACCACAGCAGACTTGCTATGCGTGTACTGCGAGGCACAGTGTTCTACACCACTATCAAGACTCTCTGCAGTCCGGAAACAGCTGTTTTGTAACACGAATAGCCGCAAATAAATTCAGTTACATAGTTACATAGTAGGTTAGGTTGAAAAAAGACATAAGTCCATAAAGTTCAACCACTAGGGAAATAAACATATCCCAGATATAAAACCCTATAAGACATAGTTGGTCCAGAGGAAGTAAAAAAAAAACCCTGCTTCAACAGGGGAAAAAAATTCCTTCCTAATTCCATGAGGCAATCGGATGTTCCCAGGATCAACAGTCACTGTTATTTTTTATATAATAGTATGAGTATATTAATGTTTGAAACATAAAATCATGTAAATAATAAATTGAGTAAATT
>NC_092867.1:48971666-49007324 GCF_032062135.1 Pyxicephalus adspersus
TTTTTTTTTTTTTTAAATTTTAAAAAAATTAATATAATACTCATACTATTAATAAACTGTAAAATAAATGTTCATGAAATGCAATGTACTGCTTTTACACAGATAAATCCAATGTATTGCATTCGATACAGTTATTTTGTATTGAATGCAATACAAAATGGATTTTGAATTTCCCGCCCCGCCGGCAACGTACACATGCACCAATGTCACCGGGAACTCCCCTGTATGCAGAAGAAGCCAGAGGAAGAAGGAAGAAGACAGGGATTGTGGCGATGGACAACGCAGGAGGCCGGCTGATCAGGTAAGGCTCTATTTACTATTACTTCCCATAGGTTTACCTACCCCGAGTGTGACTCGGGGTTACCGCTTTCAGCAACTTTTTTGTTACCGCTAGGGTGGCTAAAGCAATCTATAGTAGTTAATTATTATAATTAGTTATAGTTAGTTAATGAGGGTCCTGAGGGAGCTGATTCCACATTCTTTCACAGACTGTGAAGAATCCCTTCCCTCCTCGGAGCTTAAACTTCTTTTCCTCCAGACGCAAAGAGTGCCCTCTTGTTCTTTGTAATGATCTCAAAGTGGATAATTGGGAAGAGAGATCTCTATATGAACCGTTTATTAATTTATACAGGGTGATCGTATCCCCCCCTTGAACGTCTCTTCTCAAGGGAGCATGGATTCAGTTCAGCTAATCTCTCCTCATAGCTGAGCTCCTCCATTTCTTTTATAAATTTAGTATCCCTTCCCTGCACTCTCTCCAATTCAACAATGTTCTTTTTGTGAACTGGTGTCGAAAACTGAAATTGAAAATTTGCTCTCTTAAAAAATAATTTTTTTATCTTTCCTGTTTTTGATTCCTGTTTACAGCTTACATTAAATGAAATCATATTATGGTCACTGCTACCCACACTCTCTTTTATTTGCACATTTGTTTTAAGCTCTGCATTGTTAGAAAGAACTAGGTCCAGCAGAGAATCATTTTAGTTGGGGCTTCTATGAACTGTACCCTAAAGTTATCTTGTATTAAATTCACAAAGTCCTCCCTTTTCTGTACCTGTAGTGCCATTACTCCACTCAATGTCAGGGTAGTTGAAATCTCTCATAATTAAAACACTTCCACTTTTTGCTGCTTTTTCTATCTGTGCTGGTAGTTGATTTTCTATTTCTTCCTTAGCACTGCGGGTCCTATAGCAGACTCCAATCATTAATTGTGTGTTATTCAACCCCACATTCAACTGCACCCATAATGCCTCAACCTCATTGCTTGTTCCATCCGCAATTTCTTCTTTGACATTCACTTTTAGATAACTTCTCACATACAGACAAACACCACCACCCTTTCATTTGACTCTATCTTTATGAAGGAGTGTATAACCAGGAATATTGACAGCCCAGTCATGCGAAGAACAAAGCCAGGATTCAGCAATACCAACTAAGTCATAATTCTCCTCACTCAGTAAGGCTTCCAAATCCCCTATCCTGTTTGCTAGACGTATAGCATTGGTAAACAGGCTCTTTAAACCATTGCTGCTTTTACCGTCATTGTTTGCCAAATCATTTTGTTTTTCAGTACAACTAGTACTGCACAATGTAATGTTTGTAACATGGGAAGCTCCTTACAATTATCCATAATCCTCCCCCCAACAATCCCCAATCCACCCTTCACTAGTGTCTGACCCCTGACTAACCTTTCTGCCACCTTATTTGACTGTCCCACCCCTGTCCTAGTTTAAAAATCCCTCCACCATTCCCATAAATCTTTCCCCTAGCACAGCAGGCCCCCTTTCATTTAGGTGCAAACCATCTCTGGCATACAGGTCGTACCCCAATGAAAAGCCAGCCCAGTGCTCTATGAACCCAAACCCTTCCCTTCTACACCAGGACTTAAGCCATGCGTTTAGCTGCCTAAGCTCCCTCTGCCTTTCCTGTGTTATGCATGGCACAGGCAATAATCCAGGGAATATAGCTTTGGAAATCCTTTTCTTCAGCTTGAAACCTAGTTCCCTAAACTGATTTTTAAGGATCCTCCATCTTCCATCTATATTGCCATTGGTTCCAACATGGACCAAGACAGCTGGGTTCTGTCCAGCCCCTCCCAGTAGATTTTCCACTTGGTCCACCACATGCCGAACCCTGGCCCCAGGGAGACAGCAAACCATTCGGTTGAAGGGATCTGGGCGACAAACTATTCTATCCGTTCTCCTGAAGATAGAATCCCCTATGACTACCAATTGTCTTTTCCTTCCTGCGTTTCCCTCCCCACCACTACTAGATGTGCTGCTCTCCCAGCTGTTAGGGTTAGCAGTAACATCTAGAGTTGCCACCACTGGGTATAACACCTGCACATCTTCACATAACTTTGTAAACATGTTGGGGTGCTCAAGAACAGGGCTTGCCTTCCATTTCTGGGAGCCTCTACCACTCCCTTTAGTTACATATACCCAATTCCCTACTTGTTCATCCTGATTAACCTCTCTACCCTCCACATGTAAGCCTTTAACTGGCTGCTCAGTTAGCAGGAGACTACTCTCAATGTGATCCAGTTATTTCAGTGATGCAATGCGCTTCTCCAGCTCTCCAATGCGAGATACAAGAAAGGCGACTTGCTCACATTTGTCACAGCGGTATTCACCTAGGAGCTGTTGCTCCATTTGTGCATACATGTGACAGACTGTGCACTGAACCAAACTTTCCACCTTGCTACCACTCATTTTCCCAGTTACAATTTTTACATATATATGTGTGTGTATATATATATATATATATATATATATTTATATGTGTGTGTGAAGTGTGTGTGAAGCCCCATTTTTGGGGTGACAATACTGACATACTAATACAGTTTCCTCCATGTCCCTGATACACACCCAGGCAAAGACAAGGCCTTGACCCTTTACCACCACCCAAGGAACCCAGAGGAGAGAGGTTTACACAACAGATAAGCACATAATGATTGATATGCATGATTTAAAGTGATTGCTTAATGTAATTTGACACAACAGAAAGGAAAAGAACAATAAATCCAACTTTTTTCTGAAACAGGTGTCCCCATTGGGAGATTGAAGCACGCCTCCTGTTCCAATGACTACAAATGTTTCTCTTGTTTTTCTGTGCTTGTCATAACAGGTGTCATCGATAAAAGAACAAATCTCCTCAGAAGAATTCAGACAGCATTGAAATTGGACAGAAGTATCAAAGTCAACCCAAAAATTAAAAAAAATAGTGTTGGTCAGACAGTTCCTAAAGAATAACTGCCAACACTCTGATTGTTTCTTTAGTAGTCCAACTGGAAAAAGTTGGCTTTGTTCTTGAGATTCAAACTCTAATGTTGAGTTAAATGAGGGATGTGTTTTGATTTGCTCTTTGGTTAAGATAATTTGGATTAGGTAGAGATTGTTAAAGAGCAGAGAAACTTTTCAAAGTATTAGATAACATTTGCATGCCATGCCATGCCATCTGCCAAGAAATACCCAAGATCTGGCTAGGCTTGGCTTTATCTTCTGACTTCCCTCAAAAAAAAAAAAAAAAATGTTTTGCTGTTGATATATTATCTCAACCCCTAATAGTAACATCCCCATCGTCCAAACACATAATATCAAAACACAGTTCAAATGAGTTTGGCATCCCTGTATTACCTAAAAAGTGAGGATGCCTTAGTGGTTTAGAGTTTATTGACCAACTGACCAACCTAGGTGCCAGCCTAGTAGCAAATTGTTAGGAATTCACTCCCTGGTAGGTTACATGGGATTACCTGGGGACCAGAATCTTCACCAGAGCACCCCACAAGGAGTGATGAGCAGGCAATCCTAGTGACCACTAGACTGCCTTGCTGCAAGGATGCCACCAGGTTGCGGCATCCAGGCTTTCCCCATTAGGAGCGAGTTGGATTGGATGGCCTTGGTGTAGGAACAGCCAGCTGGGTGGGTACAAGGCAGACTGGGGTTACAGTAGAGGATGAGATAACAGATACAAATCAGGGCACAAGATCAGGGCAAGTGGCTAGCGGTAAACAGAGTAATTCATAGGCTGAGGGCAAGTCAGGCAGTTGGGGAGAATCAGAATTGATACAGGACAAGGTTGAGGAGAAGAAGCAGGGCCAGGGTTAGGCCAAGGTTAGTATTCTGATAAATGCCAATCGGTAATGCTGGGAAGAATAGCGGATCAACACTGTGCCAAAACCTAAAGAAACTGAAATTGCGTTTACACATTCTTTTGCATGTGTAGCCACATGCACACTATAGCGTTCACATGAGCTTGAAACTGCAAGTGTGCTTAAAGTCTTGTCCTAGGTTGCGCGTCCATATCTGTACATTCTCATGAGCATCAACTGGTGGATGCACAGTGGGCAAAGAGGGTGACGTGCAAGCAAACCAGTAACACACACAATCTGCTGTTGAAAAGAAGTTTAATATCCATTATCGCAACCTGTACAGCTATTTTTGAAACTGATGAGAATGTTTCTTTTTTTTTCACAGATGTTCGTGATACAGAGTGACATAATGGTTTCAATGCCTCAACCATCACCTTACCAAACCTAATGGAATGAAGGATTGAAATATATATATATATACACACACACACACACACACAAGTTTAAATTTCATTCTCACCTACAATAAAAAGGCCCAGTAAATATTTGAGTAACTGATGGTTATTGACAGAAACATAACATTGGTACTTCTGGTGTTTACTGGTCAAATCAACGTGATAACAGTGGGGTGTCAATACATTTTTGGACAATGATAGCTCAGCAGAGAAAAAAGTGTTCTGGAGTATAAAAGAGTATTGGTATTTCCTCTGGTAATACATTACATTTCCAATGCATTAACATTGTATTTAAGCAGTCAATTCATTCTGAATGTAATGGCAATACATCCAATAATAATAATAAATGTACATGACCTCTATAGCAAACCATATCACATATGCAAAACATGTGTTCCCTGCATATGCAGTTAGAATCAGAACTAATGGCACCACACTTTGTTTATTGCATTAACATGTTGTGGTAATGTGATTAAACACATATCAGTACACACACAGTAATGCAATGTAAATCTCCTACAGTGGCCAATAATATACATTTTTGATTGTGCTGGCCTATGTACAGAGCAGAGCCTAAGAGCCCTTCTACTTATCACCTTTATCTCCCTGGGGCTGATTTATTAAAGCATTCTAAGACTGTAAAAGATAGCTTATCATAAAAGAACCCTGAATGGATCTGGTCCAGGATTGAAAACATTTGCCAACTAATAGCAAATGATTTTTAAGATCTCCATTCTAGGTTTAAATCTGGCATTTTCTCCCATGATAGTCTACCCTTTCGGTCTATCTTTTCCAGTCTTGGACAACTTTCATAAATCAGGCCCACTGCATATGTGGCACTAGCCAATAATGCAAGTTACCTACAAATCAGAAAAAAATAATTTTGATAAGCTCATGATTTTAAGGATGCCTACTGAAACACCTGATACGCATATTGAGGCAAAAATCAAACAGAATCTTGGGGCAACCACTAAAAGCTTCACTAGATCTATCCTACAAATCCATCTACTCACTGTTATTGGTTGACTTTACAAATGATCCCAACAGAGTCAATAAAGATAACAAAAAACTTCATACCTGGAAGAAAGCGAGGTAAAGATGTAAGAAGACAATGAATGAACTTAACTATCTAGGAAATAGCAAATCCGAACAAGCTTTGTTTGAGTAACCAGTTAGCTTTAGAAAAACAGCATCGAGAATTTTCATTAGGTGAGAGTCATCAGGAGCACTCCAGGACTTCCAAACGTGGATTAGCTTCTAATAAAGCCCAATAGTAGACTATGCTTGGTGTTTGTTGAAACGTCGTGAGTGGTAAAAACAAAGGAAGGAAAGCCAGGCTATTTGCTTGTTATGGCAATATATTGAAAGTAATTTACAAAATCATTCCTTAGTTCAGGAATGTACATAACATAAATTAATAAGTTTTTCACATACAAACAAGATTGAAGTCAACCTTGCTGTGGCCGGAGGCACAGGGGTTCCTTATGACTTATTAGCTAGACATAGTTTCCCTAAATTACATAGTTACATAGTAGGTTAGGTTGAAAAAAGACTTAAGTCTATCAAGTTCAACCACTGGGGAAATAAAGATATCCCAGATATAAAACCCTTTAAGACATAGTTGGTGGCAAAAAATCCCTGGTACAGTTTGCTTCAACAGGGGAAAAATTTCCTTCCTCATTCCGTGAGGCAATCGGATGTACCCTGTTTCAACAGTCACTGTTATTTTTACTTTAAAGTCTTAATACCCAGTTATTTTCTGTGATTCTAGAAAAACATCCAGCTTTTTCTTAAAGCAATCTATAGTAGGTGCTGAAACTGCTTCCTGAGGGAGCCGGTTCCACATTTTCATCGACCTTACCGTGAAGAATCCCTTCCTTCTCCGGAGCTTAAACTTCTTTTCCTCCAGACACAAAGAGTGCCCTCTTGTCCTTTGTAATGATCTCAAAGTGAATAATTGGGAAGAGAGTTCTCTATATGGACCATTTATATATTTATACAGGGTGATCATATCCCCCCTTAATCAGGATGAGTTGCAGAGGCCTCTGGAGTTGATTGTAGCAAAGATGTCCTGATGAGATGATCCTCAAAACAGCAAGGAAATCCTCCAACTGACAATTGTGCTGTGTATGCTGTGATCCTGTATTGCAGGGATGCAGGCAAAGTCTCTGGAGTTCAGGAACAATCTATCTGCCCTACCACTTAGTCCCTAGCAATCACACTAATCTGCCAATGCAACCGGACCTCTGCTACGTATGGGCCATCGGATGCCTAACCTATGCTAGGTGTAACTAGACAGGGGGTGCAGATCAGCAAAGATAACTGAAAAGGGCAGAGCACATATATATTTGTGTATATAGCTGATACACTGACTGTAGGTATACCCCAAAGTGATCTCTGATAAGATATTACATATACCCCATCAATACAGAGGAAATTATTATAATAATGCACTACATACAGACAAGGCAGTCAGTGTGTTCTGGAAGGAATGCAGGCACCTACCCCTGGCTGAGCACATGTTCTCATCTCTGTCCCTGTACCTCCTGCATTTCTCTATATCCAGATGGGGTTTCCCAGGCCACTATCAGGGGCAGGAAAACTTCAACAACTTTATTTGCTATTTACAAAATTACAACTCAGCAAGCAGATAGAAAAAGGCAGACCCCTACACTTTTCTAAACCTTTTGACCCTCACTTGCATATTAACCATCTGTGGGGTAAAATGTCAAATGCTTTAGCAAAGTCCAATAACACTATATCAACTGCTACTCCACTGTCTATCTGTTTACTTACTTCCTCATAAAAAGAGAGTAAATTTGTTTGACAATTGCGGTCTTTCTTGACGCCATGCTGACTATCACTTATAATAGCATTTTCTAGCAGAATCTTCTTTTCCCAGCTGTTTCTCAATAATATCAGTTCTGAGCCATTGTGATTTAACTCATTTAAGGCAGTGACATTGTTATTATGAATTTGGACTTGAGGACTGCCATTTTCTTTTGTGTACACAGAGCTAAAAAAAGTGTAGATCTAGTAGATCTTTTCCTTTTCTTTATCCCCAGTACCAACTCAGCGACATCCTTTAAGGGGCCTACATGCTCAGATCTGATCTTTTTGCTATTAACCACCTTGCCGTTAAGCCCGACCTTCGTTCGGGCACAAAAAAATTGCAAGGATGGTTAACCCCGAGATTTTTCCCATCCTTACTTACCTGGTCCCCCTGAGCTCATCCAGCGTCGTTTTCGTATTCCAGCGTCGTCCTCCGTCCAGCGTCGTCCGCTCCTAATAATGGAAAATTTGCTCTCCTAAAATTAAATGTTTTTATCTGTCTTGTTTTTGCTTCCTGTTTACAGTTTACATTAAATTAAATCATAAAATTGGTCACTGCTACCCAGATTCTCTTTTATATGCACATTTGTTATAAGCTCTGCATTGTTAGAAAGAACTAGGTCCACCAGAGTGTCATTTCTAGTTGGGGCTTCTATAAACTGTACCATAAAATTATTTTGTTTAAAATTCACAAATTTCCTCCCTTTTACTGTTCCTGTAGTGCCATTACTCCAGTCAATGTCAGGGTAGTTGAAATCGCCCATGATTATAACATTTCCACTTTTTGCTGCTTTTTCTATCTGTGCTAGTAGTTGATTTTCTATTATTTCCTTAGCACTGGGGGCCTATAGCGGACTCCAATCATTATATGTATGTTATTTAACATACTGATATTTACCCTCATCGCTTTTCCTCTTTCACATTCACGTTCAGATCACTTCCCATATACAGACAGACACCACCACCCTTTCGTTTTACTTTGTCTTCATAAAAGAGAATATAACCAGGAATATTGACAGCCCAGTCATGCGAAGAACAAAGCCACGGTTCAGCAACGCCAACTAAGTCATAATGCTCCTCACTCATTAAGGCTTCCAACTCCCCTATCTTGTTTGCTAGACTTACAGCATTGGTGAACAGGCTCTTTAAACCATTTCTGCATTTACCATAATTGTTTGCTAAATAATTTTGTTTTTCATTACAACTAGTATTGCACAATCCAATGGTTGTTTTTAACATTGGAAGCTATTTTCAATTATCCATAACCCTCCCCCTAACTATCCCCAATCCATCCTCCACTAGTGTCTGACCCCTGACTAGCCTTTCTGCCACCTTATTTTACTGTCCCACCCCCTTTGTCCTAGTTTAAATATCCCTCCACCATTCCCCTAAATCTTTCCTCTAGCACAGCAGACCCCCTTTCATTTGGGGGCAAACCATCTCTGCTATACAGGTTGTACCCCAATGAAAAGTCAGCCCAGTGTTCTATGAAACCAAACCCTTCCCTTCTACAACAGGACTTAAGCCATGCATTTAGCTGCTTCAGCTCCCTCTGCCTTTCCTGTGTTGAGCATGGCACAGGCAATATTCCAGAGAACATAGCCTTGGAGGTCCTTTTCTTCAATTTGAAACCCAGTTCTCTAAACTGATTTTAAAGGATCCTCCATCTTCCAACTTTATTGTCATTGGTTCCAACATAGACCAAGACAGCTGGGTCATGTGCAGCCCCTCCCAGTAATTTGTCCACCACATGCGGAACCCTGGCCCCAGGGAGACAGCAAACCATTCGGTTGAAGGGATCCAGGCGACAAACTATTCTCTCCGTCCGCCGGATTAAAAAATCCCCTATGACTACCAATTGTCTTTTCCTTCCTGCGTTCCCCTCCCCACCACTACTAGATGTGCTGCTCTCCCTGCTGTTAGGGGTAGCAGTAACATCTAGAGTTGCCACCACTGGGTCTGTCACAGTGGTATTCACTTAGGAGCTGTTGCACCATTTGTGCATACATGTGGCAGACTCTGCACGCAACCAAACCGTCCACCTTGCTACCACTCATTCTCCCAGTTACAATGTAGGTTTACAATGTGTACAGTTTGTGGTTACTATAACAATTTAACGCTTTTTATTTTTAAACTCCTGCTTTTTCTAACTCCACTTGATTAACAATCTACTTGTTTCACCAGACAAGTGTGAGCAAACTCAAGGTGAGTCTACCAGGAACCTAAATCACCTGTGAAGCCTTGACCACTCCCCCTTAAAGGTTGGGAAGGAAAAAAAAGCTATTTAAAACAAAAACTGACAAACAAGCTAAAACAAACCAACAGTCAAACAGACACAACTCCCAAATGCACAATATCAGAGTCCTTTTTTTTCTAACTTCACTTGATTAACAATCCACTTGTTTCACCAGCCAAGTGTGGTTGATTAGAATAATTGAACAGGTTGTGATCCAATGTGTTTCGCCTCTAAGAGCTTCTTCAGAGGACTTTAAACAAAAGATATTGAATTGCTGGCTTCATAGAAGCATATTGAATATATAAATATATTTGCAAACATTACTAGGAGTGTTTACAGTGCAATAAGCAAATACAATGTAAAACAGTGAATAATCAAAAAGTTTGTACAATGTTGAGTCAAGCAAAAAGTTACAAAAACAGTCCATGAGGTGTCAGCGGAAGTATACAAAAATTGAACAGTTGAGTATATTGCTGCATGTACTATTTGGTAATAATAAAGCATAATCCATAAACTGATTATAACAACCAAAATACGATTCCAGGTATATAATGCATTTACGTATGTATTAATGCATTTACGTATATACTATGTATCTGATAAATAGCTCACAACGGAAATGACTTTAAAAAACAATAATCAAAATGTGTAAATAAATTTGGCTATATTGCAAACACTGTTACTAAATGCAACAGTAGGGTAGGATAAAAATATGTAGTTGGTAAAGAAGAAGTTTTAAAAGGTGCTCACATGATGTTGTCAAAAGGTCAGGAAAATAGAAGGCAAAAAGCGGTACATTTTTTTCCATGGAAATTTATTTTTTATTGTAGGCTATAATTATCAGGCATAACTCACCCATATTTATTAAATTTAGCAAATTTATTAATAAACTTTAAATAAAAACACACAAAAATCTTTTAAAAAAAGTAAAAAAAATATTTAAACATAATATAACTGTACAGTAGCATGTATACCATATATATATAATATAATTATATATATTATTGACTAAATACAGTTCTTTTTTATTGAATCCAGTACAAAATTATTTGAATTTCCCGCCGATCCTCCCACCCGCACCGACGCATGCACCAGCATCTCCGGGTAACCCCAGAGATCATCGCTGCATTGGTCGGCTAAAGATCAAGGAGAAAGGACGTGTCCCCAGGACCTGCGGGGACCAGCAGGACTCCGGGGGACACCAACAGAGCAAGGTAAGTGGAGTTTTTTTACTTAGTTAAAAGCTACCCTGAGTGTGACTCGGGAATACCGCTAGGGGGGTTATTTTAACTGTTCAACCAAAGTATAGTTGGACCAAGATGGATTAAAGCAGGCATGGTCAAACTACGGCCCGCCGTGCAAATACAGCCCAATGGGGCTGTTGTTTCTCTGACCCTGTGCTACCCCGAGCAGGGTCAGGAGAAGGACCGCGCTGGGGGGGCCCACTGGTCAGAACCACAGAACACGTCCCCTGGATATGAGCCTGCGATGGGAGAGTGGGCGAGTTGTGTTACTGCACACAACCCGCCCACTCTCCATTCGCAGGCTCTGAGTGTCATGTCACATTCAGTGGCGTCATGAAGGCATAACACCGCCCACTCTCACAACGGCCTGGCCCCTCTGTCAAATTTTATTTCAGATTGTGGCCCCTGACTAAAAAAGTTTGCCCACCCTGCACTAAAGAGATAACATTAGGGCAGAGTTACAAATTGATTTGGAGGGTAGACCAAAAAGCACATAAGTAAGTAATTGTAAAAGGATTGGCTGTTAGAGGGTATGCACTATACCTGATGGTGCTGTGGATAGAATTTGCGGAGTGATGCGCGCAGAGGTGTTGTGTTGAAAGGCAGCGGGGAAGAACGGTTTAGGCGTCTGTCCTTTTAAGGGGAGGTGCAGGCTGGAATATGGAGCCACCACACGTGCGCAATGACATCGCGCTCGTGTTATGGGCTAATGAAGCACCTCTTCCCTCAGTGACGTGAGGAGGAAGTGGAAGTGAGAACAAAGGTGGACTGCGCATGTGTGATAGATTTGCACCTGCGCAGTGTGGTGCTGGGGCGCTCCCGCACATTGCTGTAGATACATAATAAGCCGCCTCTACATAGAGTGTAGGGCGTTCTAAGGGTCAGGCTGGTAGCCTGATCTGAACGGGGGACAATAATTCCAACTGAGTGGGCGGGATTAACATCCACTTAGTAGGTATGGGTTTCCCGCCCCTGTGAGATGGGAGCTTTTTAGCCCGTTGAAGATGACTACATGGGAGGGGGGGAGTGGAGATAGTATGTGGGTGGGAAGCAGGATGATATGTATGTATCGATGACAGTATGTGAGTAGCCAAAATATGAGCATGATGAGTGAAATAAAGTGAAGGAAATATATGACATTAGCTGATTTGATGGGAGTAAGTGTATGGTAAAAAGTGTTGATCATATAATAGAAACTTGTGTGGTCCTGAACTGCAAATATTGAATGTCCTGTACTGAAGATTACATGGATGTGTAACTCAGTAAATTAGTAAATAACCACCAGTTGTTTAAGATATAGTAGAATCAAGCATTTGTGTACATACCCTAGGTGGGTAGGTAACACTGGTACCGATCAAGTACAAGGAGAAGAGAAGATTTGGCTATACTGCAAAATTTAAGTATCTGTAATATCATCATGGGTCAAGCATAGGTCGAACACATGTGCAGATAATCTTAAGGTTAACAATCAAATACCGGAAAATTGATTGCGTTGTACCACAAAGTATAGATATTCATGATATTGACGTGGGTTAAACATAGTATAAATATAGTCGAAAATTAGTTTTAGTACGGTAAAATTAACTGTACAAAAAAATATATGTATTATACTGTCTATGTGGGAGAAATGGCCTCAATCTATGAACCAGATGTAATTAATGAGTGTACATTAAAATAAGTTGTACAATAGAATGAAAGAAATGAATGGTAAATACAGTTTTGATCTTATGTAGTACAGTCTAGAAATTTTCAATATCATAATGTACTTGTATTTATGTGTGTGAGAAGGGAAAATTTTAAATGTTGGTGAAATGTATCTATGAAGATAGAGCAAGTTAATGTTTAGGAGGGAATAGCTTAAAACTCAACATATCCTTGAGGCCGGGGTATTTTGTTGTCTGCAGAGTGACTATCTATTTACATTCCTATTGTAAAGTATGGTGTCCACTGCCTTGGGGATTGGGGGGACATGTACTAAACCGAAGAACATTAGCCCTTTTGAGTCAAACTTATGCTTTGTTGCCTTATGGTAGCTCAGGGGGGTGGTAATTTTTCTATTGATTACAGCATAAATATGCTTGTAGATACGTTTACGTAGGGGTCTTTTTGTTTTGCCTATATAGTATGCCCTGCACATGCATGTGATTATGTGTATGATTCCAGAAGTTGTACAGTCTATATAGTGTCTGGGGCAATGTGTTTGCCCATTTGGTAGGAGTATGTTCATGGATTCTTTGACCCATATACACTGGGAGCATCGTCCACATCTAAATGTGCCATCAGTACTGGCAATAGTTGATGAGCTTGACGAAGAGAAATGGCTTGCACAAGTTGAGCTTTCAAAGATGGTGCTTTGCAAAATGTCAGTTGCAGTTTATCACCTAGGTATTTATTTTCTAGAGGGTCGGCTTTTAAAATATGCCAATGTTTTTTGAAAGATATCTGGAATTGATCAATGTGGTTGGTTAAAACTAGTAATGCGTTTTAGTAAATCTTGGTTTCTCTGCCAACAGATTGTCCCTGGAGAGAAGACAAACTTTCTGGTAGGCTTTCTTTAGTGTTTTTTTCAGATATCCGCGTTGGATTAGTTTCTCCTTCAGCACTTTTGCTTCTATTCTAATTGTAGTATCAGAAGAGCAATTGCGTCTTATGCGTAAATATTGACTATAGGGGATGCTTTTAATCAGTGATTGCGGGTGAGCTCTTTTGGCGTGCAAGATGGTGTTCCCTGTGGTTGACTTTCTAAACAGGGAAGTGGATATCTTGTTGTCATCATTGATGGAGAGATAGACATCTAAAAAAGGTAGACATGTTTTACTCTGTTTTTTGTGAAGTTCAGATTGTAATCATTGTGTTTAACTGATTGATTTGGATGAACTGATTAATAAGATGTGTGGGACCTGTCCAGAGCAAGAGAACATCGTCCATGTAGAGTTGCCATGAAAATATGTGGGAACCAAAGTGGGTGTTAGAAATGATGGAAACAAGCTCTCTGTCCTATTCGCCGAGGTATAGATTAGCGTAAGAGGGAGTGCATTTGGTCCCCATAGCAACGCATTGGGTATGAAGGTACATGGTTCCATCCAATGTGAAAACGTTCCTTTCCAAGATGTATTTCAATAATTGGAGGATAAACTCGTTGTCCTCATAAGCCACCAGTCGGTGTGGTGAGAGAAATTGGGAAATCATGGCCAGGTCCTTTTCGTGAGGAATGCTAGAATAGAGGGCTTCCACATCAATTATTACTATAGTGGTACTGGATGGAACCTGTAGATTGTTTTTAGATTTTAACAGCTCTATGGTGTCCTTTAAAAATGAGGGCATTAGTGCCACTAGTGCTTGTAGGTAGGCGTCCACAAGTTCACTAGCGCGTGATGCTATTGATTGTATCCCAGACTCTATTGGTCATCTGGTGGGGTTTAGAAGGTTCTTGAGAATTGTCTGCAATGTGTAGAAGGTTAGTATCAGGGGGTCTGGGATTAAAAGATAATCCTTCATATTCACATCGATAATGTTTCTCTTGAATGCGTCCCGAACTATGCTGTGAAATTCATTCATCAAACAGTTTAAATGAAATTGGTCGATACCATTCTTCATTGTCCAATATTTGGAGACAGATAGACTTGTAATGGGTGGTATTCATTATTATTGGTATTATTATTACACAATATTGCCTTCCTTATCCGATGGTTTAATGACTATGTCTTTGTTTCTCTTTAGGTTTTGTACTGCTTGAAATGTGCAATTGCCAAAAAAATAAACAGCCCATTTTGACAGACTGCGCAAGTGCTAATTGCAAGTGAATTTCTATCACCTGTGCGCTTAAATTTGAGCATATATAAGGGTGTGGTTTAACTTACTTTTTCCTTTTGTCTTTTTCTTCTTGGAGGGGCTGTTGGTTTGTGTGTGTGCTGTTGGTTTGAGTGTTAAAAAGCCAGAAAAATTCCTGTATTTCTCTCAAAAAACACAGATATTTCATTCTGATAGTACTTGCAATGTATCAAAAAATCCAGAAAAATGTATTTTTCTCTCAAAAAAATACATATATTTAATTCTGATACTACTTGCTATCTATCAGAAAAGCAATACAAGTTTCTATGTTTCTCTCAAAGAAGCCATACAACTTTCACTATTTCTCTCAAAAAAATACAGATATTTATTAGTGATCCCACATGCTAGCTATCAGAAAAGCCAAAACAATTTCTGAATTTATCTGAAAAAATACAGATATTTCATTCTGATAGCACTTGCTATCTATCAAAAAATCCAGAAAAATGTCTATTTCTCTCAAAAAAAATACAGATATTTATTTCTGATACTACTTGCTATCTATCACAAAAGCCATACAAGTTTCTATATTTCTCTCAAAAAAATACAGATTTTTTTCTGATCCCACTTGCTATCTATCAAAAATGCTAGAAACATTTCTATATTTCTATAAAAAAAATACAGATATTTCATTCTGATAGCACTTGCTATCTTTTAAAAAAGCCAGACTAATGTCTTTATTTCTATCAAAAAAATAAAGATATTTCATTCTGATAATACTTGATATCTATCAAAAAAGCCATACAAGTTTTTATATTTCTCTCAAAAAATACAGATATTTCATTCTGATAGCACTTGCTATCTACCAAAAGAGCCAGAAAAATGTCTGTATTTCTCTCAAAAGAATACAGATTTTTAATTCTGATAGCACTTGCTATCTATCAAAAAAGATAGAAAAATGTCTGTACTTCTCTCAAAAAAATACAGATATTTAATTCTGATAGCTTTTGCTATCAAAAAAGCAAGAAAATGTCTGTATTTCTTTAAAAAAATACAGACATTTCATTCTGATAGCACTTGCTATCTATCAAAAAAGTCAGAAAAATGTCTATATTTCTCTTAATAAAAATACAGATATTTAATTCTGATAGTACTTGCAATCTTTTAAAAAAGCCTGAAACATTTCTACATTTATTTAAAAAAAATACAGATTTTTTTTCTGATCCCCCTTGCTATGTGTCAAAATAAACATACAAATCTATATTTTTCTCAAAAAATAGAGATATTTCATTTTGATATTACTTGCTATTTATCAAAAGAGCCAGAAAAATGTCTGTATTCCTCTCGAAAGAATACAGATATTTCATTCTGATTGCACTTCCTATCTATCAAAAAAGACAGAAAAATGTCTGTATTTCTCTCAAAAAATACAGATTATAAATTCTGATAGCATTTGCTATCAAAAATTCCAGAAAAAAATTCTGTATTTCTCTAAAAAAAATACAGACATTTAATTCTGATCCCACTTGCTATCTATCAAAAATGCCAGAAACATTTCCATATTTGTTTAAACAAAATACAAATATTTATATCTGATAGCATTTGCTATCTATCAAAAAAAACAGAAAAATGTCTGTATTTCTCCCAAAAGAATACAGATATTTAATTTGGATAGCACGTGCTATATTTTAAAAAAGCCAGAAAATGTTCTGTATTTCTCTCAAAACAATTCAAATATTTATGCTGATAGCACCTGCTATCTATCAAAAAAGCCAAAAAAAGTTTGTATTTCTCTCTAAAAATATAGATATATTATTCTAATACCACCTGCTATCCATCAAAAAAGCCAGAACAATTTCTGTATTTCTCCCAAAAAAAAACTACAGAAATTTAATTCTCATAGCACTTTATAGCACTTGCTATATATCAAAAAAGCCAGAAAAAATCCTGTATTTCTCTCAAAAAAATACAGATATTTTATTCTGATCCCACTTGCTATCTATCAAAAAAGCCAGAAAATGTCTTTATTTCTCTAAAAAATACAGATATTTCATTCTGAAAGCACTTGCTATCTATCAAAAAGCCAGATCTTTATTTCTCTCAAAAAATGCAGATATTTCATTCTCATAGCACTTGCTATCTATCAAAAAAGCCAGAAAATGTCTGCATTTCTCTCAAAAAATATAGATATATATTTCTGATCCCACCTGCTTTTTATCACAAAATCCTAAAAATTTTCAATATTTCTCTTAAAAGAATACAGACATTTCATTCTGATAGCACTTGCGATCTATCAAAAAAGTCAGAAAAATGTCTGTATTTCCCCTAAAAGAATACAGATATTTCATTCTGATAGTACTAAAAAAGACAGAAATATTTCTGCATTTCTCTAAAAAAGATACAGATTTTTTTTTCTGATCCCACTTGCTATGTGTCAAAATAAACATACAAATGTATGTTTTTCTCAAAAAATACAGATATTTCATTCTGATATCACTTGCTATTTATCAAAAGAGCCAGAAAAATATTTGTATTTCTCTCAAAAATATACAGATATTTCATTCTGATTGCACTTGCTGTCTTTTAAAAAAGACAGAAAAATGTCTGTATTTCTCTCAAAAAATACAGATAATAAATTCTGATAGCATTTGATATCAAAAAAGCCAGAAAAAATTCTGTATTTCTCTCAAAAAAATACAGATATTTAATTCTGATCCCATTTGCTATCTGTCAAAAATGCCAGAAACATTTCTATATTTGTTTTTAAAAAATACAGATATTTATATCTGATAGCATTTGCTATCTATCAAAAAAGCCAAAAAATGTCTGTATGTCTCCCAAAAGAATACAGATATTTAATTTTGATAGCACTTGCTATCTTTTAAAAAAGCCAAAATGTGTTCTGTATTTCTCTCAAAAGAATTCAGATAGTTATTTTGATAGCACTTGCTATCTATAAAAAAAGCCAGAGAAATGTCAATATTTCTCTCAAAAAATGCTCATATTTCATTCTGATAGCACCTGCTATCTATCAAAAAAGCCAGAAAAATGTCTTTATTTCTCTCTAAAAAATATAGATATATTATTCCAATACCACCTGCTATCCATCAAAAAAGCCAGAACAATTTCAAAAAAACTACAGAAATGTATTTCTGATAGCACTTGATAGTACTTGCTATATATCAAAAATGCCAGAAAAAAATTTTGTATTTCTTTTAAAAAAATACAGATATTTTATGCGGATACCAAATGCTATCAAAAAAGCCAGAAAAATGTACGTATTTCTCTCAAAAATAAAGATATTTAATTCTGATAGCACTTGCTGTTAAAAAAGCCAGAAAAATGTCTGTATTTCTCCCAAAAGAATACAGATATTTAATTCTGATAGTATTTGCAATCTTTTTAAAAAGCCTGAAACATTTCTGCATTTCTCTCAAAAAAATACAGATTTTTTTTCTGATCCCCCTTGCTATGTGTCAAAATAAACATACAAATGTATATTTTTCTAAAAAAAATACAGATATTTCATTCTGATTTTCTCTAAAAAAAAATACAGATATTTTATTTTGATCCCACTTGCTATCTGTCAAAAAAACAGAAAATGTCTTTATTTCTTTAAAAAAATACAGATATTTCATTCTGAAAGCACTTGCTATCTATCAAAAAAAGCCAGATCTCTATTTCTCTCAAAACTGCAGATATTTCATTCTCATAGCACTTGCTATCTATCAAAAAACCCAGAAAATGTCTGTATTTCTCTCAAAAATATAGATATATATTTCTGATCCCACCTGCTATTCATCACAAAAGCCTGAAAATTTTCATTTTTTCTCTCAAAAGAATACAGACATTTCATTCTGATAGCACTTGCTATCTATCAAAAAAGCCAGCAAGTTTTCTGTATTTCCCTACAAAAGAAAACAGATATTTCATTCTGATAGCATTTGCTATCTATCAAAAAAGCCAGACAACATTTCAGTATTTCCCCCTTCCCCAGTATATACCCTTGTTATCTATTAAAAAAGCCAGAAAAATTCCTGTATTTCTCTAAAAAAAATGCAGATTTTTCATTCTGATAGCTCTGGCTATCTAACAAAAAAGCCAGAAAATGTCTGTATTTCTCTCAAAAGAATACAAATATTTCATTCTGATAGCATTTGCTATCTATCAAAAAAGCCAGACAACATTTCAGTATTTCCCCCTTCCCCAGTATATCCCCTTGTTATCTATTAAAAAAGCCAGAAAAATTCCTGTATTTCACTAAAAAAATGCAGATTTTTCATTCTGATAGCTCTGGCTATCTAACAAAAAAGCCAGAAAATTTTCTGTATTTCCTCAAAAAAAAAATACAGATATTTCATTTTGACAACACTTGCTATCTATCAAAAAAGCCCGAAAAATGTCTGTATTTCTTTCAAAAAAATGCAGATATTTCATTCTGATAGCATTTGCTATCTATCAAAAAGGCCAGAAAAATTACTGTATTTCTCCTAAAAGAATACAGACATTTCATTTTAATAGCCCTTGCTATCTATCAAAAAATCCAGAAAATGTCTGTATTTCAATAAAAAAATATATATTGTTATGATCCCACCTGCTATCCATCAAAAAAGCCAGAACAATTTCTGTATTTCTCCCAAAAAGAACAGATATTTCATTCTGATAGCACTTGATAGCATTTGCTATCTTTCAAAAAAGCCAGAAAAATTTCTGTAATTTTCTCAAAAAAATACAGGTATTTGTTTCTGATCCCACTTGCTATCACAAAAGACACAAAAGAAAAAAATTCTGTATTTCTCTCAAAAAAAAATACGGATATTTTATTTTGATCCCACTTGCTATCTATCAAAAAAGCCAGATATATTTCTGTATTTCTCTTAAAGAAATATAGATATATTATTCTGATCATCCTTGCTATCAAAAAAGCCAGAACAATTTCTGTATTTCTCTCAAAAGAATACAGACTTTTCATTATGATAGAGCTTGCTATCTATCAAAAAAGCCAGGAAGTTTTCTGATTTTCTCTCCAAAAGAAAACAGATATTTCATTCTGATAGCATTTGCTATCTATCAAAAAAGCCAGACAAATTTCTGTATTTTTCTCAAAAAAAATACAGATATTTCATTCTGATAGCATTTGCTATGTATCAAAAAGCCAGAAATTTTCTGTATTTCCCTCATAAAAATACATATATTTCATTTTGATAACACTTGCTATCTATCAAAAACGCCAGAAAAATGTCTGTATTTCTCTCAAAAGAATACAGATATTTCATTCTGATAGCCCTTGGTATCTAACAAAAAAGCCAGAAAATGTCTGTATTTTGATCAAAAAAATGTATAGATATATTATTCTGATCCCATCTGCTATCCATCAAAAAAGCCAGAACAATTTATGGATATCTCCCATAAAATACAGATATTTATTTCTGATAGCACTTGATAGCACTTGCTATCTTTCAAAAAAGCCAGAAAAATTTTTGTAATTCTCTCAAAAAAAATACAGTTATTTGTTTATGATCCCACTTGCTATCATAAAAACCAGAAAAAATTCTCTAGTTCTCTCAAAAAATACATATATTTTATTTTGATCCCACTTGCTATCTATCAAAAAAGCCAGAACAATTTCCTTTATTTATCTAAAAAAATACAGATATTTTATTCTGATAGCACTTGCTATCTATCAAAAATGCAAGACAAATTTCTGCATGTCTCTCAAAAGAATAGAGATATTTAATTCTGATATCACTTGCTATCTATCAAAAAATCCCAGAAAAATTTCTGAATTTCTCTCAAAAAAAATACAGATATATTATTCTGATCCCACTTTCTATCTATCAAAAAGATTGGAAAATTTTCTGTATTTCTCTCAAAAATGCAGATATTTCATTCTGATAGCACTTGCTATATTTCAATAAAGCTAGAAAAATTACTGTATTTCTCTCAAAAGAATACAGATATTTCATTCTTATAGCACTTGCTATCTAACAAAAAAGCCAGAAAAAAAATCTGCATTTCTCCCAACAAAATACAGATATTTCATTCTGATAGCACTTGCTATCTTTCAAAAAAGCCAGAAAATGTACTGTATTTCTCTCAAAAGAATACAGATATTTAATTCTGATAGCACTTGCTATCTATCAAAAAAGCCAGAAAAAAATTTACATTTCTCTCAAAAAAACTCAGATATTTCATTCTCATAGCACTTGCTATCTATCATAAAAGCCAGAAAAATGTCTGTATTTCTCTAAAAAAATTCAGAAAATGTTTATCTGATCCCACTTGCTATCTATCAAAAAAGCCAGAAAATTTCTGTATTTCTCTCAAAAAAACTACAGATATTTCATTCTGATAGTCCTTGAAATCTATCAAAAAAGCCAGAAAATGTTTGTATTTCGATCAAAAAAATATAGACATATTTTTCTGATCCCACCTGCTATTCATCAAAAAAGCCAGAACAATTTATGTATTTCTTCATAAAAAAAAAGAAATTTCATTCTGATAGCATTTAATAGCACTTGCTTTCTTTCAAAAAAGCCAGAAAAATGTCTGTATTTCTCTAAAAAAAATAGTTATTTTATTCTGATCCCACTTGCAATCTATCAAAAAGCCAGAACAATTTCTGTATTTATCTAAATAATATACAGATATTTCATTCTGTTACCACATGCAATATTTCAAAAAAGCAAGAAAAATTACTGTATTTCTCTCAAAAGATACAGTAATTTTATTCTGATCCCACTTGCTATCACAAAAGCCAGAAAAAATTCTGTATTTCTTTCAAAAAAATACATATATTTTATTCTGATCCCACTTGCTATCTATCAAAAAAGCCAGAACAATTTCTGTATTTATCTAAAAAAATACAGATATTTTATTCTGATAGCACTTGCAATCTATCAAAAAAGCCAGAAAAATTTCTGTTTTTCTCTCAAAAGAATACAGATATTTAATTCTGATATCGCTTGCTATCAAAAAAGCCAGAAAAAAATCAGAATTTCTCTCAAAAAAATACAGATATATTAAATTACTGATCCCACTTTCTATCTATCAAAAAGACCAGAACATTTTTCTGTATTTCTCTCAAAAAATGCAGATATTTCATTCTCACAGCACTTGCTATGTATCAAAAGAGCCAGAAAATGTCTGTATTTCTCTCAAAAGAATACAGATATTTCATTTTCATAGCACTTGCTATCAAAAAAGCTAGAAAATGTCTGTATTTCTCTCAAAAAATATTTATATATTATTCTGATCCCACCTGCTATCCATCAAAAAAGCTAGAACAATTTCTGTATTTGTCCTAAAAAAACAGATATTTTATTCTGATCCCAATTGCTATCACAAAAGCCAGAAAAAAATTCTGTATTTATGTAAAAAAAATTCAGATATTTTATTCTGATCCCACTTGCAATCTATCAAAAACCCAAAACAATTTCTGTATTTATCTAAATAAAATACAGATATTTCATTCTTTTAGCACTTGCTATATTTCAAAAAAGCTAGAAAAATTCTTTATTTCTCTCAAAAGAATACAGATATTTCATTCTGATTGCACTTGCTATCTATCAAAAAAGCCAGAAAAAAATCTGCATTTCTCTAAAAAAAATACAGATAGTTAATTCTGATAGCACTTGCTATCTATCATAAAAGCCGGAAAAATGTCTGTATTGCTTTTAAAAAATACAAAAATATAGATATCATTTTCTGATCATCCTTGCTATCAAAAAGCCAGAAAAAATTCTGTTTTTCTCTCAAAAGAATACAGACATTTCATTCTGATAGCACTTGCTATCTATCAAAAAAGCTAGAAAATTTTCTGATTTTCTCTCCAAAAAATACAGATATTTCATTCTGTTAGCACTTGCTATCCATGAAAAAAGCCTGAACAATTTCTGTATTTCTCTCCGAAAAATACAGATATTCTTTTTTGATCCCACTTGCTATCAAAAAATCTAGAAAAATTTCTGTATTTCTCTAAAAAAAAAAAACAGAAATTTCAATCTGATACCACTTGCTATTTACTGAAGAAACAGTTTGGTACAGGTACATTTTTTCCTGAAAAAGTAAAAGATGAGCAGTAGACGCAGGGAAAGGCATAGCGTTGGGCAACCTGCCGCATCTGGCAGGGGGCATACTCTCCGGGAGTGCGCCACTGTAGAACAGCAGCAGCAGCAAACTTTTGGAGGCAGCAACACAAGTTGTCAAACAGGTCTGAGATGTGTGTGGAGCAGCAGTACGCTGGTAGATTTATTGGCCCTGATTCACTAAGCAAAATCGGAGCCTCGGTCGCGCATTCGTATTCATGATCCAAAATCGGAAGCCTTCGCTCAATTCACTAACTAAATTTCAGGAACTGGCATATTCCCGCAGAAGTTAGTAACAGAAATGAGCTCACTGCTGGAGCCGCGCATCCCCGGCAGTTTTACATTGGTGAGCTTGCATTAAAAGTCACTGTTCCCCTAAAAAATCAGTAATATGGCACTCATATTACCCTTAGCCCTAATAAAAAATGCTTGTGCTGTTCAAATGTTTAAAACATCGAAATGCGCTATGAAAAAAGCATATTTTTTTAAATGACTTATTTCTTTCCTGTTGGGCAAGAGTTAACTGAGTTCAGCTCCTCTACATAGGCGCCTATCTAAAAGCTTACGATGCTTGATTAATTAATCTATGTTGCTGCGTTTGATACTTTGCTTACCATTTAGCACAATAGCTTCTTTTGTTATTTTTTTTTTACTTTGAATGTTTTAATGTCCATTTTGCAATTTTTTCAAGTCAATGTTAATGCTATGTTATTGTATTTGTGGCCATATTGTTTGATTGCAAAATTCTGCCATTATTACCACGTTTTCTAGTCCAGTTTTCCGCCCTTGATAGGGCCGAATTGCATATTGGTTTGGTAAGTATTTTTTGAATGCAATATTTGTTGGGCCATTTTTGAACTATTTTGGCTTTACATGGAAGTGTGGGTTTACATGTGTTTTGTTTGTTCTTTTTGATTTTTTTGTCATTTAGTGTAAAGTTTAGTGATGTTTCTTGAATAAAGTTGTTTCTAAAATGTTGTTGTTTGTTTTTTGGGGGTTTGTTGTTATGTGATCTCCTTTCCAATCTCCCAGGACACACAATTTAAAAAGACAATTGTAATTGTTTTTAAGCTGTTCCTTCCTCTGAATTATTTGTAAGGCTAAAAACAGCACAATTGTCTTATTAAAACTCAGTTGTTTGATGCGCATAGTTGTGAACCAAACTTCAGGAGCGTGTAGCTCATAGTTGTGCGTCACGGCAGACCCGCTATGTGCGCCTGAACTGTTTTATCAGTTGAAAAATGCACAGCACTTTTGCACAGTCCTCAATAAGTTAAGTTTGTATTTTTTTGTGTATATTGCATGTTTTGTTTCATATGCACCCATGTATGTATAGACATGAGTGCACATAAAGCCAAACATTTATGTATGCATTTAGATGTGTGTACATATACATAGAAAAGAGAAATTATAAGAAGAAATTGGCAAAGAGGGCTTTTTGGACCATATTGCTTCACATTGAAAATATTGCCGATTTGTTCCTATGATTTTGGTTATCATGGGCTATATATAGTGGGCCAAGATCTAAAATCCGATTCAAATCTGCAAAAACACCCTGAAGGGATGGAAAAGCAAGAAAATGTTTTGCACAAAGTGGATTTGGCCTTGGAACTTTGATATACTAGTACTATTTGTTTTGTGTAAACACCTTAATAATGCATACACTCCAGTATTTATGAGCATTAAGTTAAGCAACAACACAACATCTGTTCATTTCTAAGAATGCGAGACCCTGCTTGTGAGCTTGGCAATCAATGTGGTTTGATGTTGTGCTTGGCAACCTGGACCTCCTTCCATCACCATCAGGTGTGTTAGAATGAGTATGCAACTAATTGACAACCAGTTTGGACACCAAGTGGAAGTGTGTTTGTATACAATAGTGCTAAGATCAGGCAGCACAGCACAATGACAACAAACATGTAACACAACTACAAATGAACACAGGAGTTGTGTGGGAACAAATCAACATGTGTGTCAGGCTGCAAATGTCAGGCTATAAAAAAAGGAAATAAAATCATGACAATTTATTCAGAAAAGGAATATGTACATAATACATTCAAATACCAATATGGGACAAAGGCAACGAGGGGGGTCAAGTAGGAGTTTGGTGTGGAAACCATGCAAACATTTGTACTCAATACTTGTGGAAAAAATGACAAAGCATTGCTGAAGAATTG
The DNA here is from genome assembly GCF_032062135.1 of Pyxicephalus adspersus. Lineage (NCBI taxonomy): Eukaryota > Metazoa > Chordata > Amphibia > Anura > Pyxicephalidae > Pyxicephalus > Pyxicephalus adspersus. The sequence goes on from NC_092867.1 coordinate 48,996,556, forward strand.
CTAAACTACAGAAACTGGCATTACAAACCAGGCACAAAAACATTGCAGCAACAGATGAAACTAACAATCATAAGGATTACAAAAAATCACATCAATGCATACCATCAAAGCAAACTTACCCCCTAATAGTACTAATTAAAATGCATATGTATTTGTATACATTTAAATGTATTTTGATATACACACACAAGTGAAATCACTAAATGTTCCTTAAAACATGTATTATAACATGTTTGCCTATAATCCTTTACTAAAATATTTGATTTCTCTAAATTCAAACTGGAATGAAATTTTTATGAGGCCACAGATGTTTGTTCACATATTTTTTTACACTCATACTATTGTGTGATGACATATTTGAAAGTGCCACTTAGTATATATCTAGCTTGATAGAAATTAGTTTGCAGTGTTGCAACCATAAGAAAAAGTAACAAGAAGTGCAACAAATGTAACTATAAATGAAGCAAGCATTTAAGATTCAAACTGGCCTGTAAAATAGACTGGAGATGCGCACAGAACAGGGCGCAGGTGTGTGCTAATCAATTGCTATCACTTCATCATTGAGGTTAACATCTTCGGAATTGGGCAGCTGAAAATTCATTGCCTTAATTGGCGTCTTCGAGATCTTTGCAGGAAACCGGCAGGCAAATTCACTAAAACTCGGGCCCGACTAATAGAGGTTGCTGACCGGCGCGTACGTTGAGCGTACGCACATTTCATTGATGAATCAGGCCCATTGGGAGGGCATACTACAATCATACAGCCACGTCATGTGGAGAGTCTCGTGGACTGGGTCTCAGGGGCCTCAAGTGCAGCAGACTCCCCTTCTGCAGCAGCAGCAACCAGCAAAGCCGTGACAGGAGCAAAGACAGGAGTTAGCGTAGCTAATGTGCCTATACCTCCCGATGACTCTCCCTTGTTGTTTGATGAACAGCCTGAGGATCTGTCATTGTGAATTTCAGAGCAGGAGGCAGACTTTAAGACCCTTGAAGAGTGTAATCAGCACTTGCTAAGCGAGGGTTCTGCATTAGTGGCTGCATTTGCAGAGGCTGGCTTAGATAAAAATGAGGATGATGATGACGGCGATGTCACCTGGGAACCACCGGTGCGTGTAAGGGCTAGCAGCAGTTCCGAAACAGACGTAGAGGAATAGCAGCAGCAACAGACTGGGGATGGAAGGGGCCACAAATCTGCCTCATGTGAGTCGCAAAGAACAGTCAGGGATGATGTGACTGTGGGGTAGATGGAGCTGAGGCAGACGCAGGGCACCTAGCAGATGCAGAGGCAGGCAAAGAAAAAGAGCAGCAGAGTGGTTTCACGCATCTGTAGTGTGCACTAGTGTGATCCTTTTTCACTCTGAAAGACAATGACGGGTGCATATTAATCTGCATCCTGTGCCACAGGCACATCCGCAGAGGACAGGCCGGTTCACATTTGGGTACAACATCCCTGCTTTCCCACATGCGCAAGAACCACAAACCAAAGAGGGAGCAGTACTTCCGTTTTCTTGAAGGAGGTGTAACCACATCATCGTCTCTTCTTCCACCTCCATTGACTCCTTCTACACCTCCAACTGTCATTGCTACTATGTCTCAGGAGGTTGGTGCCAGACAGACTTCAAGCTGCAAGGAAGTATCAGCTTCTGGCTGCAGGTTTCCTGGTGTCAGACGTTTGTCACCGAAAGATGGTTACTCCAGTGACCCCTAGCTCCCAGTCCCTTCAGCCCACTCTACGAGTTCTGCGTAAGGCATCAGGCTATTGGCCCAATCAACAAAAGAGTCATTGAACTCAATTCATGTCTAGCCAAACTATTGGCCTTTCAGCTACTGTCGTGCAGCATTGTGGACTCCCTTCCGTGACCTGATGGCCTGTGCCGAACGGTGGTCGAACATACCAAGCAGGCATTACTCCTCCCGCACAGCTGTTCCTAGTTTACATGCACATGTAATGGGTAACCTCTCCCAGGCATTGGCATTCTCGGTGTCTAGTCAAATCTACTCCACCATGGACTACTAGATAACCAGGCACCGAGTGGGATGCTACCTGTCCTTCACTGCTCACTGGGTGGCCTTGCATAGCTCATTGGGCGGTAGTCTGCAAGAGGCATTGCAGAACTTGGCACCCCCACTGAGGACCATGGTGGGAAAGCGTGGGTCACCCCAGTCCTCTCCCTCCTCCTCCTTCATTCCTTCTACCGGCAAATCCTCTCTTTTCGACACTCCTCCTGAAAGGCCAGGAGCAGAGGACACTGTGGTTTAGCAGGCCCGCCACTACGGCTCCCTCAAGCCCAGACATTGCCAGGCAGTGCTGAAACTGGTGTCCTTGGGGGAGAAAAGCCACACCATCAGAGAACTCTTGTCTGCTTTGCACAGAGAGGTTGAGGCTTGTGTGATGCCTTGCTGGACCACAGCAGGCAGCGTAGTGTGTGACAACGAGACCAACCTTGTGGCTGCGCTGTGCATGGGCCACATAACACATGTGTCCTGCTTTGCGCACCTATTGAACCTGGTGGTGCAGAACTTACTCCACACATACCCAGGACTGCAGGACTTACTGAGACAGGCTTGCTCCATCTGCAGCCATGTACGCCGATCACCTACTGCCGCCTCAGCACTTAGCAAGATCCAACACCAACAGAGGTATCCACCACATAGTGGTATTCACCAGAGGTATCCACCACGTGTATGTGTGAGCAAAAGCTAGCCATCCGCCATTACTTGGTCAGCGTGGGGCATGGAGGCAGCGGGGCCCTTGGTGCAGCCACACAACTGAGCTATTTTACCAGTGACCAGTGGCTGCAGATGGAGACGCTGTGCAAGGTACTGGCCCCCTTTGAGCAGGCCACAAACATGTTGAGACAGGAGCGGTCAGGCTGGAACGATGTCATTCCCATCATTTTTCTGCTTGATAATACCCTGTGTGGCCTGATGGAAAGTGGAGATGGGAGAGAAGGGGCATGGCGCACAGCCAGCATTAGGAGGAGCAAGAAGGAACGCTGGCCAGCATCAGGAGTTTCAAGAGGAAGAGGAAGATGATTATGATGATGATGATGAGGGAGACAATATTGGGGCTGCTGGACAGGACCCGTCCAACCCACATTTGTGCTGTCACACCCAGGCATTGTGCGGGTGATGGAACAACAGGAACTGCTGCAGCTTGAAGAGGATGATGCGGAGGAAGATTTTTTGGCACCTACCGAGGGACAGGAGGAGGATGAGCCCAGGGAACCCCTCTTTCATTTGTCCGTCCACATGTTGCGATGCCTATGAAGGGACCCCCTCATTTGCAGCATCAAAAACCGGGATGATAACTGCCTGGCTCGCCTCCCTTCTGTATCACCTCTACAAAGACAAAATGTCACAGTTTCTAACCAACCCGGCGCAAAAGAAAGAAAAGGTGACCCGCCTGAGCAGAATATTATGCGACCGGCTGTGTGAGGAGTTCCGCTTACCACATTCCACACAGGGAGCTCAGGCGGACACCACCTCCACCGTATCAACCTGTAGTGGTGGCAGCAGCAGCATCAGCAGTGGAGACCTGATGCGGCCACCTCAAACAAGTGAAGTGCAGGGGCATAACCATCGAGAACAGATGAAGCGCATGGTGCACGATTACATTAGCTCTTTTCTGGCTGGTGGTGGTGATGTTGACGAGTTATGAGGAGGATGCCTGTCCTAACAGTAGTGACGCCATTCATTTTTGGGTCAATAGGCTTGAAATCTGCCCACAGTTGGCACAGTATGCCATCAAGCTTCTTTTGTGCCCGGCATTTTGTGCCCAATGTTCTGTCCAAAGGAACCTTCAGTGCTGCTGGCGGAGTGGTAACGGACAACTGATAACGTCTGTCACCGGAAAATGTCAATCACCCCACGTTTTTGAAAATTAACGAAAGGTGGGTTACTAACAACTATCATAACCCCACTGCAGATGTCACTGATACAACTGACTGACACAAGGACTCACTTGCCAACCAGCATGCCTCTGTGAACCCACACTGCTCCTGTGCTGAGTCTGTGGCTGCCTATCACAAACACCCTGTCAGCTGAGCCTGCCTCGGTTGAATTTTTCCGCTAGTTATTGCAACGTCTAGGGGTGGCATTCGTCGCCAGTGTCATGCCTACCATTGTGCCAGCTAGCAATGTACTTTACATTTCTGCTGCTTCCAGGAGGCTTACAGCAAAAAGGTGGAGGAAAACCCTCAGTACTGCCACACTGATGAGGACCATAGCCTTTGCATTATTTTTCAGTTAAGTATTTTAAGATTGAGGGTTGGTATTCATGTCATCCACTTCATGATGCAAACTGGCAATATCATCTACCTTCCAACTGCTTCCGGCACCATAGACCACAGCAACAGTGCTGGCGCAAAAACCATCTTGGTCTGGCCCTTCTACATTTAATCACAAATTTCATCTATTTGCATTACACACTTCCGGTTGGCATTGATGATGCACTACACCCAGATCTAGATGCCAGTTACTAATGTGCTCTCAGGGCCCACCACCTCCTGCTCCTGTTGCTGCTGCCGCCAGTCAGTCAGTCAGTGCGCTCCATGCTCTGTCTCAGGGCCCACTGCCTCCTCCTGATGCTGTTTGCTGAATCCGCCTGTCAAAATTCCATTCACTATAATTGTATTACACACTTATGGGTGTCATTGACAATGCACTACACCTAGCTCTGGATGTCACCAATGCGCCCCACGCTCTGTCCCAGGGCCCACCGCCTCCTCCTCCTGCTTCCCCCGTCAGTACTCCATTCACCTAAATTGTATTACACACTTCTGGGTGTCATTGATGATGCACTACACCCAGCTCTAGATCCCAGTTACTAATGCCCTTCTCAGGGCCTGTCACATGAATATTAAAGAGCACCTGTCACATCAATATTAAAGAGCACCTGTCACATGAATAATAAAGAGCGCTTGTCACATCAATATTAAGGAGTACCTGTCACATGAATATGAAAGAGCACCTGTCACAACAATATTAAAGAGGACCTGTCACATGAATATGAAAGAGCACCTGTCACATCAATATTAAAATGCATTTGTCACATGAATATTAAAGAGGACATGTCACATGAATATTAAAGAGCACCTGTAACATCAATATTAAAGGAGCACCTGTCACATGAATAATAAAGAGCACCTGTCACATCATTATAAAAGAGTACCTGTCACATGAATATTAAAGAGCACCTGTCACATATATATTAAAGAGCACCTGTCACATGAATAATAAAGAGCGCTTGTCAAATCAATATTAAGGAGTACCTGTCACATGAATAATAAAGAGCACCTGTCACAACAATAATAAAGAGGACCTGTCAAATGAATATGAAAGAGCACCTGTCACATCAATATTAAAATGTATTTGTCACATTAATATTAAAGAGGACCTGTCACATGAATATTAAAGAGCACCTGTCACATTAATATTAAAGGAGCACCTGTCACATGAATAATAAAGAGCGCTTGTCACATCAATATTAGGGAGCACCTGTTACATGAATAATAAAGAGCACCTGCCATTATAAAAGAGTACCTGTCACATGAATATTAAAGAGCACCTGTCACATGAATATTAAAGAGGACCTGTCACATAAATAATAAAGAGCACCTGTCACATCAATATTGAAGAACACCTTTCACAAATATTAAAGAGGACCAGTCACATCAATATTAAAGAGCACCTGTTACATGAATAATAAAGAGCACCTGTCACATCAATATTAAAGAACACCTGTCAAAACAATATTATAGAGGACCTGTCCCATCAATATTAAAGAGGATCTGCCACATCAATATTAAAGAGCACCTGTCACATGAATGATAAAGAGCACCTGTCACATCAATATTATAGAGGACCTGTCACATGAATAATAAAGAACACCTGTCACATCAATATAAAAGAGCACCTGTCACATGAATATTAAAGAGCACCTGTCACATCAATATTAAAGAGGACCTGTCACATGAATATTAAAGAGCACCTGTCAAATCAATATTAAAGTGCACTTGTCACACGAAAATTAAAGGGAACCTGTCACATGAATATTAAAGTCCACCTGTCTCATCAATATTAAAGAGCACCTGTCACATGAATAATATAGAGCGCTTGTCACATCAATATTAAGAAGCACCTGTCACATGAATAATAAAGAGCACCTGTCAAATCATTATAAAAGAGCACCTGTCACATGAATATTAAAGAGCACCTGTCCCATCAATATTAAAGAGCACCTGTCACATCAATATTAAAGAACACCTGTCACAAATAATAAAGAGGACCTGTCACATCAATATTAAAGAGCACATGTCACATCAATATTAAAGAGCACCTGTCACATCAATAATAAAGAGGACCTGTCACATGAATATTAAAGAGCACCTGTCACATGAATTTTAAAGAACACCTGTCACATAAATATTAAGAAGCACCTGTCACATGAATTATAAAGAGGACCTGTAACATGAAAAATAAAGAGCACCTGTCACATCAATTTTAAAGAACACCTGTCACAAATATTAAAAGGACCTCTCACATCAATGTTAAAGAGCACCTGTCACATCAATAACAAAGAGCACCTGTCACAGGAATGTTATAGAGGACCTGTCACATGAATAATAAGGAGCATCTGTCACATCAATATTAAAAAACACCTGTCAGAAATATTAAAGAGGATCTGTCACATAAATTTTAAAGAACACCTGTCAAAACAATATTTTAGAGGACCTGTCACATCAATATTAAAGAGGATCTGCCACATCAATATTAAAGAGCACCTGTCACATGAATGTTAAAGAGCAACTGTCAAATCAATATTAAAGAACACCTCTCAGATCAATATTAAAGAACACCTCTAACACCAATATTAAAGAGGACCTGTCACATAAATATTAAAAAGGACCTGTCACAGTAATATTAAAGAGGACCTCTCACATGCATAATAAAGAAGACCTGTCACATAAATAGTACACAAGCACCTGTCACTTGAATTTTAAAGAGTACCTGTCACATTAATATTAAAGAGCACCTGTCGCATCAATATTAAAGAGTACCTGTCACATCAATAGTAAAGAGCACCTGTCACATAAATATTAAAGAGGACCTGTCACAGTAATATTAAAGAGGACCTGTCACATGCACAATAAAGAGGACCTGTAACATGAATAGTAAACAAGCACCTGCCACATGAATATTAAAGAGGACCTGTCACATCAATATTAAAGAGCACCTGTCACATGAATAATAAAGAAGACCTGTCACATCAATATTAAAGAGCACCTTTCACATAAATATTATAGAGGACCTGTCACACAAATAATATAGAGCACCTGTCACAACAATATTAAAGAGGACCTGTCACATGAATATGAAAGAGCACCTGTCACATCAATATTAAAGTGCACCTGTCTCATGAATAATAAATAGCACCTGTCACATCAATATAAAAGAGCACCTGTCACATGAATATTAAAGAACAGGCTAAACAGCCTTAACAGGCTTGAAATCTGACAGCATTTGGCACAGTATGCCATCAAGCTTTTTACGTGCCTGGCATTCAGTGTTCTGCCTGAAAGAACCTTTAGTGCCGCTGGTGGAGTGGTCATGTACAACAGATAACGACTGTCGGTGGAAAATGTAAAATGCCTGACCTTTTTGAAAATGAACGAAAGGTGGGTTACTAACAACTATCATATCTCTACTGCAGATGTCACTGATTGACTGACACAAGGACTCACTGGCCAACCAAGATGCCTCTGTGAACCCACACTGCTTCTGTGCTGTGCTGCAGGGGTGACATTCATTGCCAATGTCATGCTTAGCAATACACTTTACATTTCTGCTGCTTCCGGGAGGTGAACAAACTGCAGATGAAAATCCCCAGTATTGCCACACTGATAGGTACCCTTGCCTTTGCATATTTTTCAGCTAAGTATTGTCAGATTGAGGGTTGACATCCATATCATCCACTTCATGTTGCATACTAGCAATATCGTCTACCTTCCTACCGCTTCCGGCACCATAGACCACAGCAACAGTGCTAGGGCACAAATCTTGGTCTGGCCCTTCTACATTTAATCATAAATTTCAGATATCTGTATTACACACTTCTGGGTGGCATTGATGATGCACTACACCCAGCTTTAGATGCCATTTACCAATGTTGTCCACGCTCCGTCTCAGGACCCACGGTCTCCTCCTGCTGCTGCTGCCGCCTGTCAGTACTTTGTTCAGTAAAAATATACACTTCTGGGTGGCATTGACGATGAACTACACCCAGCTCTAGATGCCAGTTACCAATGCGGTCTCTGCTCCGTCTCAGACCCACCGCCTCCTCCTGCTGCTACTGCTGCCGCCTGTCAGTACTCCATTCAGTAAAATTGTACACTTCTGGGTGGCATTGAGGATGCACTATGCTCAGCTCTAAATGCCAGTCACCAATGCTGTCCACGCTCCATCTCAGGGCCCCCTGTCTCCTCCTGCTGCTGTTGCTCCTGCCGCCTGTCAGTACTCCACTAACTAAAATTGTACACTTCTGAGTGGCATTGATGATGCACTACACCCAGCTCTAGATGTCAGTTACCAATGCGGTCCACACTCCATCTCAGAGCCCACTGCATTCTGCTGCTGCTGCTGCCGCCTCTCAGTACTCCATTCAATAAAATTGTACACTTCTGGGTGGCCTTGACGATGCACTACAGCAAGATGTCAGATACCAATGCGGTGCTTGCTCTGTCTCAGGGCCCACCGCCTCCTCCTGCTGCTGCTGCTCCCGCTGGTCAGTACTTCATTCAGTAAAATTGTACACTTCCTGGTGGCATTGACGATGCACTACACCCAGCTCTGGATGCCAGTTACCAATGCGCTCCCCGCTCCGTCTCTGGGCCTACTGCCTCCTCCTCCTGCTGTTGCTGCTGCCACCTGTCAGTACTCCTTTAACTAAAATTGTACACTTTTGGGTGGCATTGACGATGGACTACACCCAGCTCTAGGTGCCAGTTACCAATGTGGTCCACGCTCCATCTCAGGACCCACCGTCTCCTCCTGCTGGTGCTGCCGCCTGTCTGTACTCCAGTCACTAAAATTGTACACTTCTGGGTGGCATTGATGATGCACTACACCCAGCTCAGATGCCAGTTACCAATGTGGTCCCTGCAACGTCTCAGGACCCACCGTCTCCTCTTGCTGCTGCTTGGTGTACTCCATTCACTAAAATTGTACACTTCTGGGTGGCATTGATGATGCACTATACCCAGCTCTAGATGACAGTTACCAATGCAGTCCCTGCTCCTTCTCAGGGCCCAAAGCCTCCTCCTCCTGCTGTTGCTGCTGCCGCCTGTCAGTACTCCATTCACAAAAATTGTATTACACACTTCTGGGTGGCATTGACAATGCACTACACCCAGCTCTCCATGACACTTTATGGGTGGCATTCTTAACACATGTCATCCAGGTCATAAAGCCAGCTCACAATGCAGCCTCCTGCTGTTTTGATGGCAAAAAATGCTGCTATTGGGTTGAGTTCACACGTAGTGCCACCCTTTCTCAATGTCCTAATATTTATGCTGCCTTCTGTACACTGTCCATCACGCAAAAATCCAATTTGCCTGCTCTCATTTTGGCTGCCATTTTCTGGAAAACAACAAGGTTTTTTGGAACTTCTCCTACACATACCTAGCAAATTTGGTGGTTCCAACATGTATAGGGGCTTTGCTATTAATGTTTAAAGTTGGCCTATTGACTTTAATGTAATTTGCAAAAGTGGTTCGTCAAAATCTCGAATCTCGCATCTTCTGAACTTCTGAAATCTCGAATCAGAAGTTCAAGGAAATTTTCGTTAGACTGTCAGAGGCCTTCTCATTCATCCCTATCAAGGACTTCCAAATGTTTGGTTTAGCTTCAAACAAAGCGTAATAGTAGACTATGCTAGGTGTTTGTCTAAACGTCTCTTAAAAGGAACACATGGTTTTTTAAAGCAATACTTTTACATTTTAAACATTTTTTTTGTTTTGTTTTTTAATATAAATAGGAAACTCGTATTTTTTTCCACTAACACTCAACAAAATTAGAAAAATCTTGGAAACATAAAAGGTTTAAGACTGAATACTAACCATGTTTAAAGTAGTAGTAGTAAATTTTAGGACCATTGTCACCAGACATTACGGGATGGAAAATCCTAAATTTATGAGCTATCATGAGAGCAAGAGATGAGAGTAAACTATCCAATAATGACAAATGTTCTGGTAAAACTGGCAAAGTTAGAAATTCCCATCTCTTTAGGGGACTTCCTCTTGCTACCTGTAGTATGTAGTATTTAAGGGAAAAACTGGAGGTGTCACACTTACCTCTAGGGATGAGTGAGCAAATTTATTAAATTCCATCTCACGTCAAATTGGGCGTTCTCGCTTACCAAACATGTAGGCGAGAACGGCCTTTGTAAATTCGTAAAATTGTCCGGCAAGACCGAATTTTTGGGACCTGCAAGACCAATCAGGGGAGCGGAGCTGTAAACTCTATCCAGGAACAAATACTACAGGGAGGCAACAGCAATCAGGGAAGCCGAGCTGTCAGCTCCGTTCCTGATTGCTGTTGCAGCCCTTTACTAGTTGTATGTGTTCCTAGATAGAGAAACTCTATCCAGGAACACATACCCTGTTTCCCCGATTATAAGGCACTGTCTTATATTTTTTGAAATGCCAAAATATGCCCTAAGTCTTATTTTCAGGGGATGTCTTATTTTTCCATGAAGAAGACTACAGTACA
>NC_092867.1:49007661-49048592 GCF_032062135.1 Pyxicephalus adspersus
GCAGCGTGCTTCCTGGTTCAGAATCACGGGGGCGCGTGTGGCGGCTTTTTACTTTCAGTTTGGCTCTGCACTGCAGCCAGGAGGAGACACGCGCTGCAGCCAGCATCAAGGAGACACACACAGGATCAGATATCGGGGGATGACTTATTCATGGGTAAGTGTCTTATTTTAATTATTTTTTCAAAAATCGGGGGTGGCTTATTTAATGGGGATGACTTAAAATCGGGGAAACACGGTACTACAGGGCTGCAACAGCAATCAGGGGAACGGAGCTGACAGCTGTTTCTCTATCCAGGAATATTCTGGCTGCTCATGAATAAATGCAGCATGGGAAAAAACCTCTGATTTTTCCCACGGCTGCGTTCATTTATAAACGCAAGCCGCATTACTCACTCTGAGAGGAGGATTACCGCGGCTGCATTTATGAATGGAGCCGTGATAATCCTCCTCTCAGTGAGAGATCCCCGGGCACTACAAGTCAGAATGAGGGCTGAGGACCTGTAGTGTCCGGGGATAGCTCACTGACAGGAGGATTCCTGCTTTTCCATATTTTATCAGTTTTGCCCATCTCACTGGCTATTTAGCTAGCTCAGGCACAACATTCAGCGTTCGTGCAACATGTCTCCACTAGGGCCGAGCTTCCTAGTTTTCTGAGCAAGTTCCTGTACACCAGTTACCTAATTCAGTGTTTCCCCTGTCCAGCACCTGTATTAACACTCTTTTGCCCAGCCTGTTGTTTCCAGCCTTTTCCCTTGTGCTGTGTTCCTTTCTGTCTGTGGTTGTTCCTGCACCTCCGGTTGCTTCCAGTGTCTCCTGTCTTCCTTGTGTTCGCAGTGGCCCCTGTGTCACTGGTGTCTCTTTCCTGGATCTCTGGTATTTGACCCCTGGCTGGTGACCTGCCCCCTCTTGCTTGCTGCCTGCCTTAACCCCGGTCTTCCTTGACGATTCTTCTGTTTAGTGATTTGGTACCATGTATCTTTCTGCCCACCCAGGTGTGCCCTGTCTCCCCAAGCGTGACAGAAGGAGCATGTTTCCAGCAAGACAAAGACAGCAAATGTTAACCTAAAAGGGTTTTTCAACCAATCCCTTCTCCTACTTAAAAATGTAGGTGTGATTGGTACGAGTGATCTTTAACCATACAGATGGAGCTCAGGAATGTATTAGGAGGTGTGGTAGTGATCATCAGTAGAAATATTTGTACCTCTGAACTTTAATCATTCACCATTACAGATCTTTCCTGCACGTCACTTGAAAAGGGAAATAACCAGACCTAATTCTTCCTACTGCAGTAAATGAAAGTTAAGTATGTAGTTATATAGTTTTAGCTGAGAATAAAAGTTTATAAGCTGAACGAACTTCAGAATCAGCAGCCACCTACAGAAACACTAAAGGTATGGTCTTGTTTGATTATGAATCTAAAATTAAGCTAAAGTTTCATACCTTTAATGATCGATCTTCCATTACATTCTGTAAAATGTGATTATTTAAGCATGAGAGGCCACTCGTGTTTTATCATTTAAAATTTTAATTAAAATTGTATTAGAAAAATTGCAATACAGATTAAAAAAAAAATGCAATGAAAAGGACATCGATTTTACCATCTGGCTTTAAAGAAGAAAGAAAGAGAGAAAGACAGGAGAGCTATCAAAGGCAACATTGTAGACTTAAAGAGTGTTTTGGCAGCAGATGAGCAAGGTCACAGATTTAGATTTTATATTTAAGGACATTTTACACTGTCTATATGGTCATCATAACATTCTTATGTCATATAAATTATGAGTTGAATTTTTGAACATGGTTTAATAATATGATGCTTGCTCAGGAGGGACGTAACATAAACAGTTTGTGTATGCAGGTACAAAAAGGCATCATTTGGCAAAGCCCCGGACTATACATTATTAGAGGTCCCAGAACTCTTTCTAGAAGACAACATTCTAGACAAGAGTGATGATAGTGAAAAAAATATACAGTAATATTCTGTACTGTGTTTTTAAGGGCCCATTTACACTATGTGTTTCATTAATACACTTGCATATAGGTGCAATAAGACATGCTGCATCAAGGCAGCTCATTCAATTTAGATTGTTTTGTTTAATTTTTTTGAAAGGGGGCTCCTCAACACATGGCTGGTGCTCTGTGGCATGCTTCCACCTAGGTGAGTTGTTTTTGTAGTAAAGCATTAGTACAGCAATGCACAGGTCTAAATGGACTGTAAGGCGACTTATTTCCCTCTGTAGTTGTATACATGGCCTTTTCTAAGATAACATTCTCCCCCCCCCCCCCCCCCCCCACCCAAATGCACAGTTGCATCAATAAATGTAGACCAATTGCTACAGCAACCTGGTCAAGGACCCTGCAAAATAAGCTGTGGAATCCAATGGCTGGCAGTTTATTTAATATATCATACTTCTCTGTGCTGCTTTGCATATTGGTGGAGAATGGGGGTAGTGCAGCACTTGTAATTTTTGGTGGGGGGATGGCAGGCATACTGGTTTGGCACTCCCAAAAGTTGCTGGTTGTATGATTCTGAATTTTGTTTTTAATAGTAACTGGATTTCTTCAAATATTACAAAGAGAAGACTCCTACTGGAAAAATGACCGCTTAGTAAAATGTACAGCAAATGTGATGAGTGATTTTAAAACAGAAAAGTCAATCCTTTTTTTTCTGGTTAAAATAATTATTTTGTTCATCACAATAAAAATTCACCTAGGTTATGTGTTTCCAGGCATAATCAAAAGAGGACTTATTTTGTGGAAAAAGAGTGTTAATCAGAAGAGTGAGGTGTGGAGCTCACATCTAAGCCAAATATGCTAATTGTAATTTAAACACATAGATTGAAAAATAATATAAACATATATATATATATATATATATATATATATATATATATATATATATGATACGAAACATCCTGGAGTGCATGTAGATACAGGAGACCACCCAGATTAAACAATGAACCAAAAATAGTATTTGTTTTTTTTTTTTTGTAGAAATGTAAAACTAAGTTCTGAATTTCTAATGATGCACATAGGTAAATTATATTTAAAGAATAGTGTTTCTCTCCAAGGTGACTGTATTTACTCCAGTGAATCTAACATTTCCTTAAAAATTTGTTGTTGGAGAATTTTCAAGATCCATGTGTTACAAAAGCAGTAATTTACTATCTACTAGTGAATGTATCAGCGAATGCCAGACTTACTGCTTCATAAATAGACCCTACGTTTGAGTTAATTGCTTTCAGGTTTATTTTACTGCATAGAGTCTAAGCTGTGTTAATGATAATAGGCTAATAACTGCAGCCAAATCCTTTTATGACATTTCAATCAACATTACAAAAGCTTATTGGCTTTTTTCTAGTTGGTGAAAGTTTCACATTATATTAATATGTAACTTGAGTTAGAGCAATATACTTATTTCCTTGGTTATTAAACAAATTCTGTTATTGTTTAACTTTTATTTCTATATGGCTATTTAAAGGTTTGTTTTTTATGTTACTTTGCTTTATTTCTGTTTTGTTTATCATTTATTTTATCAATTTACCATCTTAAATGCAGACCAAACTGTAAAGAACAATTGGGCAAGCTATTATACCTACATGGGTGCTTTGGGTCACCATTTTTTCTAAGTTTAACTCTGCAGAAGAAGAAAAAACTGTTGCTGTAACTTAAAAATAATTGTTAGCTGGGTTTTGGTTTTAATTTTTTATATGTCCATCTAGGACTACTCTGACTCAGGGGCAGCAAAGTTGCCTGTGTCCTGTGCAGCCTTGTCACCTAAATACGGAAAGCTGAAAAATAATGGATCTTCTGACAGAAGAACCCACATTTTTTCCCAATTTTTACATGTTTACACAAAAGGGCAAAAATTGAGGACAAGTTAACTGTTCTTTATATAGAATTTAGATCTACTGTAAGTCTAAATAGTAAAACATACATTTCTGATCTTTAATATTTTGCCATGTGATCACTGCACTAACTTCTGATATACACCTGCATATCTAACATATCGTAAAGTGGTTTTAGAAAAGAGTAAAAATAGCCCCAAGGACAAAAACCGCTATAACAAGTTGAAAAAAGGTTGTAGATGGGATGGAGGAAAAGAACTACTAAAGGGTGTCAACAGTGTAAAAAGTGGACCCTTTAAAAGACAAGGGGTGAAGTAGAAGTTGATGTTATTAACCTCCCAACCGCTAACCCCGTACTTTTTCGTGCAAAAAATATTTGCAACTATCGATAACCCCGTACTTTATTAAAATCCCCGACTATAATAAAATCTCACTTACCTGGTCCCGCTGTGCTCATCCAGCGTCGGGTCCGTGTTCCAGCGTCGGGTCCGTGTTCCAGCGTCGATCTCCCTCTCCAGCGTTGGGTGCCATCTCCTATACCAGCGGGACCGGTAAGATGCCGGCCGACTTCTTACCTGGTCCCGCTGATCGTCCCACGTCATTCTCCGTTCAGCGTCGGGTGCTTCTAACACAAGAAGCCTGCCGGCGGAGAAAAAAAAAGCCGACCGGCTTCTTGTGCATGCGTGATGACGTCGGCGCGTGTGCGGGAAATTCAAATTCAAACTCATTCATTCATTTTGTATTGGATTGAATACAAACTACTGTATCCAATCCAATACAAAATAATTAAAAATAAATACAAAGTATGTATTTTGAATTGGATTGGATACAGGAATTTGTATTCAATCCAATACATAATGAGAGTTTGAATTTTGTTCTCATTTTGTATTGGATTGAATACAAAGTCCTGTATCCAGTCCAATACAAAATAATAGAAAATATATTTGTATGTATGTATGTGACGGACACTAGGGAGGTGTTTTAGAAAAATATATTACTGTACATTATACCGAATTATCGCATTATCAGTATTGGATTGAATACAAAGTCCTGTATCCAATCCAATCCAAAATAATAGAAAATATATTTATGTGGTTTTGTCTATAGGTATGTGACGGACACTAGGGAGGTGATTTAGAAAAATATTTTACTATACAGTATACCGAATTATCACATTTTCAGTATTTTTCATTTATTTATGTATTCTTGTTTAAGCTGATTTTTGTGTTTTTCCTTTAACTTTATTAATTTTAAGTAATTTTTTTTTTTTTACATGATTGTGTGTTTCAAACATTTTTTATATTCATTATATCTACTAGACCCCTATTCGGACATATTTCTGTAAGTTACAGGTCTACAATTTAAAAAAAAAAAATTTCATGAAAACCTGTAACGCTTTTGGTACAGAAATCTAGACATCAGTGTAACGCTCAGGTGGTTAAACACGGCACTGGACGAGGTCAGGAATGTTTTGCCATTTTTACTTCTATGTCAAAATGATTTTACAATATATAGTTAACTTAAGTTTTATTTAACCCTGTTACTGTTTATGTTTCCTTCTTTGAAGGTTTCACCATGACCACGCCATCAAATGCACACAGCTCTGAATTTATGCATCGCAATGCCACTGCAGTTGGTGTACACACAAATTCTACCTTTGAGTCTTCTATTCCATCAGCCCAATCCTACCCGGCTACAGCTACATTCAACCATTCAATGCTCTATCAACAAACATTCCTTAAAGGCAAACCAAAACTTTTGGGAGTAAGTGTAAATAGTTTTATTTCAAGCTTGTGAATTATGTCAAAAA
Source organism: Pyxicephalus adspersus (assembly GCF_032062135.1). Taxonomy (NCBI): domain Eukaryota; kingdom Metazoa; phylum Chordata; class Amphibia; order Anura; family Pyxicephalidae; genus Pyxicephalus; species Pyxicephalus adspersus. The sequence continues at coordinate 49,013,317 of NC_092867.1, forward strand.
GAAATTTAGGGTCATGTACTATAAAATCATAGACAACATTATTGAGAAAACATTGGTGCTAGCTATCATATACTGAGATTTTCTATCCTTCTTTATATTATTCTATATACACATTATCAGCAAAATGCACCATCGTGTTTAGCAACTAGTCTGAAGATGGGAATATATCATACATAACATGTCTTCACATCTATTAACAGCCTTTTGAAACTCAAAAGAATTTTGTTTATTGGCACAAAGCCATTACAATATCAGTTTAGCTAGAGCAGTGTTTCTCAGCCAGAGTTCTGTGGAACCCTAGGGTTTCTTAAGAGGTTTGGTGGAGGATCCTTGAGCCATGTGCAATATGGCTTAACCAGACAGCAATAATAATAATTTTTGGCTACCTGAAACGGTGACATTCTACCCAATGGCCAGTGGAGTAAGGGGCATTTTCTCCAATAACCACCATGCCAATGTAATGTAAACTTTGGACATAATAATTATGGTAGGGGGTTTCTAAGACCTAGAACGTATCCCTAAATGGTTCCTCTATGGTAAAAAGGTCGAGAAAGCCAGTCCTAGAGCATCATGCATTAAAAAAGCCTTTGGGAAGCCATTGTTGTTTGCTTTGTTTACCACCCTTCCTCCCATTAAATCCATCAAAATGAATACTTACCTACTTTCTTATCCAATTTTCAATATAGGGCAATGCCCAAATCCACAGAACAATTTCAGCGAAAATATATGACAAGCTTCCTTCTATCAGACCACCAACCCCATAAAACCACATCTCTATGGTGATCTTGTGGCTTCCTCCTCATTGACATAATCATGTTTAGGGCCTACCCACATTCTGGGCTGGGAGAGGAGAACATCAGGACACTGGCTCCCAAAGGGACATATGTAAGATGTAAAGAAAGGGAGGAGGGGTTCCATTATTTTCATTTGATAATCCTAACTCACTTGTTGCCCACACTTTCTTCCTTTCTTTACTGTTTATTTATCATGTGGAGGAGGAGTGTTGCCATTCTAGAATACAACAGGAAGATAGAACTCCACTCCCTTTCCCAACAATTACATTAGAGTTGTTCTGTAGTTTTTTAGCTTTTGGGTCACATGTTTAACAGACCAAAAGGAAACAAATAACATACTGTATGCTCATTGTTGGGTTTTACCATACTTTATTTGCAAAATCATAATCATCATCATTTTCTATTTTGTTTCTTTAGATTGTGTTGATTGTTGCTGCCTCCCTGCAGATTGTTCTGGGTATTGCATCAATATTCACAACAGTTGCCATTTCCTTAACCAGTGGAATTAATTTCTGGGGACCAGCCCTTGTAAGTTCTGACAATGTTTTTACTTTAGTGGTGCTTTGGTAATCTATGATGATGTCTGATCATCTCTTACAGCAGAAGTAAACTGAAAAAAAAAACTCACTCGACCAGATGTGGACGGTGTGCCGGTTACCACCATCTTCTTTGCCCTTCTTCCTACATCACCCGACCTCGCATTGTGCAGGCAGGAGATGGGTGATGTGGATGGGAAAAAAAGAGTGCAGATCTCACTGTGCATGCAAGAGGGTAATTTTCCCTTATATAAAGGCTTGTTTACCCTTTTATGTAAGTCAAAAATTTTAGTTTAAGCTGGAGCTCTGCAAATACACAGCTATGAGGATATAAACACAGCCCTGTCTAGGTACACTTACATACCAGAAAGCAGTTTTGTAGTTGATTCGAGGCCATCTGGACGCTTTTATCTGTTGTCCTGTCAATATCAAACATTTGCATTGGGGGTATAATGTTGGAGTTTATATTTCTTTACTCCTATTTGTACAATAAAGTTTTTCTTAACGCGTACCTATCATCACATATTTTACTTTATATAAAAGGGTAGATAACCTTCCTATAAAATTGTGATTTTTTTGTTTACATATTTTAAAGGAGGGGAGGCCCCTCCCTTTCTGTCTTTACCGCTCTGGCAGTAAAGAATGAAAGCCAAGCCCAAAGCATCCTGGCATCTCTACGTCACGTATCCCCATCTCAGGCATGCACAATGTAAAGAAAAATTTTTTTTTACATTTACAGGAGGAAAAGTCACCCGATCTTGTGCCTGCTCAGTACGAGATCAGGTGACATAAGCAGAACCTGGAAGATGAAAGAAGGAGATGATGGTGAGGAACTGCCAGGAAAAAAAAAGAATCCAGGACAGCGTGGGACCAAATCAAATCCAATAGTGGAGCGATCAAGGGTTCTGCAGAAGAAAAGGTAAGTGTGTGTTTTTTTTTTTAAATTTCAGTTTTGCTTTAAAACTCTGGTTTGCTTAGGAATTTGTTTTTTACTTTTTAGCAACTATATCATCTGCCAGGATAATGTCTATCTTTTACAATTTTTATGTGTGTACATTATATTTATTGTGTCTGCATTATTACTTATGCAACTATTGCTTGTTGTTGTTTTAGCATATTTGTCTCCGTCCAATTTTATAAAGTATTTTTAGCTAATTTACTTGATTGTTTGCTGTGCTTATATGTAAGGAATATTATGGTATATATATTTGAATGTATGGAAGCATCCATGTGTGAAACAGCACCTTGCAAAGCATATCTGTCCTGAGTGTTTTACTAATTGAGTCTGATTTAATAAAGCTCTCCAAGACTGGAGAAGAAAAACTATCATAATAGAACCTGGCTGATCCAGCAAACCTAGAATGGATTTAAAAAAAAAAAAAAAAAATATTTTGCTAAAAGTTGGCAAATGTTTTCAGTCCTGGACCAGATCCATTCCAGGTTTGCTGGATCACCCAGGTTCTCTCAGGATAGTCTATCTTTTCTAGTCTTGGAGAGCTTTGATGAATCAGACCTATTATGTATGCATGGGTGTGCATAGGAATAGTATACCTACTGCCATTTATAATTAGTTACATGGCACAATGCACAACTTTATGTCAACCCCTGTAGACAGAGCTGGAAGAGGAACAGTAGGGTGTATAATGAAAACAGGAAACATATCAATCTGTGAGCAGGAGATGTGATGGTATTGAGGAAGTACCAATCTGTGAGCTGGAGGTGTAATATCACTAAGAAAGGACCATTGTGTGTGCTGGAGATTTGTGTCACTGGGAAAGGACCAATCTGTGTGCTGGATGTGTTATGTCATTTGGCAAAAGACCAAGCTGTGTGCTGGAGAAGAGAAAAGGATCAATCTGTCAGCTGATGTTGTGAGGGGTTTGAGTGAGGACCAATCTGTGTGCTACAGGTGCGATGTCACTGGGGAAGAACCAATCTGTGTGTTACAGTTGTGATGTCACTGGGAAAGGACCAATATGTGAGCTGGAAGTGTTATGTCATTTGGCAAAAGACCAAGCTGTGTGCTGGAGAAGAGAAAAGGATCAATCTGTCAGCTGATGTTGTGAGGGGTTTGAGTAAGGACCAATCTGTGTGCTACAGGTGCGATGTCACTGGGGTAAAAAATCCACATTGTTCTCTGGTCATGTGATGTCAATGGGGAAAAAATAATATTGTGTGGTGTCAGTGGGCAAAGACCAAGAAGGAGCTGATTTGTTAAGGATAATACCTTTAGATGGATTTGAAATACTTTTTACATATTATTATTATTATTATTATTATTATTATTATTATTATTAATATTAATAAACAGGATTTATATAGCGCTGTACATTAAATAGAGGTTGCAAATGACAGACAATTACACACAGTGACACAGGTGGGGGAAGTAACATACAGTAGGGGGAGGGTATGTACTGGTGGGAAGTAGTGACAGTTTCAAAAGAAGATGGAAAGGCAAGTTGGAAAAAAATGGGTTTTGAGTGCTCTTTTAAATTAGCAAAAAGTAGAAGTAAGCCGAATAGGACGAGGAAGACCATTGCAGAGAGTTGGGGCAGCTCTAGAAAAGTCTTGGAGCTGTGCATGTGTTGGGGTTATGAGTAAGGAAGTCAGTAGTAGGTCATTGGAGAAGTGAAAAGAGCAGCTAGGGTATTTTTTTACCAGGTCAGAAAGGTAAGTGGGACAAGAACTGTGGAGGCATTCGAAGGCAAAGCAGAGGAGCTTGAATTATTTGATTCTAAGGAGAAATGGAAGCCAATGAAGAGAACTACAAAAAGATTCAAAAGAAGAGCAGTGGGAAGGATTGATGAGACTAGCTGCATCATTTATAATAGATTGTAAAGGAGTGAGTCAGGTTAGTGGCATACCAGAAAGGAGGATGTTACAGTAGTCCAGACGACAGATGATAAGAGCCTCTACAAGAAGTTTGGTGGTCTCTGGGAACAGGTAGATATTGTGTAGGTGAAAGTGACAGGACCTGGAAATGTTCTGAATTTGTGGGGTAAATGGGAGGGCAAAATCAAAGGTGGCGCCAAGACAATGTGCCTGAGGACAGGGACGAATAACAGTGTTGTTAACAGTTAGGAGAATGTTAGGGGGAGATTTGGAATTTGAAGAGTAAAAGATGATGAGCCCTGTTTTATCTATGTTGACATCCATGATGAGATAGCTGGATAGATGGACAGATACATTTTAGTGTCATCAGCATACAGATTGTACTGTAGGCCAAAGGAGGATATGAGACTACAGAGAGAAGAGGTGTACAGAGAAAAGAGAACTGGTCCAAGGACTGACCCTTGGGGAACACCAACAGGGAGGAGAGTAGGAAAGGAGGAATTACCATTGAAAGAAACTTGATAGGAGCAGCCAGACAGATCAGAAGCAAACCAAGAGAGAGCAGTGTTACTGATACCAATGGAGCACATGATGTGAATTAGATGGGGGTGATCAACAGTGTCAAAAGAAGATGTAAGATCAAGGAGAAGGAACAGGGAAAAGTTGCCTTGAGACTTAGATCTAATGAGGTCATTGGCCACTTTAGTAAGGGCTGTTTTGGTGGAATGGGCTGCTCGAAAGCCAGACTGGAGAGGGTCAAGGATGGGGGGGGGGTGTCTAGTGGGGGTTTCTTCAGGATAGGGAATATAATGGCATGTTTGAAAGAGGAGGGGTAAATACCATTAGAAAGGCAGAGGTTGAAAACATCAGTTAGGGCTGGGGCCAGGGTGGAGGAATGGGAACGGAGTAGAGGGAATTGGGTCAAACGGACAGGTAGTAGATGCAGATGATGAGAGATGAAAGGAGACTTCATCCACAGTAACAGGGCTGAGGGAGGCCAGTGATGGATTTACAAGTGGAGGGGGTGAATATGGTTGGAGTGGCCCGGTGAGCAGAGACATTATGTCTGATTTTGTCAATTTTATCTCTAAAGTAGGTGGCAATGTCTTGAGCAGAGAAGGTTGTTGTGGGGGAATCAGGTGTGGGTTTTAGGAGAGAGTCAATTGTTGAGAAGAGGCTGCGGTTGGCAGCTTGAGAGGAAATGACAGCAGAGAAATAATTTTGCTTGGTGACAGTGAGTTCAGTGTTGAAGTGTTGTAGTCTGGCTTTGTAGTTCATGACGTCTGTGCTAATGCCAGATTTCCTCCACTTGCGCTCAGCTGCATGAACAATCTTTTGCAGATGTTCGGTGTGATTGTTGTGCCAGGGTCGGGGGTTAACAGAACGTGAGTAGCGGAAGGTGGCAGGGGCATCTTTATCCAGAGCCAGAGAAAGAGTGTGGTTGAACCTAGTGGGAACTTTATCTCCAGATGTAATTTTTGAGAGGGTGGGGATTAGGGACGTAAGGCAGTTTGAAAATAGGTTGGGTCGCATGTGCGCAGCGGACCGTGATGGTGGTGTGTTGGATCAGCTCTGCGCACCTCGGGCACTTTGATCTCTCTTGCGGGGAGCAAATGCATTATACCAACTTCTTACCCGCTGCAATACTTACCAGACTTCCTGGGGAACATCCGGATACCATGAGTCTCCCTAGTAAGTCCACAAAATGGTCCCAGCAAACCCCAAGATCTCAGTGGGGCTTGTTTTCAAAAACGGCACCGGCTCTTGCTGTTGATGAAGACTGGGCCAGGGATCCTCTGGATGACACATCGAGGTCTGAGGGAAGTCAACGGCAGTTCCCCTCTGTGTTATCTCCTGCAGAGCCTGAACCAGGGGAGGGTTTACTGGGCAAGATTAGAGAAATCATGAGGGATGAAATAGCTATGGTTAGAAACTTTAATAAGAAACTTTCCTCAGCACTGCTAAAAGAAATCAAAGAGTTGGGATGTCGCACTGCAGCCCTTGAGTATTGCTTCGATAATGTCACCACTGTTTTAGAAGGGCATGAAAAAGACCTTGATGCCACCCAATTAGAATTTCAAACCTAAGGGACCAATTGGAGGATGCTGACAATCGTGCAAAAAGAGCTTACATCAGGATTAGAGGTATACCTGAAAGCATTTCAGATCCTAATGGCGCCCTACTGAACCTCACATGAATGTCTCGAGATGGACAGATTTCATAGGGCTTTATCCCGCAAACCGAGGGCCCTCCCAGAGATGTCAGCATTAAATTCCATTGTTATCGTACAAAGGAGTTGATTCTACAGTCAGCACGTGCCAAAGATTTTCTCAGCTACCAAGATTTTTCTTATCAAGTCTTTGCAGATCTGGCTCAGTCTACCATTCAAAAGAGGATATCAATGAAACCTTACCTGCATGTCCTACAAGATAACAACGTATGCTATTGTTGGGGATTTCCCTTTAAACTACTTTTTACCTACCACAATCGCCCATACCTTGTGGTTACCGCAGCTGATTTGCGGAAATGTTTTATAGACTTGGCCTTATACCCCACGGATGGCGTCTCTCAACAATCTGGCTCATCTCAAACATAGCCCTCTTTTTCTTCTTTTCCAGGGGAGACACCTAGAAAATCCCAATCTCAAGAGAAGGCCCGCACCAGGGCCTTTGGCTGTCTACAGTCTCAGTCCTTCCGTAAAATGGCAGATGGTTGAAACCTCCCCTTTTTTTTTCCTTTTCTCTCAGCTCATTGGTAGTGTTGGTCGAATAGCTCAATATTCGAATCGAGCGCTATTCGGTCGAATAATGTGTAATTATTCGGGTGATAAAACGTCGAATTCGAACTCCATTAAAGTCAATTGGGGAAAAATTTGGGTTGTTTTTCTGGACTATGTAGAGCTTCTACAGCCTATAAATACATTTAAAAAGACATGTCAAGACTCCCCCAGCTCAACACTGTACAAGTAAAAAAAAAATAAGGAAGTCTTTTTTCTGTTACTGGCAAGGCCATATTATGGGGCGGTCAAGGGAACATGCTAGATTTTATACGGTCTCCGAGTAGAGGCAGAGAGGGACACGAGGGGGTACCTCTGGTCCAGAAATACCAGCCATACACAGGCTTCATAGTAAAGGCAGAGGTCCCTGAGGGGGGTCTTTCAGTCAAAAAATTAGCCAGCTACACAGCTCTGTTATAAGTTACAAGTGACAGGTGGCAGCAGAAGGAGGAGGAGGCGGTGGGCACTGAGGCGGATCATGGACAGCATTGGTAACTGGCATCCAGAGCTGGTACTGGGCAGGCAGCATCAGTTACAGCATGAGGAGGAGGCGTGGGCCCTGAAAAGGAGCAAGGATGGCATTAGAGTTTGTGGCCATCACTTATATGGACAGTGTAGAAGCTGTAGCTATTGGAGACATGAGTGGATGAACGAGATTCCAATCTGTCCCTACCTACTACCGGTATGTAGTGAAACCACATGAAACGGAACAGACTTGACGGAATCAGCGGGGAAAGAACACCCTGTTGAAATTGAGTCTAGTCCTGCATCTAGAGCTGGGTACTGGCAAGTGGGCATGCTGTTACTGCTGCCGCCTGCCCAGTACCCAGCTCTAGATGCCAGTTACCAATGCTGTCCACCCTATGTCTCAGAGCCCACCACCTCCGCTTCCTGCTTTTCCTGCTGCACGTCCCAGGCTTAATCAGCGCAGCTCGAAGCGTAAGTGGAAGTGCATGTCAATCACATCCAATTGGTGCAAATCTGCCAGTGTGGCGCTGTAGAAATTCCCTATGATGTCCCAGCGTACATTAGGAATTGGGCACTCTAGCACTTCACCACCTTTGAATCCAACAGACATGGACATGTTGCATATCACCAGACATTTGGGCCTCAGCACCTCGGTGAGCTGAAAAAACAGTTGGTCTAGGTTGGTTTTGTACATTTGCAGTGATTGCTCATGATACCTGATAACATCCTATATACACGAGTTCATTATGACAACGTTGGGCTGAGGTCCATGTTGGAAGTTGGCCAGCACGCTCTCTATGTACTACGAAAAAACACGGGTCAGGAAATAGTACAAGTTCTGTAATAGTCAGTTCTGTAATGACGCACTTGGCGGTAAATTATGCCATTGTGCATTTCACCCAGAGATCCCCCAATGTGTGGTTTGCAAATGACATCTCACCCTTCCCTTTCAGCTGCTTCTCAGTCCAAAACTCATCATTCTGCAGTATTTTCACAAGATCCTTGTTGATGGATCTTTGAATGGAGTCTCCCAGGACGGCCACATACTTGTTGTGGAGAAGTCTCCGGACGTCTGCTGAGCTCAATAATTTCATGGCTCAATGTGGTCATCCAGGACCTCACGGGTCCCGTTAAATATACCTGTGTCTCCCATCTCATCCCCCCAACATATACAGAAGGACTGCTGTACCACTTCCCAGTTCCGGGGTAACATACACAGAAATTCAGTCCGATAAAGCGTGGTACCGATGGATGAAGCAGAAGACGTGGCCTTCTACATTCAATCACAAATTTCAGATTACACATTTGCATTACACACTTCGGGGTGTCATTAAAGATGCACTACACCCAGCTCTGGATGGCAGTTACTAACGGCTTCCACACTCTGTCCCAGGGCTTGCTATTGAGTGAAAGCACATGAAAGGGAACAGGGCTTGGCGGAATCAGCGGGGAAAGAAAACCCTGTTGAGCTTGAGTCTAGTCTGGCATCTAGAGCTGGGTACTGGGTAGTGGGCAGGCAGCAGAAGTAGCAGGAAGAGTAGGTGGAGGGGCCCTGAATAGTGTGGATGGCATTGTTAACTGGCATCTAGATTTGGGTACTGGGAGGAGGAGGCGGTAGGACCTGAGACAAAGCAAGGGCTGCATTAGTGGTTGAGGCCATCACCTATATGAACAGTGTAGGAGCTGTAGCTACTGGAGAAATTGCTGTGTAGGGGACTGCCTTTTCCAATCTGCTAGCTGTGACTTTGTAAAATGCGGCATGTACAGCCTTGTTAACTGGCATCTACAGCTGGGTACTGGGAAGGTGGCAGCAGTAAGAGCAGGAGGATGAGGTGGTGGGCTCTGAGACAGAGTGTGGACGGCATTAGTAACTGGCATCTAGAGTTTGGTACTGGGCAGGCGGCAGCATCATTTACAGCAGGAGGAGGAGGCGGTGGGCCCTGAGACAGAGTGTGGACGGCATTAGTATCTGGCATCTAGAGTTTGGTACTGGGCAGACGGCGGCATCATTTACAGCAGAAGGAGGAGGCAGTGGTCTCTGAAACGGAGTGTGGATGGCATTAGTATCTGGCATCTACAATCGGGTACTGGGCAGGTGGCAACATCAGTTACAGAAGGAGGAGGAGGTGGGCTCTGAGATGGAGTGTGGACGGCATTAGTATCTGACATCTAGAGTTTGTTACTGGGCAGGCGGCAGCTTAAATTACAGCAGGAGGAGAAGGAGGCAGTGGGCTCTGAGACGGAGCGTGGACAGCATTATTATCTGGCATCTACAGTCAGGTACTGGGAAGGTGGCAGCATCAGTTAAAGCAAATGGAGTAGGAGGAGGCGGTGGGCTCTGAGACAGTGTGTGGACGGCATTAGTATCTGGCATGTAGAGTTTGTTACTAGGGCAGGCGTAAACTTCTTTTACAGCAGGAGGAGGAGGAGGCGGTGGGCCCTGAGACGGAGCGTGGACTTCATTAGTATCTGGCATCTAGAGTTTGTTACTGGCCAGGCAGCAGCTTCATTTACAGGGGGAGGAGGAGGCGGTGGGCTCTGAGACGGAGAGTGGATGGCATTAGTATCTGGCATCTACAGTCGGGTACTGGGCAGGCGACAGCATCATTTACAGCAGGAGGAGGAGGAGACGGTGGGCTCTGAGATGGAGCCCGCAAGGCATTAGTATCTGGCATCTACAGTTTGCTACTGGGCAGGCCACAGCTTCATTTACAGCGGGAGGAGGTGGCAGTGGGCTCTGAGAAAGAGCGTGGACGGCATTAGTATCTGGCATCTAAAGTTTGTTACTGGGCAGGAGGCAGCTTCATTTACAGGGGGAGGAGGACACGGTGGGCTCTGAGATGGAGTGTGGACGGCATTAGTATCTGACATCTAGAGTTTGGTACTGGGCAGGCGGCAGCATCATTAACAGCAGGAGGAGGAGGTGGGCTCTGAGACGGAGTGTGGATGGCATTAGTATCTGGCATCTGCAGTCAGGTACTGGGCAGGTATCAGCATCAGTTACAGCAAGAGGAGGAGGAGGAGGCGGTGCGCTCTGAGACGGAGTGTGGACGGCATTAGTATCTGGCATCTAGAGTTTGTTACTTGGCGGGGGGCAGCATCATTTACAGCTGTAGTAGGAGGCGGTGGGCTCTGAGACGGAGTGTGGATGGCATTAGTATCTGGCATCTACAGTCGGGTACTGGGCAGGTGCCAGCATCAGTTACAGCAAGAGGAAGAAGAGGAAGCAGGGGGCTCTGAGACGGAGTGTGGAGGGCATTAGTATCTGGTATTTAGAGTTTGTAACTGGGCAGGCGGAAGCTTCATTTACAGAAGGAGGAGGCGGTGGGATCTGAGACGGTGCGTGGACGGCTTTAGTATCTGGCATCTAGAGTTTGTTACTGGGCAGGCGGCAGCATCATTTACAGCAGGAGGAGAAGGAGGTGGTGGGCTCTGAGATGGAGCGTGGACGGCATTAGTGTCTGGCATATAAAGTTTGCTACTGGGCAGGCGGCAGCTTCATTTACAGCAGGAGGAGGAGGCGGAGGGCTCTGAGACGGAGTGTGGAAGGCATTAGTATCTGGCATCTAGAGTTTGCTACTGGGCAGGTGGCAGCATCCTTTACAGCAGGAGGAGGCGGTGGGCTCTGAGATGGAGTGTGGACAGCATTAGTATCTGGCATACACAGTCGGGTACTGAGCAGGTGCCAACTTCAGTTACAGCAAGAGGAGGAGGGGGAGGCAGTGGGCTCTGAGAGGGAGTGTGGACGGCATTAGTATCTGGCATCTAGAGTTTGGTACTGGGCAGGCAGCAGCATCATTTACAGCAGGAAGAGGAGGCGGTGGGCTCTGAGACGGAGTGTGGACTGCATTAGTATCTGGCATCTAGAGTTTGGTACTGGGCAGGCGGCAGCATCATTTACAGCAGAAGGAGGAGGAGATGGTGGGCTCTGAGACGGAGCGTGGACTGCATTAAAATCTGGCATCTAGAGTTCGTTACTGAGCAGGCAGCAGCATCATCTACAGCAGGAGGAGGTGGTGGGCTCTGAGAAAAAGTGTGGATGGCATTAGTATCTTGCATCTAGAGTTGGGTACTGGGCAGGCGGCATCAGTAACAGCAGTATTAGGAGGCGGTGGGCCCTGTGTTGGAGCATGGACCGCATTGGAGGTTGAGGCCATCACCTCTATGGACAGTGTAGAAGCTGTAGCTAATTGAGACATGAATGGATTAATGGAAATCACACTTTCCATACCTACTATCTAGTGAAACCACATAAAAGGGAAAGGGCTTGGTGGAATCCGCAGGGAAATACATACATTTCTTATCATTTGTGGATATCTATCAAGTGTTATCACAGTTAAATATCTGTATTTGTTTCACATAAATACATAAATTTTTATGGGTTTTAGGATACATAGCAAGTGTTATTAAATATCTAGATTTTTGGGATAGAAACATAGGCATTTTTTTAGCTTTGGAGATATATAGCTAAATGGGATCAGAATGAAATATCTGTATTTTTTGGAGAGAAATACTGAATTTTTTATGGGTTTTGGGATAGATAGTGCTTTCATAATAAAATATCTGTATTTTTTTTACAGAAATACAGAAATTGTTATTTTTTTAGTGATAGATTGCAAGAGGTATCCTAAATTATACCCCTTGTAATATATCACAAAAGCCAGAAAAAAATCTATATTTATCCATTAAAAATACAAATATTTAATTCTGATAGCACTTAGTATCTATCCATAAACCCATAAAATTTTCTTTATTTCTGTAACTAAAAAAATACAGATATTCAATTCCAATCCCACTTGCTAACTATCTAAATAGACTTTTTTTATATAAATACATACATTTTTATGGATTTTTTTATAGATAGCAAGTAGTATCAGAATGAAATATCTGTATTTTTTTTTTACAAAAATACATACATTTTTCTGTTTATTTTGATAGATTGCAAGAGATATCATAAGTTATGCTAACTCTTGCAATTTATCAAAATAAACAGAAAACTTTCTGTATTTCTGTGAAAAATTACAAATATTTAATTCTGATACCACTTGCAATTTATCAAAATAAACAGAAAAAATTCTATAAAAAAATACAGATATTTAATTCTGATACCACTTGCTATCTATCAAAAAGCGATACAAAATATCTGTATTTCTGTAAAAAAAAAAATACAAATATTTATTTCTGATACTTCTTACAATCTATCAAATTAAACAGAAACATGTCTGTATTTCTGTAAAAAAAATACAGATATTTAATTCTGATACCACTTGCTATCTATCAAAAAAGCCATAAAAATTTCGGTATTTCTGTAAAAAAAAATACAGTTAATTATGATAGCACTTGCTATCTATCAAAAAAGCCATAAAAATGTTGGTATTTCTGTAAAAAAAAATACAGATATTTAAGTCTGATACAACTTGCTATCTATCAAAAAAGCCATAAAAATGTCTGTATTTCTCTAAAAAATACAGATATTTAATTCTGATACCACTTGCAGTGTATCAAAATAAACCGAAAAAATTTCTGTATTTCTATAAAAAAAAATACAGATATTTAATTCTGATACCACTTGCATCAAAACAAACAGAAAAAATTCTGTATTTCTGTAAAAATAATACAGATATTTAATTCTGATACCACTTGCAATCTATCAAAACAAACAGAAAAATTTCTGTATTTCTGTAAAAAAAATACAGATATTTATTTCTGATACCATTGTTATCTATGAAAATAAACAGAAAAATTTCTGTATTTCGGTAAAAAAATACAGATATTTATTTTTGATACCACTTGCTATCTATCCAAAAGGACAGAAAAAGTTATGTATTTCTCTACTAAAAATACAAAAATTTAATTATGAATCACACAGCTCCTTTACAAGTGATATAGGCCTCAAAATAGATAGAGGCAGAGGGCCCTGAGGGAGGTGCTCAGTAAAAAAAAATTAGCCTTTTACACAGCTCCATTGCAAGTTATATACTTTAGAGACAGAGTAGAGGGCCATTAGGGGGAGGAGTAGAAGGAGATGCCAAAGGCTGTGAACGTGCTTTTCCCATCAAGGTGTCCGTGCAGCAGTTGAAGACTAATCAGTACACTGTGCAGAGGGGGTGTTGAAGTCATTGCTGATCCAAGATTTATTAATTTTAATAAAAGTGATTCGGTCAACATTTTCTGCGGAGAACCGAATCCGTTAGTCACTCACTACGCCCCCAGCTGCACTGAACGATCTTTCAGATAACACACCTGCGGCTGGGCAGGCAAGGATCTGAATGGCATATTCTGCCGGCTCCAGCCATTGATCAAGCTTGGATACCCAGTAGCCCAGTGGGTCCTGGCTTTGCAGGTTGCAGATGTCCCATGCAGAACTCAGGTATTCCTGCACCATGACTGAGTACCGCTGCTTAGTGTCATTGGCAATTGCTGCACGACTGGCAGCTTGCTTCCGCTGAAAAAAAGCCTGCATAGATTGACCTCTACTGCTGTTGCCACACATGCCGCTTAAAGCAGTTGTTTGACTCCCATGGCTGGTGGAACTGCCATAGGGATCCCTGCTGCTGCTGCTGCTGCTGCAGGCAGCGGGAAAGGCTGAGCACAAGTCCCTTACAAGCACTTCTTGGTAGTGCTGCATTTTAGGTCCCCTGTATTGGGGCAAGATCAGTTGTATCTCAGGCTTGTAACGTGAATTCAGAAACGTAGCAATCCAATAGTCATCAGTCTTTGCTTTTATGTGTTGTATGCGTGGATCTTTGGGTATGCACTCCTGCATGAAGGCTGTCATGTGGCTCAAGCTACCCACAGCTGAGGTAATTCTGGACCCACACTCCTGTGGGTCGAACAGCAGCACAGGGTCATCCTCCTCCTGGTCTTGCCATCCAGGGAACATGCCGCCTTGTGTTTGGGTGGATGGATGCCATGTACCCTCAGTATCCTCCTCTGCCCCTTCCTCCCCTTCTCCCATGCCTGCAATGTCCTCCTCATCCTCTTGCACCTCCTCCTCTTCCTGGATTTGCGGTGCACTATGCCTAGTAGGCACCCATGTCCAAGATGATGTTTGAAACATCATCTCTTGATGCAGCTCCCGCTCTGTGTCGTGTCCCAGATCCACCATCATCTGTTCCAGCAGGCATATGATGGGGATGGTGTCACTGACACAGGCCTGATCTCTGCTGATTACCTGGTGGCCTCTTCAAAGGTGACAATACAGTGCACATTCCTCGATTTTCAGCCACTCCGCAGGCAAGGTAGTGTAGGTATACGTCTGAAATGAACAGACTCTGCCACGTAATCCACCACCGCTTTCTGTTGTTCAGCCAGCTGCTGCAGCATGTAAAAGGTGGAATTCCAACGTGTGGCCACATCACAAATTACCGGTGCACTGGCAGGTTGAGATTTCACTGTAAATCCCCCAATCTGGCACTGGCTGTGTACCACTGGCTGAAATGCACTGACAACTTTCTGGCCTTCAGCAACAGCGGCTGGAGGCCTGGGTAATTCCTAAGGAAGCGCTGTACTATTAGGTTCATGACATGAGCCAGGCAAGGTACATGTGTAAGTTTCCCACAACGCAGGGCTACCAGCAGATTGGCCCCGTTGTCACACAAGACCTTGCGTGGCTGGAGTCTGTTGGTTAAGTTGGTTAAGGTGTTGGTTGAGTTAACCATATGTCCTCCTGCTCCCGCAAGGCACTTTAAATGGCTGCGCCCATGTGGCTGAGGGAACCCAGGCTTCGCAACCTCAGGACTGCGTGGCAACGTCCGAAATAGCAAACTGCAGGTTGTTGCTGGCGGTGAACAGATGCTGCCGAATGGGAGGTGCTGGGTCTCCACAGCAAAGTGCTGCAGGGCCATGGACACATTGCTCTGCACTTGTTCATGCAAAGCAGGAACACATTTTTCTGCGAAATACTGTCGCTTAGGCATAACATACTGTGGGTTCGCACAGAGGAATGCGTAACGGAATGCATTGGAGTCCACCAGCCGGTAAGGGAGGAGCTCTAACGCAATCAGCTGTGCAATTGCTGCATTGATTAGCTTTGTTTTGGGGTCATTTGGGCCATATTGCCTCTTGTGCTCCAGCATCTGGGGGAAGAAAGGTTGGATGCTGCTAATGCTAACCACAGAAAGATTGGACGATGGGGTAGAAGTTGTGGAGGATGGCAATGATGCCTGGTCTTGACTGCTAGCAATGCGACAAACAGCAGCCGATCTGTGTTGGAGCTCCTGCTCACCGCTGGTGGAGCCTGAAAAAGGTAATGCATGGCTACATGCCCCACTCATATTGCTGGCAGCAGCATGGGTAACTTTGGTGGCAGAAGGAGGAAAAGCAGCTAAGGAAGATCGAGCAGTTTGAACTTGCTTCATGGGCGGAGGTGGTCGCACAGAGCTCTGTGCTTTGACCAGGTGTTCCCGCCAGGTTACTGGGTGGTGGCTTTTTAAATGAGTGCTCATGCAACTTGTTCCAAGTTTGTTTGGGTTTTTGCCTCGTTTCAAGTGTTGAGCACACAGTTTACAGATGACCATAGTGTTGTCATCACTATGGACATTAAAAAATGCCCACACTGGCGAACATCTAACTGGGCCGAAAGGTGCTCTGGAGCTGGTGCTCGTGGTGGCGGTCCGCGGTTGTTGAGGCCTAGCTGTGTTGACAGCTTCCGTCAATTTACGTCTATGACTTGCCTCACTGGTGAAGAATGCAGAGTGTGGGCAGCTTTTACCCTCTTCCTCCCCCTTTGAGGGCGCTCTGCAACCTCCTCCTCCTCTTCTTCCTCCTCCTCCTATTCTTTCTGCCTATGATGATCTCCTTGTTCGCCCCATGTCGGATCAAGGACATCATAATCATCATCATCATCATCAGAAGAGACAGTTTCTATATATGTGCTGACTAGAAGCAGCGGCCTTTTGGAGCCAGTTTCAATTGGCTCGTCTGGCTCAGAGTGTTCTGGTGAAAAGTAGGTGGGGGGAAAGCCTGTGAACTGATTCACTTGGTCAGATGACTGAAACAACTGAGCATCTTGAAGGAATGCTTGTAGCTCCGCCTCGCCAACCCCTCGGTGGGACTCCTCTACATACTGCTGTACATGTGACTTTCCAGCCGCTGATGAAGAACTAGGAGGAACAGGTGTATCATGGACTGTTTGGGACACCTGTAAGGCCTGTGTCTGGGACTGGGATAAAAAGGGGGTACAATCACTTGACCCAGGCTGGGTCATGTACTCCACTACGTCTTGTTCATGGTGTGGCAATAATGGATGCCCACCACCAACAGCAGCGCTTCTTGTTGGGTCTGCAGCTAAAAACAAACTCATACTGCTTTGCTTGCCACCCCTGCCAAAGCTGCCCTTTCCTCTTTAGCCAGACAATGTAGAATTTTTTTTTGTGTGGCTTGACACCCTGCAAAATACTTTGTAGCTAATATGCTATATGTATATGTATCTAGCTAACAGTGAAACACTGTACCTATCTGAGAACAGTAGATTTCAGGGCTTCGCCAATACAGTACAATCCAACAATCTCTCTGACTAATAGTGTGAGTATGACACAGTCTAACAAAGTAAAGCACTTTTTTTCACTTTGACAAAGCAAGCCAAGCATCACAGAAGGGTTGTGATGCTAGCAAATCTCTGTCAGGATAGGTAAATGCAGGCACGATGTAGACCAATGGCTGCCTGTGTGGCATGCAGTGACAGACACAACAAACATGAAGGCCTGCCACAACAAACATGAAGGGGAGCATCCCTGCTGTTATTGGAGGGTCGTAGGCATCATGTGGGAGGTCCCTAGACATTGTGGGGAGGTCTAATTCGGGGCTGTGAATCCAGCAAAATTCTGGTCCACCCAAATTTGAACAGTCATATTCGGGTCGAACATTAGGACAACCCAAATTTGAATAACAACACTACTCACCGGGACTCACCCCTTGAAAACGTTTTCTTTTTTAATAGAGCATGACCCGTTTTATGTCTTTTCATTATTTGTATTTTACAATGTCTGGTTGACATGTCCATACATAGGCAGTTGTTGGTAATGTTTTTGTTATGTTCAAATTTTTCGCTTTGGATGGTCAACACCTTATTTCCACCCTGCCCAAGGTGATCCTTGTACCCTCGTACTTTCACTGACCTTACTTGCACTGGTTTGCTTTCTTTTTTTTGCCTGGGGTCAGTCGTGATGCACTGCGGTGCTTCCCCTCACATGGTTTTCCTATGTATTCCTGTTTCTATAGGAATTCTTGTTGTTTTTTGTCTCATCTTTTTGTTTGTCATTGTTTGGATGTTTTCATTTGATTCAGTTTTTGGTGTTCTGTTTTGATACCCTTCCTCGTGTCCTGTTACCCAGCATGATGAAGTGTAAATTATCTTTGATGCTTGAAGTTCTAGATTGTGCTTAACCGACCCTAGTGTTCTAATTCTTTCCAAATTTCCACAAAAAACGTTACAATTTTTTTGCATGGAAATTTATTTTACATTGTAGGCTATAATTCTTAGGCAAAACTCACCAAAATATGTCCAATAAATAATACATTTAATGATAAACTTTAAAAAAAAAGGTATACAGTGTAAAAACATGTAAAATAACTGTACAGTAGCATAAATAATATAATTATATATATATAATATATGAAGGTTTCTTGGTATTGGACTCAATACAGCTATTTTGTATTGAATCCAATACAAAATTATTTGAATTTCACGCCGATCCTCCCGCCGGTACCAACGTAAAATCCACCCCAAGTCACACTCGGGATTAACACTAGGGGGGGTTAATGTTTTGACTTTAAATGTACAGGGGATGAACTCCCCACATAAGCATTCCACTATTTTTCATTATTTAAGATCTCACAAAATCATTATTACCTGTCTCCAAGAGATTCATATTTTGTCTACCTCAGCATTGTGATACCTGCACCATTCTTACTCGCAATTTTATCAGGCAAATGCACTGGTTAAAAAATATGCCGTGTTGATAGTGATACATAAACAAACTCCCTTTATTTGTAATAAGCAAATCACTGATCCACAAGGTCGCTATTTACTTTTAGTGGGCTCCATTTTTGATAACGAGGTAACGATTTGCACTTATTATGCCCCTAATACTAAACCAATACCCTTTTTTTCCCATTTGTTTTTAATATAGTACGAACACATTTGAAAGGCACTGTTATCCTCTGTGGAGACTCTAATATGGTGTTAAACCCAAAATTAGATAGATCTAAGTCTGATAGCTCTTTTTTGAAACAGGACATACAATGTTTCTCTTTGCTACCAAATGATTTGGCAGTGATAGATGTTTGGAGAGAATGTCATCCAGTAGCAAAAGATTATACTCATTATTCCCATCCTCATGACTCTTTCCTGTCATATTCTCCGATTATGGCTGATGTTATTGCTAAGACCACAGAATATTTTAAATGTAATAATGGTAGTGTTTCTTCTCCCATGATTTTATGGAATGCCTATAAAACCGTTATGCGTGTGCTCATTCGTCATGCTTCTAAACACAAATGGGAATGCACTCAATTGTTGGCTAAGATGGAAACTGAATTGGGCAGGATAAGAGATATATTTAAAACATCCCACTGACCATAATAGGAAATTATTTCTTAAAGCTGAAATGTTAAACGAGTTAAATTTGTGCCTTGCCGATGTTGCAGAAAGCAGCATTAGGTGGACACAACAAAAATGTTATGCTAATGGCAATAAAATTGATTCCATGTTGGCCAAGAAGTTACGAAATATACCTGAATATAGACCTCCGATTTCTCTGCGTACTAGAAATCATGTTCATACTTCTAACCTTGTTAACCCCCCTAGCAGTATTCCCGAGTCACAATCGGGGTCGCCGTTTAACAAAAAAATCCATTTACCTTGTTCCCTTGCTGTCCCCTGGCGTCCTGCTGGTCTCCGCAGGTCCTGGGGACACATTCTTTCTCCTCGATCTCCAGCCGCGCAATGCAGAGACGAACTCTGGTTTCCTGTGACGTCGGTGCATGCATCAGTGCAGGCGGGAGGATGGGCGGGAAATTTAAATAATTTTGTATTGGATTCAAAACAAAATAGCTGTATTGAGTCCAATACAAATAAATATTCATATAATATATAAAGTGGTACCCCGGTATAAGTCCGCTTTGGAATAAGTCCAACTTGGTATAAGTCCTGTTTGGACACAAAAATTTTGCTTGGTATACAACCTTTGTGCTAGAACTTGTATGGGTAAAAATAAGTCACACCACCGGGCGCTACCCTTATTTACCTCTCTCGAGACAAAGCCACGAGCGTCAGTATGCCAGTTGATACTATTCAGTGAACAACCTGCGCTACAACTCTCTGTTAATTACATAACATCTCCTCCTTCTCCTCAGCACCATCCTAGTAGCCACTCGACTATTTTCAGCAAGGTAAAGTGAGGTTAAATTTTATTTTATTTCATCTAATTGCTTTTGCATTTATGTACTTTAGTATTAAGCGGTGGTTAAATTATTTTATACAATCCCATCAATGTATAATATGCCAATAACAATAGGATTTTTTTTTTCATGGGATTGGATTAATCATTTTCCTTTTATTTCTTATGGGAAAAATTTGTTTGGTATAAGTCCTGTTTGGTAAAAGTCCAAGGATCTGAAACGAATTAAGGACTTATACCAAGGTAACACTGTATATATAATTATATTATATATACATTATATTTGCTACTATACAGGTATATTACATGTTTAAATATTTTTTTATTTTTTAACAGATTTTTGTGTCTTGTTATTTAAAGTCTATTAATAAATTTGGTAAATTTAATAAATATTGGTGAGTTATGCCTAAAATTATAGCCTACAATGAAAAATATTGTGAAAAAAAATTTCCATGCAAAAAATTGTACTGCTTTTTGCATGGAAATTTGGATGGAATTAGACCACTAGGGACATTAATATTATTGATCAATTTTAACACCAGTTATCCAAGTTGTACAGTGCACCCCCTACAAATCTGGCTACCGAAACACAAACCTTTTTATCTCAAGTACACCTCCCGCACTTATCTTCTGAGCAAGCAAATGGCCTAGGTGCAGACATATCAGTACCAGAGGTGTTGGGGGCAATTAAATCACTCAAGGCTAGCAAAAAGGGGGGCCCTGATGGGTTCACGGTTTTTTAAAAACAATGGTGGATTATATCACTCCGCACCTAACTGCCCTCTTTAATTGTTTTAAAGCTTCTGGTTTCCCCAGTAAGTCTATGTTGCAAGCACAGGTAGTCATGATCCCCAAACTGGAAAAGGTCAACTACATTGTGCTAACTATAGGCCTATATCGCTTCCTAATATTATTCTAAAAATTTTAGCCAAAGTTTTGGCCCTTAGACTGAATGGCTACTTACCTTCTTTGATCCATAAGGATCAAGTTGGTTTTACACCTGGACGCCCAGCTTCTGAAAACATTCGTCATACTGTACTACCTAATTATTTAGCTAAAAAGACCAATCAAAAACGTATGCTATTATCTCTTGATAAGAATAAGGCATTTGACTCGGTGTCATGGCAGTATTTGTACTCAGTTTTGCATAAGTGGAATTTGGGCATGAAATTTATCTCTTGGATAAAAGCGGTTTATTCTTGTCCTACTGCATCTGTCAAGTAATGTGGTTATACGTTCAAACCCTTTGATATTGTACGTGGGACTAGGCAAGGGTGCCCTTTATCACCATTGCTTTTTGTTCTGGCATTGGAACCCCTTGCAGCGTATATTAGGCCAAGTACTGATATTCCGGGACTGCAAACTTCACAATATACCTATAGTGTCTTTTTTTTCGCGGACGACATTCTATCATATGTTACTTCTCCCCATGTTGCCCTACCCTCACTTTTAAGGATTCTCACATTTTTTAAAACTCTTTTGGGGCCTAAGGTTAATCCTTCGCAGTTCATTGCAATGAATGTCTCTTTACCGCAGGCCGAATGGGAAGCCCTACAAACGAATTATCTGTACAAATGGGTTAAGGTGTTGCCTTATTTGGTTATACAGATAGTTGCTGATCACGTAGCATTATATAAAGCTAATTATGTGCCACTGAATAAATCTCTTTGTAGTCTCTTGCAATCCGGGAATATGCCTTATATCTCATGATTTGGACTTATACACGCTATCAAGATGAATTTTCTGCCTAAACTCCTCTACCCTATGCGGGTGCCCCTGATTCAATTCCTATATAGGATTTGTCAAATTCTCCAAAATAAAGTTCTGTGGTTTATCTGGAAATCGGTGATTCCCAGAATAAGTAAAGGTGTACTATTTTGCTCCAAATTTCTAAGTGGTCTCGGTGTACCCCATTTTTATTCCTATTTTAAAGCATTCCAGTTATCTCACTTGTTTGTTTTCATCATAAGGACTGTCCTTTGTGGACACTAGTAGAGAGGACTCTAGCCTAACCTTGCTTTTTAACCAGTTTGATCTGGGGACCTCCTTCAATCCGACCAAAGCACAAAGTTTTTCGGCCGATGACACCTTTAACCTTTGGCAAGCAATTCCTAAATGTTCACAGAATGTGATTGCTTTGGAGAGTTCTTATGAGGTCCTCATGAGATGGTATCTTACTCCAGCTAGATTAGCATATATAGCTCCCTCAGTATTGCTAAACTGTTTTGGAGGATACAATGCGAAAGGTACAATGGGCCTGATTTATCAATAAAAAAGGCGTGTACGCTCGAAGCACGTACTTACGCGCTGGTCGACAAGTTCTATTACCACGATTAGGGGACGAATTCTAGTGAACTCGCCTGCCAGTTTCCTGCAAAAATGAGCAAAGATCTCAAATATGCCAATTAAGGCAATTAGTTCAGCTGCGCGATTCAGGAGAAGATGTTAAACTCAACGATGAGGAGGTAGCAATTGGTTAGCGCACACCTGCTCCCTGTTCTGTGCGCATCTCCAGTCCATTTTACAGGTCAGTTTGAATCTTTAACCCCCCTAACGTTCTAATTCTGTCATTTTTTGATGCAAAAAGTGATCCTATTTTTTTTGCGTAGAAATTTTTGTTTATGTTGTGGGCCTGTAATTCTTAGGATTAACTCCCGGGTATAATAATTATATTTATTTATTATATTATAATCATAAATTATATTAAAATACATAATTATAATACATAATTATAAAAAATAATGAAATAATAGACAACAACAGTGTAATTTATCTTATTTTTTTTATCAAAAATTTTTAACTGAAATTTTCCAAACAAGGGTGCAATAATTTTGATAAATAATAAGATAAATTAAATGCAGATTTTAGAAAAAAAAAAATTTACATTTTTAGTAGACATCCCGGGTGTGGTAGATTTTGAAGCAGGGTGCTGCACAAAGTCCAACATAACAGTCAGGACAGTAGAACCTGGTTTCTTTGCGTTTCTTCCTTCCTCTGTCATCAGTCTTTGAGCAGCAAACCACACACATCCTTGTAGGTGCCGCCTTTTTCTGGGTTGGTGGGATGTATTTAACGAAGTGACGACCGGTCAGGCGTTCTGCGTTGACAATGGTGGAAGCACGACGTCCAGGTCTATTCATAGCCACTGATGGTGTTTGGTGGCTCTTGACTATGGATTCGGAAACTTGCAAAATGAAGTCTGAATGATTCACAGGCCTCTGATTTTTTTTGTACAGAACGTAGGCATTCCATAGGCACTGCTCAACTAGATGTCAATCACCACCTGTGACTTCTTTCCCACATTTTGTGTGTACCAGAACGATGGAGGCATCATGGGCAGTACTCATCAGGCACACATCTTTCTTGTCACGGCTTCTTAGGGCCATCATTTTGCCTTTCTGCCAGGCAACAATTTCTCCTGTCTTCAGCTTCCCTTTTGCAAACAGTGCTGGCAAGTTGCGCTGGTTAGCCCTAACGGTTCCATACACATCTGTTCTGTGTTGCAGAAGGAACTCATAAAGCTCAGGAGAGGTGTAGAAATTGTCAGTTATGACACAATAGCCCTGACCTAGCAATGGCTCAATGAGGGATAGCACTGAAAATGTTGCCAATCCATATTGGCTGTATCTGGGGCTGAACTGTGTCCCTTTTCCAGTGTACAGTACCATATTCCAGATGTAGCCAGATGAAGATTCACACAGCATATAAGTCTTCACGCCAAATCGTGCCCTCTTTGATGCAATGTACTGCACCCAGCTGAGCCTCCCCTTGTAAGCCATTAGACTTTCGTCAATGCTGACATCTGTTTCTGGCACATAGGTTTGCTGGAAATTTTGTAGAATAATCTGAGATACTTCACAAATTTTCTTGAGTTTTGGTGCAGGATGGGTAGTCTCATCAAATTCTTCATTGTTTGCTAAGTGCAGGTACTTCATGATGGGGGAAAAGCGGTATTCTGGCATGACTGTGCCAAAGAATGGAGTGGCAACCATTTTGTTCTTGGACCAGTACCACTTTTGCAGGGGTTTGCCCACAACTCCCTGCAGGATCACCAAGCCCAAAAACAGCCAAATGTCATCCTTGGTCACAGGTTCCCACTTTCTGCTTCTTGCAAACCTCAGGTGTGGAGCACCTTGTTGTTGTCCAGCGTACCTGCATAAAACAAAATAAAAAATGTATTTTAGGATATGTTCTTTTATGGTGTGAAGGTGGCAAGTAATATGTTAGCAAACACAGAGCAGCATATACGTTTGCATAGAAAAAAAATAGCATTTTGGTTGTCGCATTCAGCCTCAATTTTCATCCCAGGTGCGCCGGTAAATGGAAATCTTGGCGGTGCTGCCTGGTCCGCATCAAGGTCAATAGGACACCATGTGCGCACAGGTTCAGAATCGTCGCTCAGTTCACTTTCGCTGTCCGATGACAAATTTCCTGGTGAATCGCTATCGATCGATTCCACAAGGGACTCCAAATCGCTATCGCTGCTTTCAAATTCTTACAAAACAGCGCTTGCGCTGGCAAGATGTCATTTGGATGCCATGCGGTCTCCAGCAAACAGTCAGGAACATCAAGGTCAAAGACAAAGTGATGAAATGATACATTCAGGAAGTGATTTATAAGTGATCAAAAGGTCAGATCAAGGTCAGGGCTAATAGTGGGCAAAATGTAAATCAGGGCACTGGGCAATGATGTTTGGTGTACTACAATATGTATTTGTACTTTTATTGTGTGTTTTGTGGTGTATTTCACTGTAAAAAAAATCTGCTTTTAAATTTCCCGCCCCCACAATCCATCACTCCACCGCATCACCCGGAAGATGTCACACTTCATTCCGGGTGATGCAGTGGGGATGTCCCCGCCCTGCTTCATTCCCCTGCTCGCATCTCCCGGAGGCTGATCTCCGGGTGATGTGGTGGGGATGTCCCTACCCCGTTCACTCTCCTGCTCGCATCACCCGGAGATCAGCCTCCGGGAGAGGCGAGCAGGGGAATGAAGCATTAGTACTATTTTACCCGGACTGGTTGGGGGGGGGGGGGGGTATTCAGCTAAATTTGCTTGGATTCTATGCATTGATGTGATATTTTGGTAATCCTCATTATTTTTAGTTTCATCTGTTGCTGCAATGGTTTTGTGTTTGGATTATAATGCCAGTTTCTGTTGTTTAGCAATTCTTCAGCAATGTTTTGACATTTTTTACACAAGCATAGAGTATAACTGTCTGCATGGTTTCCACTCCAAAGTGCTACTTGACCCCCCTCGTTGCATTTGTCCCATTCTTAAAGTCACATTGTCACATATTGGTATTTGAATGTATTATGTATATAGTCCTTTTCTGAATAAATTGTCATGGTTTGATTTCTTTGTTTTTGTTTTTTTAAATAGTCTGACATTTGCACTTGATGATTTGCCGCCACACAACCCCTCATTTCATTTGTGGTAGTGTTATGGGTTTGTTGTCATTGTGCTGTGCTGCCTGATCTTAGCACTATTGTAATACAAGCAGACTTCCACTTGCTGTCCAAACGGGTTGTCAATTAGCTGTCCAGCTGAGTTGCATACTCATTCTAACGCACCTGATGGTGATGTAAGGAGGTCCAGGTTTCCAAGCACAACATCAAACCACATTGATTGCCAAGCTCACAAGCAGGGTCACACACTCTTGGAAATGAGCAGATGTTGTGTTGTTGCTTAACTTAATGCTCATTAAATACTGTGTATTATACATTACTGAGTGTATGCATTTTTTTAGAGGTTTGCACAAAACAAATAGTACTGGAAAATCAAACGTCCAGGGCCAAATCCATTTTGTGCCATTATATATATATATATATATATATATATATATGTCACGCTCAGAGAGACAGGACCACTTGGAGGCGCTATGGCTTGCACGGAGGTCTAAGCAGTAACCAGGTTTTCTCCAGGACCTCTGATGGTGAGGATGTTGCGCCGCTAGTTACTGCCAGGTTGCGGTCCTTGGGCACACCAAGGTGGGCAAAGAACCGTACCTAATCCCTAAGCAGAACCAGCAAACTGGACAACGTAAGGATAACAGGAAACACTGGATTAAGCAGCAGGATTACAGGAAATAGTTCACAGAACTGGGGAGCTCTGCATTGGTAAGACTTGTTGCACAAACACAAAATGGAGTCTGAGAGCTAGCTAAATAGCCAGGGCTTGTTAGAAGGCTAATTTCTGATTGGCCAGCAGCATGGATTGAGTTGATAAAGCTTCTCCCAGCATCGGAGGAGAGGGGGGAGATGCCTGTGCTTTAGGGTGGAAGAGGTAAGTATGACAATATATATATATATATATATATATATATATATATATATATATATAAGTTTTATAGTTTGCTTCTATCTGTAGAAGCAAACAAAAATGTGTGTGTGCTTGTGACTTTTGTGGGAAAATCTAGTCTGGTGGCAAAGCCGAGGTTTGGCTTGCAGGAAGTCGCAATATTTACCCCCAGGCGGCTCCTCCGATCAGGCATCATAAGCGTTTAGATAGACGCCTATGTAGAGGAGTTGAACTCAGTGAACTGTTGCCTAACTGGAAAATAATAAGTCATTTTAAAATATGCTTATTTCTTAGCTCATATAGATGTTTTAAACATTTGAACAGCCCAAACATTTTTTAGGGCTAAGGGTAACATGTGTGTCATTAGAATGAATGTTTTTTTAGGGGAACAGTGAGTTTAATGCAAGCTCGCCAGCGTGAAACTGTCCGTCCTGCGCTTATCCATCGGAGAGATCACTTCAGTTGATGACTTCCACAGGAGTACGTCAGTGCCTCGAATTTAGTTGATGAATTGATTTTAGGGCTCCTATTCCGGATCCCGAATACGTGCAGGCATCGAGCTTCTGATTTAGCTTGATGAATCAGGCCCTCTGGGTCATATTTGGTGGCTTTGCCCTAAAGTGCGCAGATTGTGGATAAGAGTTTATCATATGATTTATTCGGTTTTGGGTCTTACCTTGCCTAAAGACCCAAGTCATGCCTTATTTCATGTTCCCTATGCACAAGTTGATCATAAATGCTCAGTCCTCACTCACATTTTTACGGCTACTAAACAAACAAAAGCAGGTGCATTGAAATCTTCAGTTTTGAATTAGAGATAAAAAACCGAATGCAGGGTACCATGGTTGATGAGAAAATTACAGCCATTGTTAATGATACCCATGACAGATTTTTGGCTGATTGCCAACCTTGGTTGGATTATTACTTACCTTCTCCCAGAACTTTGTCTCTTCTCCATATATAATATGCTTTTTATGATAAGTGTATTAACACTTCTTTTATTTTTGGTTTGTTTTTTTTCCCCCTTTTATACCATGTGTTATTGTTTATCAAGACTGTTTTCAAAGTTTTTTCATTTTCTTCTTTGTAAGCTTTAATTAGTTTTTTTGTTTTTTCGAAATGCCAATACAGTGGATTCCATCAGTATTTAGAGCTTATCTGAGCTATGTAACGATGCCTATTTTGTTGTATTTATGCTTTTGTTTTTATAGACATTGGCATTGTTTGTATGTGCCATTATGACTTTATTTCAATAAAAACCTTTGTACAAGAAAATAGATTGTGGTCAAGGTTACGGATATCTCTCTGCCATCGACCAGGTTTGGGATGTGGCAAAGGGGGGCAAGAGTTCGATAGGTTGAAGGTGATAAGGTTGTAAACAGAAAGGGGAAATGTTGAGTTGTCAAGGAGGGTGAGGTTGCAAAGTTTGGAAAATACGAGGTCCAAAGTTTGTCCGGTGATGTTTGTGGGGCTCTTTATGTTCTGTGTAAGTCCAAAGGAGGAGGTAATGGAGAGCAGTTTGGCAGAGGAAGGATGGTTAGGCTCATCCACTGCAACATTAAAGTCACAGAGGATGAGAATGGACAGGTCATGGGAAAGAATGTGTGGGAGCCAAGAGGCAAAGGTATCCAAAAATTGTGATGCTGGGCCGGGGGGGGGGGGGGGTGGACAACAGCAATAATAAAGGGTAGGGGGCAGAAGAGATGGTTGGAGTTGACTTCCAAAGTAGTAGTAGTAACTGTACAGTTATGTGAGAGAATGAGACCCACACCACCCTCTACTCTGTTGACAGGTCTATAGGTATGTGTAAAGTACAGGCCTCCATAAGAGAGAGCAGAGGAAGAGTCTAAGGAGGAAAGCCAAGTTTCAGTGAGAGCCAGGAAGTTTAAAGATTTAGAGAGGTTGTGTATAGAGGGTAATTTATTGCCAACTGATCTGGCATTCCATAGACTGCCAGAGAAAGGGGGTAGAAACTTATGGGTAGGGTGAATGGGGATGAAGTTAGGAGAAGGGAGTATCTTGCTGAAAGTGTAGGGAAGAGAGAGGCTGTGGGGGAAGGGGGGGGGGGCGGGGTTGGGTGAGATGTCACCAGAAAGTAGCAGTATTATTATTATTATTATTATTAACAAACAGGATTTATATAGTGCCAACATATTTTGCAGCGCAAAATATAAATAGGGGGTGTAAATGACAGATGAATAGATACAGTGACAGAGGAGGAGAGGACCCTGCCCGGAACAGAAGAAAAAAAAGGTGCAAGAGCACAGACTTTGTAATTGAGAACCACATGAGTACATTAAACAATGTGGCAAACAGTCCATGGGAGCAGGTCTTGTAATATGGGTTGTAGTGAGACTTATAAGCTTCTTGAGTTCCAGGAGTGGGATAGGATGATTCAGTCACAGAGATGGCTTGGTGAAATAGCAGGTCAGAATGGCAGCAGTAGGGGCTGTGTTGGAGTCCAGGTGGATGAATCAGTTCAAAGGCAAGAGATGGGAGTTGCAGAGTATAATTGTATGTCCAATTCTGTTCCAATTCCTGGTTCTATTACCTAGAATAATTCCCATTGCACTTGATATTTGGGCACGTGACCAGGGTCCCCATGTGACCTTGCCTGTTGTTTAAATGGAAATGCTTTGGGCCCTGTATATGGATGGACTGATGGGAATTAACAAGGAATTTGGGATATCAGTTGAACCTGGGTAGGGAGGGGTTAGTAGGGCATAAATTTCAATGTGCACTTAGCTGGAACAAAGGGATAGTGAAGATAAATCTATAGGGAGATTTAAGTTGGTGCAATTAGTTCATCTACAATATGAGACGTACCTTACACAATCAGATGAAGATTGTAGGAGAAAACATTTGGATAAACAGGAATGAATTTTGGCAGGCAGAATGGGAGTTATACTATACACAGTCAGATTAGGATTGTAAGGGGAAACAATTGGATAAAAAAGGATGAATTTTGGCAGGCAAAATGGCAGCCGTACCATACACAATCAGATGAACATTGTAGGGGAAAACAATTAGATACATAGGAATGAATTTTGGCAGGCAAAATGGCAGCCGTACCATACACACTCAGATGAAGATTTTAGGGGAAAACAATTGGATACACAGGGATGAATTTTGAAATTTTAGATAAATGCAGATTTCCAAATTTCAGGAAGATGAAGAAGGTGAATTTATCAATGATGTTAGTAGAGGAGGGTGATGATGGGGATGATGATGTTGATGTTATTCCCTGGATTATTGTCATTGCACTTACATATACAGTACACCAACAATGGCAACAGATAATGTATACCATAAATAAAACATTCTAATCCTGTATTATCTGTGTTGCCATATATCAGCCTTTTGCAGTGAAAGAGGTGTGATTTGTTTTGTTTATGTTGTAGCATGAAAAATATATTTTTCAATTCTGATTAAAAAAAATCTATAGTTAGGAGATGTGCTAAACAAAATGAGCTTTGAACAAAATTTGTATTTTTTTCTTTTTAAGAAGCTAGTGATATTTTATTAACTTTTTACTGTGTTTTTGTTTTTCAGTACATTAGTGCTGGTGCTGTAACCATTCAAGCTCAGGCTAGGTTCAAAATTTGCATGGTGAGTTGGTGCAATAAGCATAGAGTATACTATACATGACCTCAAAGGCCCTTCAGTAGTAGTTTACTATAATAATAATTACTAATATAATAAGGAATATTATGCACCCCCCCCCCATTATCAGGAGTTCGATTTTAATTTGCCCTATAATAGAGTAACCTTTTGTGACCCTATTAAATATTTTCACTGACTTCTTAAGTATATACTTACTCTATTGATCAGTCTATTTTTGGCATGTTTTAAAGTGTTCCTGTTTGACCGGAATTTTGCTAATTTTTTTTCCTTTTTCTAGATAAAAAGCTCTTTTGGCTTAAATGTTGCTTCCATTTTCATCAGTTTTCTTGCACTTGTTATGGTCTGCGTGGATCTGGCTGTAATAAGTCATGGCAATTACCCTCACTACAAAAAAGGATCAATTGTAAGTTCCTATTTTATAAGAAAAATAGAATATTAAATTATATCCAATATATTTTATATTATTTATACATGTACTAATATATATAAATGATTTTCTGTGTGTACTTGTGGTGGTCATTGTAGAGGTGTTACATTATAGAGGTACAGTTTTATACTCTAGTCACACTTTAAATGGAAATGTGGGCTCATGAAAAGTGTATGACAAATTCTTGCTATCTGAGACATTGTTAGAGTTTGTTACACACTTTTCATAAAGACACAGCACCATCTACTGGTTGCCAGCAATAATGCATAATATGTTATTTAGGAGCAAGTTAATCAATATTACCTCAAAATACTTACATATGTAAAAACAGGGAAATAAATATATATACAGACTGAGCCTATGTGATTTTAAATTCCCCCCCCCCTTTTAATTTTTTTATTTAAATTTTTATTGGTAACCAACCAAATCGACATATACAGAACAACTTTCAAATAAAGTGCATGAAATCCAGCATAAAAACATATAATAAAATGTAAAGTGCATATATACAGTGAGGTGTACAAAGAAACAATAAAAAATCACCAATAAACTACAATAATACTCCTCATTTTGTACAGGAAAAACATATAATTAGTAAGTAACTTCCAATAATGTGCACATTTGGATTTCGTTGGTTCCCAGTTTTTAGGAAAATATACCAGTTTTGAAAAGAAAAAGAGGGAAAAGGGAAAAAGAAAATAAAAAGTAGAGAAAGGAAAAAGTAGACAGGGAGCAAGGAATGGCAGGGCAAGGGTGGGAGATGATGGGGAGAGATCTTAAGAATCATTGGTAGGTGGGTTAAGCAGCTGCATATACTCAGAGGAACATTTAAATTCTTCCCAATAAAACCAAGTGTGCACTGACCTGCGTGATGACTGATCCCCTGATTTAAAAAATTCTTCCATATATTGTATATCGTTTACCCTGGCAACCCACTGCCTAAGCGTAGGCAGGGTAGCATGTTTCCACAATAAAGGAATACATGCTTTAGCCGCATTCAAAAAGTGATGCAGTAGGGAGTGTTTGTATCGTTTCTTTGATATTGCAGACACGTGGAGCAGAGCAAGCTCTGGTTTGTCTACTATAGAGTTATCTGTCAACTTGCTAACAATCGCTGCCACACCTTCCCAAAAAGGTGCCAAAAAGGGACAACTCCACAAAATGTGCAAAAAAGTGTGTTTTTGTGTGTGTTTACCGCACCTCCAGCACACCGAAC
Organism: Pyxicephalus adspersus; assembly: GCF_032062135.1. Taxonomy (NCBI): domain Eukaryota; kingdom Metazoa; phylum Chordata; class Amphibia; order Anura; family Pyxicephalidae; genus Pyxicephalus; species Pyxicephalus adspersus. The sequence continues at coordinate 49,044,691 of NC_092867.1, forward strand.
TTGTATGTGGATACATTTTGGACAGCCCTTCAGGAGTACTGTACCATCTGGTAAGCAATTTGTAGTTTGTCTCCTGATACTTGTTGGTTACTGAAGCCTTATGTCCATAATTTAGTATAAGTTCTGTCTGATCCCCCGTAAAAGTAATATTTAAATCCCTCTCCCATTTAGAAAGAAAGGAGGGTGCTGAAGTGGCACTAGTTTTCAATTGCATTTTATAAATGCAAAAAGGGAAGTATTAAAGTGACTTTAAAGGCCTTGGACAAATAGTATTGTACATTTATAATTTTAAGAATTAAAACATACGTTTATTCAAATTTGCAATATAAAAAAACTGCTGATAAAAACATTACATAGATTTTAGTAACTCCATACAATTCAATGCAGGTATGTGGGCAATTGGGTGTTCAATGGGTTTCACGGAACATAGGCTGCTTCATCAGGAACCAATTGCCTATAGAATAACTCATAGTTTTACACACTGGTGTTCATTAATGTACATCTTATATGAGAGATAACATGTATATATTTTAAACTCACATTCACTTTTTCCCTTATAAAGTTTGGTTGACTCTCTGGTAGATAGTACCTCAATCGTGTTGCAGTCAGTGGCTGAAATCACAATATGGGCAAGAGAAGGAACTTTTCTGTATATAAAGAGTTATATTAGAACATTTCTTAACTGAGTGTAATGGAATAAATAGTAGAAACACCTGTAGTGAGTGATCCCTAATCATTATTTGAGTTTAAGATATACAATTCACATCTGAAGAACCATTTAATGGTTCAACTGATTCATGCTACAGATATCTATCACCATTTTAGAAGTCATTGTATGTAAAAGTTTATATAAATAGATATATATAAAGTAATACCCTTCCATCCCAGGCTCTAGATTTAGATAATATATTCACAAAATTAATACAACATACATAATTTCACTTTAATACTTACAATGGTCATATGATTATTGATATGTGTTTGTATAGCCTGGTAGATCTGGAAGGAAAACAATCCTAAGTATACAACTCCCTTTTGTCAAAGATCCCCGCAAGATCAGGGGATCTGTAACCCCTTCAGTGTCACCCACCTTCCAGTCCCCTGCTGCCGGCACTACCTCTAATTCTGGATCCAGCTCTTTGTATACATCCTGGTCCAGGTCATGTGATTCTTGATCAGCTGCTCCCTTGCCTCAGAGGACTAGGGCGTTCTGCAGATGCACTCCCTCTACGGGCAGGCATGTGAACAACATCTGAGGCTATCTCATCACCAGCACTCCCCCTGCTGGTGAGGTTGGTGTCTGTGGCTCACATGACCTACACTCATCACATGACATCCCTTTTTTAAAGAAGTGGCCTGGGAACAGGAAGTTGCCTGAACAAGTAGTTTCTTGTGGTTCTACTCCCAATTTTCTACTGCTCCAGTTCCTGCATATGGTTCCAGTGTTATCTGTGTACTGACAGCGGCTTGTTTCCTGATGACTCCTATTTGCTGCCTGTCCTGACCTTTTGCCTGTTTCCTGACTACCCTTGATTGCTGCCTGCCCTGACCTTTGGCTTGTTTGACTGCTCTTTTGGATTTCCCTCTGGCACTATGTTTTGGCTGCAACCTGGCAGTAGCTTGTCGCACAAACAACCTCACCGCTAGAGGCTATGGAGAAGACCAAGCTACTGCTTAGACCCTGCCCTCTGTGCACCCCTCTGTGCACCCACTGGGTAGGTGACACAGTGGGTCCACCGCTTGGCCCTGTGGAGCCGTAACACCCTTCTCCCTAGAATGATTCATAACAAGATGATCAAAAAAATTACGATGTCTCACCTCAAAGAAAACACTGCAGAAACACACTGCAGATCCCAGGTTCCTATCAACATGAATTGTCCCATATAAATGTTTCTAAATCAAGAGCGGCGTCCCTCCGATAACCAACAATTGCACGCCCTGCTGCAGGCGAGGCCACCAGGGATGCAGACACCCCTCCCCAGGGGAAGTGGCCCTGGCTTCTGCGCCATCCCAATTGATACTTATTTCGAGATCAAGAAAGGGGATTGCTGTGGTACTTTACTGTACTGTAAACTTTAAATTAAATTTATTGTTTTGTAATTGTTCCATGAATTCCAGTAATATTGTGGGGGAACCCTGCCAAATCATGAAAATGTCATCTATGTACCTCCGCCAGAATAATATGTGGCACATGTACATGGACAAGATTTCATCAGTAAAAATGTCCTTTTCCCATCCCCCCAGGTGCAGGTTTGTGTATGTGGGGGCACATCGTGTCCCCATTGCAACCTCCTGTACCTGGAGGTAGGTTGTGTTGTTGAAAACAAAGGTGTTCCTGGTAAGTATTTACTGTAATAGTGTAAGTACCAATTTGTTCGTATCTTGAAGGTCCCTGCTGGTTTCTGATAACCATTTCCTTATAACTTGTAGGCCTAGATGATGAGGGATACTAGAATATAACCCCTTAATGTCAATGGCTACTAGTAAAGTATCCAATGGTACATTATTTTCCTCAATTACTTTCAGGACATCTAAAGTGTCTTGCAGATAGGATGGTAATCCTAAAACAAACGTTCTCAAATAGTCATCTACCATACGGCTTGCTCTGATGATATACTATCAATACCTGAAATGATTGGACAGCCAGGAGGTTTCCTTAAGTTTGTTTTATGTGTGTTTTATACACTTTGGGAAGTGCATAAAACACAGCTATTTTTGGGTATTTAATATTCAAAGCATTAAACATTGTTTGATTAATGATATTTTTATTCTTGGCCTTGGTGATTATTGCATAGTATTCTTTGTGGAACAATTGTATTAGTTGCTTAGGAATTATAGTATACCAGTCCTTGTTATTTAAAATGTCCGGACACATTTGTTTGTAATCATCCTTGTTGTGAATTTTGACATTGACGCCCTTATCTGATGGTTTTATAAATATGTTGTCATTAGATTGTAGGGAGTTTAACGCCTGTTGATGTTTAAATTAGATATTTCTTTTACTGTCTTTCTTAAGTTTCAGTTTTCTTACTTCTTCAGTTACTTGCTGTACAAAACAGTGGATTACAGGATTTTGTTTTATGTCTGGGTATTTCAAAGATTTGGTTTCCGCTCTAAGTGTTGGTGAGAAACTTGTTTCTGTATTTTGATGAGGTGCATCCTCTATTTGTTGTATTATTCTATTCTATTATTTGTTTATCAAATAGGACTTTGTAAAACATTTTCTGCACAAATAAATTTGGATCCTTCGTAAATTCAAATTTGTCTAGCCTTTCAGATGGGCAGAAACTAAGACCTAACTTGAGAACTTCTATTTCCTCTACAGTTAAGGGATGATTGGATAGGTAATTACATTTAATGATCTATCCTGGGAGGTATTTTGTGCACAAAATTCTCCATTGTGTTCAGTGTTTGTGCATTCTGAGTCTTCCGACTCAATCCCTGACCTAAAAAACATAATTGTGTTGGATTAGGTGACATATAAAGTCTGATTTAACAAGCTCGACGCGTGTATTTACACGCCGATATACGAGGTGTTTTTCCGCGAGCAGGAGCCGAGTGCTAGTATACTTGCCTTCACTTGCCAGCCAGATTCCTGCCTTGAAAAATAGGTAATAGGCAATTAAGGGGATTAGTTTGCAGCTGCCCGATTCAGGAGGATTTGTTAAGCTCTGTCAATGGTGAGGTCAAAGCAATTAATTAGCGCACACCTGCTCCCTGTTCTGTGCTCATCTACAGTCCATTACAGGTCAGTTTGAATCTTTATTGCTTCATCTTCTTTTGGGTATGTGCCACATTTTTATGTTACAATTATACTCATTCACAAAATTACCGTGTTTCCCCGATGATAAGGCAGGGCCATCAAATAAGACAGCCCCCCCTTTTTAGGTAAAAATGAAAAA
>NC_092867.1:49051089-49052608 GCF_032062135.1 Pyxicephalus adspersus
TCCTTTACATGTCCCTCCCTGCATCGTTCAAACGATTGTATCTAGTGTGTGGACGCTGTTGGTGGACTATATATGAACGATCATATTGTTACAGCATGTACAGAATTGTGCACAATATGATTGTTCAAGTATATTCGTGCATAATCGTTAATCGGTCACAATCGTTCATTTTCTAACAATAATTATTGGAAGTGTGTACCTAGCTTTAGCCTAATATTGATGTGACAGGTGCACTTTATTATTCGTGTGAAGTACAGGGGTATGTAATAGTGTTATGTATCTTTTTATAATGTATCTTTTTATGTATCATTTTACAATGTATCTTTTTATGTATCCTTTTACAATGTATCTTTTTTACAATGTATCTTTTTATGTATCCTTTTACAATGTATCTTTTTACATCTGTTTGGAGGCTGTAGAAGCTCTACACAGTGCTGAAACAAACCCACATTTTTCTCCCATTGACTTTAATAGTGTTCGAATTCGGTGTTCGACCACCCAAATTTTTTTGCTATATTCGAGCGAATAGCTGCCGAATCGAATAGTGAGCTATTCGACCAACACTAGTATTGAGTACAAATGTCTGCAAGGTTTCCAGTGCTACCCCCCTCGTTGCCTTTGTCCCATTGTCACATATTGGTATTTAAATGTATTATGTACATATTCCTTTTCTGAATAAATTGTCATGGTTTTTATTTCTTTTTTTAAATAGTCTGACATTTGCACTCATGTTGATTTGCTGCCACACAACTCCTCTGTTTATTTGAAGTAGTGGTATAGGTTTGTTGTCATTGTGCTGTGCTGCCTGATCTTAGCACTATTGTATACAAGCACACTTCCACTTGCTGTCCAAGCTGGTTGTCAATTAGTTGTCCAGCTGAGTTGCATACTCATTCTTACACACCTGATGGTGATGTAAGGAGGTCCAGGTTTCCAAGCACAACATCAAACCACATTGATTGCCAAGCTTACAAGCAGGGTCACGCACTTTTGGAAATGGTGTTGTTGCCTAACTTAATGCTCATTAAATACTGGAGTGTATGCAATATTTAGGTGTTTACACAAAACAAATAGTATATCAAACTTCCAGGGCCAAATCCACTTTGTGCCAAACATTTTCTTTCCCTTCCTTTCAGGATGTTTTTGCAGGTTTGAATGGCATTTTAGACCTTGGCCCACTATAAATATATTGAGTTACTCACCTCAGCTTGGTAGTGGAAGCACATAAAGGTGGTTTCCTCCTAACCACAAGCAATATCATCCATGAATGTTGCTTGGAGCCAAGCCCATGACATCAGAAATCATAGGACGAAATAGACAATCTTCCTTCATTTGAAGCAAAACTTTCTCCTGAAGTTTGGCGCACACCTATGCGCATCAAACAACTGAGTTTTGACAAGTCAATTGAGTTGTTTTTAGCCTTTTAAACAATTTGGAGAAAGGAACAGCTGAAAAACAATCACAATTGACTTTTTAAACTGTATGTGCTAGGAGATTGGAAAGGAGATCACATAACAAA
>NC_092867.1:49053391-49141486 GCF_032062135.1 Pyxicephalus adspersus
GAAAGTTGCAATATTTACCCCTAGGCAGCTCCTCAGGCATCATAAGCATTTAGATAGGTGCCTATGTAGAGGAGCTGAACTCAGTTAACTCTTGCCTAACAGGAAAGAAAAAAGTAATTTTAAAATATGCCTATTTCTTAGCTCATATAGATCTTTTAAACATTTGAACAGCACAAACATTTTTTTAGGGCTAAGGGTAATATGTGTGACATATTATGAAAGAATGCTATTTTAGGGGAACAGTGAGTTTAATGCAAGCTCACCAGTGTAAAACTGCCGGGGCTGCGCATATCCACTGGAGAGATCGCTTCAGTTGATGACTTCCGCGCGAGTATGCCAGTGCCACGGATTTGGTTGATAAGTTGATCGAAGTCCTCTGATTTTCGATTGCAAATACAATTGCACGAGCAAGCTTCCGATTTTACTTGGTGATTAAACCTTCCTGTTTTAAAACACACTTCCACTTGCTATCCAAACAGGATGTCAATTAGTTGTCCAACTGAGTTGCCCACTTGATTGACAAGCTCACAAGCAGGGACAAGCACTCCTAAGGAGGAGTCGGGATGTTGGTGCACCTCTGGCTCGAGTTCCTCTGGAATGTCCCAGGTATCACCATGGTGCAGGCACAGGTTGTGCAGGACGCAGCATACCATGAGGATTCGGGCAGCTTTCCAGGGTGCGTAGAGAAGATTACCACCGGGCTGCACCAAGCACAGAAACTGTGCTTTTAGCAGTCCGATGGTGTACTCCACAAACCCCCCGGGTTTTATGCAGAGCCTTGTTGTAATTATGCTCTGCTTCCATCCGGGGGGACGCACAAATGTCATAAGCCATGGAAGCTGCTAGTATTTTTTGTCAGCTGTTAAAAGACAAACCTAATAAGTGTTAGTTCTTGGTATAGTACGTGTTCTGTGAACGCAGTGTAACACTAGAGTTTTTTACAAAGGTTGCTAAGGGTTGTGCTCTCCGGTCACTTTATTGCTTTTTGGTTGTTAGAAGACATTGTTACTACTGACTACCACACTGAAGTACTGGGAATATCTGAAAGTTAGTTCAAGGGTTCCCCCATGCTCCCAATATTGTACAATATTTATAAACTATTTGCTAAATTAGATATTAGCACAAAATATGACATATATACAATATAGGTAATAGCTTGGCATTATGACAATGCAAAGGAACATAGCAACATAATAGGTGTCTTTATGATTTTACTACTGTTAGTTGTATTACAGTAATGACATTATACATTACCTATTAACCACCCCTCAGGCATTTCTACAGAGATGAATTTCTGGTAGAGGGCTGTCTGATGCAGGATATAGACATCATTGTATGATCCTGGGCAATCTGTGCATGCACTCATGATTTTTCTGTTGGCATCACAGACTATTTATACATTCAGTGAATGATATCGCTTCCGGTTGCGAAACGCCATTTCCTACCATTTAGGGGCCTGAATTGCCACATGGGTGCCTTCGATGACCCCCAAAACATTAGGAAAGCCCGCTTGCCTGAAGAAGTCCATCTTTACCTTCCTCCACTTCTTTTTTTTTTTAAACATTCTTTATTTAAAATTTTTATAAAACAAAATACAAAATACAGACCCAGCATGAAACAAAAGATAATATATCAGCCAGTAGTAAGCGAATGATACAAGTATCATCAACAAATCAACAAAAAATAAAGAGTCAGTCATAACAATGAAACATTGAACAAATATAATCCACATAACTCAAAATATCATTTGCAGAAGGAGATAAAGGAAATCCAATAATAACATAGATCATGTATTGTAGCACAACAATATAACCTATGCTTGTGGGGGTGGTTGTGTACCTAGGAAAAAAGGCAGTGGAGTAAGAAGAAAGCACAGGATCCCGCGGAGAGACTCTCCCTGTCAGTACCTGTGAAATGCATAAGAGTATACCCAAAAGTCAGATTGAGGAAATCAGGTCTCTGTATTCGGTAGTGAGAAGAAATTGTGACCAATAGTACCAGGTAAGTGCAACTTTCCTGCCCGTGCCCCTCACCGTGGAGGTAAAATCCTCCATTCGATGAATTTCGTTGATTTTGTTAAACCACAAACCAATCGTGGGGGGGGCAGGGTTTCGCCAGCCAGCAGCGATGCAGGAAAGTGCAGCCACAATTAAGATATGGATATAGCAGAACAACTATGATATGCTGTCGGGTATCTCCTATCACCTAGTCTCGGGAGTCTGTCTGCTCGGAAGTGGGTTTCCTGCAGAAAGGCTACATGTGCCTTTAGCCTATGTAATTCTGCCAGAATGGATGAGCGCTTTTCTGGGACGTTTAGCCCCTTAACATTGTATGTGACAACATTAATCTCACCCATTATGGCAGAGTAAAGTTTACTTATACAAACAACAAAGAAAGCAAAAACAAAAGATAAATAACAAAAGACAAACAACAAATAACAGTAAGCGCAGATCAGCTGCGCAAAGTCCCTTGGAGGGGGAGGCTCAGGTGGTCAGGACCGAGTCCCCACCACCCGGGCCAGGCCTGTCATTACATGCCAATAAATTAGATGTTGGATGAAGGCAAATGTAAGCAGTACGGGGGAGGGTACATTTAAACTTCAACATTCTCCAAAGAATAGGCAGTATCAAATTTAGTTACAACCAATACAGTAACAAAAATGGACAGTGCAGAATAAAACAAGAATCTTACAGACTGTAATTCTTCATGGGCCAACCTGCTAATCACACCAGAGAAAGGAACTATAAGTCTTTCCAAAGGTCACTTGATCGCGTAGACTACAATCTCGCAGGGGTTTGTGATTTGTCAGGGTTCGGGTGAAAACTGGGCTGACTCCTCACTTGCTGTCTGTCAGGATCCGCTGGGGGGGCTAAGGATGTGGGGAGCAAGGGCCAATCTGGCAGGTCCACATGAGGAAGCTCAAAAGTCGTCAAAAAAGTAACTAAATCCCCCAGTTCCCGAAAGGTGGAAGATTTGTTTCCTTTGTGGGCAAATAGTTGGAATGGAAAACCCCATCTATATTTGATATTATTCTCTTTCAGCAGTCTTAAGAGTGGCTTCAGTGCCCTACGCAGCGCCAGGGTATTACGGGAGAGATCTGTTAATAGCATCATAGGACAGTTGTGGAATGTGAATTCTTCTTGGGACCTTGCTTCCTGCATAATACGCTCTTTAAGTTGTAAAGAGTGNATTCGGCACATCACATCTCGTGGTCTTTCTGGATCCGGATTCTTTGGGCCCAAAGTTCTGTGAATGCGATCTATTTCTATAACATCATCTCTCGGCCTCTTTAAGAGCTCATTAAACAGGGTCGTTGCCGCTGCATGTAGATCTGTTGGTTCGATTGTCTCCGGGAGTCCCCTGATTCTGATGTTATTGCGACGGCTACGGTTTTCCAGATCATCCTGATGATACAAAAGTTGTTGCAGTATCCGGGAGTGTTCATTAAGCATGTGAGCGTGGGATTGAACATGACTGCGTAAGTCAGCCGTTGTGCGTTCAATCTCTTCTATTTTCGAGCCAATGTCTGATCTGAGAGAAGATATTTCCGTATGTAGAGATGTCTGAATGCGCTCAAGGTAAGTTTCAAAGTCCGCTTTTGTAGGCAGAGACTTCAAGTAAGCATCTCTATCCCAGCTGTCCGTAGGGTCTATGGATATCTGTGAGGGGCTCCTCGGGCTGGTGGGGCTCCTGTCGTCGCCCAATAATGAGGGGAAGTTAGAAGTAGAGTCTTCCTGGATAAAGGCGGGACAGTCTAGTCCGGACTCAGAGGACTGTGCCGGATTAAGCCGTGTAGTAGGGCCCCCTCCACTCGAGCCAGGAGTTTTGGAGCGACCAAAAAATGTTCCAATTTCCCTTTTTTGGGATGACTGACTATGTGGTTTCCCCTTCCCCATGTTTGCAGGAAAGGGAGAGATGTGAGCAGAGAGTTGCAGTGAAGAATGCTGTATTTGAGAGTTAAGCAGGTATAATATCCCGAAGCATTAGCTTATCATACATCCAGTTGTAGGGCCCAGCAATGGTGGGGCCTCACATCCCAGGGAATTAGCAGCACATAATAGAGATGGCTACCAGATCTCTAAAGCTGAGGGATCAGAAAAGCAGTGGAAGATTCAGCAAACAGATGAGACCATATAGGGAGCAGTATTTCCAGAGCAAGATGCTGTGCGGCCTAAGCGGCCATCAGTTTCCAAGTTAATGCAAACAGGTACAGTCTGCCAACAAAGAACAAAAATGAGCTGCTCCACACGTACAAGATGATTAGTCAAAGAGTGTTATGATGTCAATCAGACTTGGTACTCTTTCTCTAAATGGGATGTCTCTGGATGCTGAGGTTGCACAATGTGTATTACCATGAGGTCAACATGGCCGCCCTGTATTGTAAAAGCCAGTCCTCTAAACTGTGTGTCGAAGATTTAAGATGTTAGGTACAAACCTTCAGTGCAGTTAAATATTAATCAACAATTGCTGCATGACCAGGGAACAGGCATATCTTCCCTTCTCTTTCTGAGATGGATGTGGATGTAATTGTATTTTGCACAAGGAGCCATGCGGCCAAGATGGCCGATTGCACTTCCAAAGGTGGACAAATGAGCAGTATCTTCCACAAATAAAGTATGCAAACTGAGGCGCAGTATGGTACAGGGCAGGATATAATGTAGGATATTCCCAAATCCCTTCTCTCTGTGAGGATGGCGATGGATGCAGATTCTCAAGTTGTACTCACCTTCCTCCACTTCTGAGCTGATTGAGGGAACTGAATATATAGTGGGACAAGGTTCACAATGGCATTTTTGACCTTCATAAAAACCCTGGAAACTGTAGACTGGCTTAGTCAACAAATTAAGGACGAGGATGTTTGAAAGGAACCCCTTCCTAAATTATAGAAAGTGGCCAACAGCCTGGTCATTCCTGGATAACCTGGCTTCTCTGGGTTTGTGGAGCAATTTTAAGTTCCAGCAAGCTGTACAGGTCATGGATGATCTGACAGGACAGGTGGAAACGCCTTTTGACATTCTGGTCACTTATACTATCAAGGTGCCTTCTCTGTAAGAAAACGTGTGGCTCCCGGACCTGTCACAAAGTTGAAGGCTGCCCCTCAGGTAGTTGTTGCTCCTCCAGTGCAGTAACCAGAAGAGTTGTAGTTGTTGCAACAACAACACTAATTAGCTCATTTATAACAACATGCACAATCCTCGACCCGGCGCATATTTGAGTGTAAACGAACAAAAGAGCGTACGCACGCAGCACGCATGAACATGCATGAACATAGGCATGTACTGTATCCCTATATATTTTTACAGAACTTCTTAGCCATTCTGCATGCAAACAAAAACTTTCAAAACACAAAGAAAGAAAATGCCACAAATCAGAAGGCTGCTACAAGAAAAAATGAACTAAAAGTAAGAATACACCATTTAAATATTCCAAAAATGTTTTTGTTGTGTTGTCCCATAACTGTTTTATTTTTTCCTTCTAGTAACATTGAGCCAAGGAGAATGGCCACCACCGCCACCGCCCCTGCCCCTGCCACCACCACCACTACCCTAGGGTCTTCAGTCCATAGACCAACAGGCAGCTCCCTCAGGCCAGCTAGGTTGCCTTGTGAAGCAGGCCAAGCAACATCTAGGCCCCCTGGGCCCTCAACCTGGCACCTCAGCCAGTTTGAGCCGGCCCAGGGATTCTGCTTCCAAGGCAACCAGCTTCCCTCCTGAGCAAAATGCAGCCCCCATGGAGTTGTACATACAACATTTTCCACGACTCTGTGGGGGCTTGCACTCCCAGACATCACATGCTGAAAGACAGGGACTCTGGGAGGAAATTGCCAGGAGTTGTAAAGCAGTGGGCAGTACACAACGGACCATTACCCAGTGTCAAAAGCATGTGAGCGACGTATGGTTATGCAACTAAAATGACCCCCCCCCAAAAAAAAAATTAAAAAGTAGATCACTTACCTGAATGATTAAGCGCAGGTCCCTCTCTGCAAACAACAGCCGTGGCATGATGATAACGCAGATATGAAACTTCCAGGTTTCCTTCTGCCTACTGAAAACACGCATACGCTACGCATTTGCACGAACGCCTACTGTATGCATATTAATACCCACATGCAACCAATTTCTTTTGGTGCAAAAGTACATGCATTTTATTTCCTAATAATATAATTTTTTATTGTTAGGTTTCTTTTTGGAATTATTGGCTAACACACTGGTTTGTACACTTTGGGCCAAACATATGTTTTTGCTTTTCCAGCCATGGCATGAATGGCATTTTAGATCTTGGCCCACTATATATTGACTTAATCACCTCAGCTTGGTAGTGGAAGCACATAAAGGTGGTTTCTTCCTTTAACCAGAAGCAATATTATCCATGAATGTTGCTTGGAGCCAAGCCCATGACATCAGAAATCATAGGAACAAATAGGCAACCTTTTTAATCTGAAGCATTTTAAGCAATATGGCCAAAAAAATCCTCATTGCCTTTTTCTTTCTATAATTTCTTTTTTATATGTACACACATAAATGCATACAAATATATGTGCATGTATGTACATACATGAGTGCACATGAAACAAACAATATACACCTAAAAAGAAAAACTTAGTGGAATGTGGATCCTTTTCTGGAAAATTTTTCAACTGATAGAACAGTTCATGCAGACATTGATTACATCACATGGTTTTAATAAGACAATTGTGCTGTTTTTAGCCAGTCAAACAAATCATAGAAGGGAACTGCTTAAAAACAAGCATAATTGATTTTTTTAATTAGAGGTCCTAGGACATTGTAAAGGAGATCACCTAAAAAAAAAAAAAAAACTTTATTTAAAATAAACCTATTTGCTAAAAGGTAATAAAATATAGAGAATACACAGACACCACTAAATTTACATGACAAAATAAACAAAAAAATAAAGCACATGTAAACCTACACTTCAATCTAAAGCCTAATTATTTCAAAAATGGGCCAACAAATATTGCATTCCAAAAATATTTACCAAACCAATATGCAATTTTGATCTATCAAGGGTGGAAAACTGGATTAGAAAATAATTTATGCAGGACAAACATTTAAAGGTGGTAATATATAGACATATTATTGAAATGAAACAATATGGCCACAAACACAATATAGCATTAACATTGAGATCTTAATAGCAAAATGGACATTAAAACATTCAAAGTACAAAAAACAGAAGCAGCTATTGTACTAAATGGTAAGCAAAGTATCAAATGTAGCAACATAGATTAGGCTAACAAACAAAACAACAGCCCCCACATTGACAAAAAAAATTAAGACAAAGAACTTGTCTTAGAACTTGTGTGTGTGCTTTGGACTTTTGTGGAAAAAATCTAGTTCGCTGGCAAAAGTGAGGTCTCGCCCGCCAGAGACCGCTGGAATTTATCATCAGGCGGATCCCTGGGTCTAGCATCAGGTGCATTTGGATAGGCGCCTGTGTAAAGAGCTGAAATCAGTTAACTCTTTCTAAACCTGAAAATATTAGGTCATGTAAAAATATGCTTATTTCTCAGCCAATATAAATGTTTGAAACATTTAAACAGCCCAAACATTTTTATTTAGGTCTAAGTGAAAGATGTGTGCCATTAGAAATATTTATTTCTTCCAATTTTGCTTGGTGAATCACCCACCCAATGTTGAGAATTGACCAAAACTGTGACTGTGGATTCTCCTTCATTATTTTAAGGAGTTATTAGTGAAGGTTTGGACATGGTTCTACCATCTCTGGGATACAATCTATACGTAGGTGAATTGCATAATTTTTTGTTTTAGAATTATCATTTAGTGAATTGGCTTTTGTAAATCTTTTTGTGCCGTTTCTTGTTTCGTATAAACATATTCTCTGAAATATGTGACAATTGTGAAGAGCTTTCAGATCCACTTTCATCTGCAGTTTCAACTAACCTATCACTTTGTCTTCCTCCCTTTTTGAATGAACGTTGTTTTTGGGTAGTTTCCCATTTATAAGCTCTTTCTGATCTAAATGCTAATTGGTCCCTTTGGAATTTATGTTCTTTATTAGCTATAAATTGGGAGTTAAATTTCTGTAGATAGGTTTGAATTTCAATATTTTTGGTTCTAAATGCATTTGAAGATATTAATTCAGAATATTTGTTATAGAAACGATGTAACTCATCTTCAATTGTTTTTGTATTCTTGATAGTAATATTTGATTATTTTTGTCATCATCTGTTTAGAACAAGTTCTCAATGTTTCCCCCCATTCTTCCTTCAAAACCTCCAGATTCTTAATGTTTAAAAAAATTTTGAACAGTTCTCTGAAAGGTATTAATTCAAATATTGGATATGCCAATTTCTTTAATATAAGGATTTCAATTTATATGATATTTCATTAATTTCCAATTCCTTTTTGATTTGGGCAGTACATGTACTTGTAATAGTAATTCCAGATATGATCCCCAGGTATGACCCAATAAGTCCATGAGAATTAATGGGGGGGGAGGGAGGACAAAAAAAAAAAAAAACAAAACCTTTCTTACAGGAGCCAGTAATAACCTAATTTCAGTTACCACCATAAAATTGTTTAAAATTAGACCATCAGATTGCAGTTGTCCAATTTATCTAGCGGGTGTTTCCCACCCTAACAGAACTCAAAAAGATGGAACATGGACAGCTTGTTTAACCCTATCTGCCACATCCCAATCAAAAACAAATGCAAAAAGTATTAAAGGGACTTTAAAGGCACTGGTCAAATAGTATCACACATAATATAAAAGAATTAAAACATAAGTTTATTCAAATTTGCAATATAAAAAAACTGCTGATAAAAACATTATATAGATTTCAATAACTCCATACATTTTAATGCAACTTGGTTTTCAAGGTGTTTCACAAAACATAGTCTGCTTCATCAGGAACCAATGGCCTAGAACATCACAATAATTCATAGTTTTACACACTGGTATTCAATAATGTACATCTCATAAGAGAAATAACGTATAAATTTTAAACTCACATTCACTTTTCCCCCATAATGTTTGGGTGGCTCCCTGGTAGATAGTACCTCAATCGTGTTGCAGTTAAATCTGGAGTATTTCAATCCACAAGCTGAAATCACAAAATGGGCAAAAGAAGGAACTTTTCTGTATATAAGGAGTTATATTAGAACATTACTTAACTGAGTGTAATGGACTAAGACCGTTAAGAAGAGCCATTTAATGGTTAAACTGATTCATGTTACATATAATCCATCACCATTTTAGAAGTCATTGTGTGTAAACGTGTATGTGTTTCCAATTGGAATGAACAAAGCACCTCTGAAGGAACTGATAGGGTCGTGGGTGTGGGCGGGCAAATCCCCGCGAACCAGCCACAACCCTTACCTACCCGCACGGACATGCAGCCATCGGAAAACCAACGATTGCACGCCACGCCGCAGGCGAGGCCACCAGGGATGCGGACACCCCTCCTTAGGGGGAGTGGCCCCGGCTTCTACGTCACCCAAGGGAATCCTCATTTGTCCAATTAAGTGTCAAATAGCTTAGAATTATATCAGTCAATGTGGTCCTGTGAGTTAATTGCCCTTCATTGTAGTCTGGGCTATAACGTTTCCAGATGGTTTGGAGGCAACTAGCCACAGAGAGTCATCACAGAGAAATTGGAAGTGAAGTAGAAGTGAATGTGTTCTGATGGTCATAATGAATAAAAAAATGATGCAAAATGAAACAGAAATGAAATATTTTATGGTTACAGTTGCTAGGCTTCATAGTAACATATATATCGGTACATAAGGGAAGGGAGGGGGAACCTCATTTCTCTACGTCACCATATGATCTTAATAGCATAGTCGTTATATCAAGTTAAAGATAAGGCTTATAACTCATCATTTCGTTAAGGCCAGGGGGATCAATTGCTTTAAGTTCATTAAAATATTTTGTGTCCCTTTTAAGTAGTTCCTTGTCAAATCCCCCCCCCCCCCCTCGGATTTGGGTGGACGCATTCTAAGGTAATGAATCTCATTTCATCTTCATCAAAGTGTGATTAGTCCCCATATGGTGGCTTAAAGGGGTAACTATTCTACCACTTTTGATGGTATACACATGCTCATATATACGTTTCTGTATTTTAGGTTTCATCTTACTGACATAAAATCGGCAACAGCTACAAAAAGCTAAATAAATAACTCCAATAGTTTTGCATGTGATTCTTTCTTTTAATTTGGGTTTGACTAAAATGGGAACTTGAAATACATCTTTTTAGGAAAAAAATCCATTTGCATGGCCACACTCACCTCAAGCAAATGTACCAGTCTCTTTTGTCCTTTCGACAAGTCTCAAATCATTATTGAAATAGCTGTGTACTAGTTTGTCTCTTATTAAAGGTGGTTTTCTGTATGTAAAATTTGGATATCGACCTACCAATTTACCTATATGCAGGTCTGACTTAAGAATAGGCCAATATTGTTTACAGATTTCTGCCAATTCTCGATGTTGAGTTGAATATTTTGTGATAATACAGACTTTGTCTTGTTGTTCTGAAGATGGTTTCATTTTGAAAATTAAATCTAGACGCGCCTGGATTTTCACTTTTTTATATGCCTTTTTGAGTATACTTTTACTATACCCCTTTTCAGATAGTCTTTTGTGTAGATCGTTTGATGCTTTCTCGAAGTCAACCTTATTGGAACAATTTCTTTTTATCCGCAAATATTAGGAAAAAAAATTGCTCCTGTGGCTCCTGTAACAGCTGGCCAAATAAATCACAGGGTTTCCTCCAGGATGACAGGTACATTTGCCCCAGATACAGGTTATACGCAGATTATTTTTCTGTTTAGTCAGTTTTCCTTTTGACCTGAAGGTGGGGTTGAAGTACCAGGCTTAATGACAATGAGCTTCTTGGCCAGGTGGGGGAGCTAAAGAGGCCTGGGTATGATCACCTGAAATGCATCCTGGAAATTAGGCTGGGGATATAAACTCCCAGCCTGCTTATTCCTGTGGCTCTGACTTGGTATGTATTGTTAGGCCCTTAGAGTCCTGCACAGCACTAGGTTGGGCTGGATTGCTGGTTAAGGGAACTAACAATGAGTTAGTGGCCAAGTGGCCAGGCTTTATTTTTGCTGTTTGTTTTATTTTGCCTGTTTTTGTGTGGAAATAGTGTTAAGTGAAAAAAAACCCTTGATGCACTTTAAACCTGCTGGCCCTGTTTCCTATTTGAAACACCCCCCGTTGCTATGGGCAATCTCACATATGGTGGAAGATGCGGGCAGCTTTATAAGCAGGTGTTTGGAAGGCACTAAAACAGCTTGTTTTGGCCAATGCCAACCAACAGTAGGCCAATGTGGAGCAAAAGCGTATTAACCAACAATTGCTGCTAGGTCTGGAAAAAGCAGAGGCCCACCACAAGAAATTGTTGTAAATACAAACACAGAGCTACCAATAACAATTAGATGCCATCAAACAGCAGATATGTTTACGAGAGCAGGCTGACGCCGAGAGTGGTGCTGGGCGTTCGCCAGTTTTTCGGGTAAGCCAGTTGTTGAAAAAAATGACTGCGGATGATGATCCTGAGGAGTTTTTGACAGAACTGCCGAGAGGGAAAATTGGCCTAGGGAACAGTGGGCAGGATTAGTGGCCCCGCTATTATCTGGAGAGTTCCAAAAAGCCTATTATGACCTAGAGCTGTCGGAAGCAAGCAACTATGTCCACCTTAAGGCAAAAATACTGGCACGGCTGGGTGTCACCCTGGCTGTCCGGGCCCAATGGGTGTATAACTGGTCCTATCGAGCAGGAAAGCCTCCCAGATCCCAGATGTATTACCTGATACATCTAACATGCAATTGGCTACAACCAGAGCTGTTGTCAGGACTGCAAATTGTGGAATGGGTAGTCATGAACCAGTTCCTAGGATTCCTCCCTGTTTCCATACAAAAGTGGGTGAGCCATGGAGACCCGTCAACAGAGGATAAGCTGGTGGACCTAGTGGAAAGGTACTTGGCTGCCAAGAACTTAAACACCTCCCTTCAGTACTCACAGACTTTCCACCCCAAGACCAGACAATCCCCAGCTGTGGGTAAGAGTGAACCAAAGGATGGGGGTGGAGAGAGCGAGAAAAGAGGAGCTAAGGGTAAAATACAGATTCCAGTCAATGTATGGTGGAATGACTTGGAACCCTAGCCCCCCAGGAGGGAGCCAAGCATGTTATTGGTTATCGCTGCCGCGAAGGAGGACATATTGCTGCAAATTGCCCTGTGGTAGATGAACCAATGCACTGTGACTTTCTGGGTGACAGACGACAGTCTCTTTTTGCCACCATTGCATGCCCTGCTATACGGGGCGATGAAAAACATTGGTGTAAAATGTATATGAATACCAAACCGATTGTGGGGCTGTCAAACTTGGTAGACTAGGTAGTGTGGTAACGCTGGTGAGAGCTAAGCTAGTGGTTACAGAGACCTCCTGTCCTAAA
The DNA here is from genome assembly GCF_032062135.1 of Pyxicephalus adspersus. Taxonomy (NCBI): domain Eukaryota; kingdom Metazoa; phylum Chordata; class Amphibia; order Anura; family Pyxicephalidae; genus Pyxicephalus; species Pyxicephalus adspersus. The sequence continues at coordinate 49,065,834 of NC_092867.1, forward strand.
ACAGTGGGAGTAACGTGTACACGGGGATACTAGGGAGTATCCTGTGAGGTCAGTGTCTTTTGAAACCTCCCTAGGAAAACTGTGTCATCAGGTGGGGTTGGTTCCCTACTTACCATATGATGCTATCATTGTGAGGGATTTTCCCAAATTCCAGGAGCTCTGGGATCACCCACCCCATGCAGTGCTGGGCTGAGCATGAGGCTACTGAGGAGTCCGCTGATGATTGTGGGGGCACTCCAGGGTTTTCTTTGTCTGTGCTAGCAGGGGAAACAGTTAATCCTAGGAAAGAACCATCAACTTCGGAGGAAAGCCAGCAAACCCTGGAATTCCCTGACTTACAGGTACATAGGAGAACTTTGTTACAGAGCAATTAAAAGACCCCACACTGTTTAAAGCCCGGGAGTATGTCGTAAAAATTGATGGGAACCTAGTGCACCCAGACAAGAGGGTTGCATTTCCATACTTATCCCATATTATTGAAAGGAACCTACTCTATCGGGTGTCACAAAGTGGGGGGTAAATCATTGAACAGCTAGTGGTAACCAAGCCATACCAAAAACTGGTGTTGGATCTGGCCCATGAGCACCTCCTAGGGGTGAGAAAACTGGGGGCTGAGAAAACCAGAAAGCGAATAGTCCAGAGGTTTTATTGGCCAGGGGTCGCCAAGGAGGTGGAGATGTACTGTGCTTCCTGTCCTGTATGTCAGATTGTCTGCCCCAATGCCACATCTTTGTAGCCCTTTGGTTCCCCTCCCCATTATTGAGATCCCGTTTTGAGAGGATTGCCATGGATTTAGTTGGCCAATTGCTAAAGTCAGCTAGGGTCCAATATGTCCTAGTCATAACTGACTATGCTACTCGGTATCCTGAGGCAATTCCTCTCCGAAATACCTCTGCTAAAACCATAGCCCAGGAGCTGTTCTAAGTGTTCAGCTGAGTAGGAATGGTCAAAGAGGTACTTACTGATCAAGGAACCCGGGTGTCCCTGGTGATTAAAGAGCTTTGTAAACGCCTAAAGGTGACGCAGCTACGCACATCGGTGTATCACCCTCAAACAGACGGCTTAGTAGAACATTTTAAGAAAACTTTAAAACACATGCTGCAGAAGGTAGTAGATAAAGACGGGAAAAATTGGGACTGTCTACTCCCCTATTTGATGTTTGCTATCCGGGAGGTACCCCAATCCTCAACCTTATTCTCTCCCTTTGAATTATTATATGGGAGGCACCCCAGGGGACTGTTAGATATTGCTAAGGAAACATGGGAAAGTGAAAGTTCCCCTCATAGAAGTGTCATCGAGCATGTGCCACAAATGCAGGACAGAATTGCGCAGGTAATGCCTTTGGTTAAAGAACATCTGGCCCAAGCGCAGTTGGCGAAGCAGAGAATTTATAACCAGGGTGCCCGTATCTGTTTTTTTGCCCCTGGGGATAGAGTTTTGGTACTAGTTCCCACGGTGGAAAGTAAATTCCTAGCCAAATGGCCGGGCGCCTATGAGGTAATGGAAAAACTGAGTGACATTAATTATAAGATTAGCCAAATTGGTAGGTGGAAACCAGAGCAAATTTATCATGTAAATTTGATGAAACCATGGAAAGAAAGGGAAGTATTAACTGTGAGGACCACAGAGCTACCTGCTTGGTCTGACTCTGTAATCCCAGAAGTCTGGATACCAGACACCTTGTCAAAGAGTGAACAACAGAAATCGAGAGATTTTGTGCTACAAAATAGGGATATGTTCTCCAACTTGCCTGGACGAACATGCATGGCTACACATGATATTATCACCCCTCCAGGTGAAAAGGTAAGATTAAAACCCTATCCTATTCCTGAAGCTAGACAAGAGGTAATACGTCAGGAAGTTCAAAAAATGCTTGAATTGGGGGTTATAGAGGAGTCCAATAGCGATTGGTCCAATAGCCATTGGTCCAGCCCAATTGTGTTAGTTCCCAAACCACATGGGAGCTGGAGATTCTGCAATTATTACCGTAAGCTGAATCAGATCACAAAGTTTGACGAGTTGACTGATCGGTTGGGGAATGCTAGATACATGACCACCTTAGATCTTACCAAAGGACATTGGCAGATACCCCTATCTGAGTCAGCTAAGGAGAAAACTGCTTTTCTGACCTCCTGACGGAGCATTCCAGTATCGAAATATGCCCTTCGGACTACAGAATGCTCCAGCTACGTTCCAGCGGGTGATGCATAATATACTCAGACCCCATCAAAAATATGCTGCGGCCTACCTGGATGATGTAATTATTCATAGTGCATATTGGGCCTCGCATTTAGTAAAGGTTCAGGCAGTGCTAAACGCGCTGGGAAAAGGAAAGCCGGGTTTGTTGCAAACCCTAAAAAGTGCGCTATTCGACTGGAAGAAGCCAAATATCTGGGGTATACCATTGGAAAATTAATAATAAAGCCTCAGGAAAAGAAAGTGAAGGCCATCCACAATTGGCCACACCCAATTAATAAAAAGCAGGATCGTGCTTTCTTGGGGAGCTCCGGCTGATAAAAGCGCTTTATTCCTCAATTTGCATCCCAGGCCGTTCCCCTGACAAATTTGACAAAAGGGAACGAATCGGTAATGGTTAAATGGTCCCCAGAAGCAGAAGCTGCATTTGGGGCATTAAGGAAGGCTTTGTGTAGGAGGCCAGTGCTATATTCTCCTGACTTTTCTAAGGAGGTTTTGGCGCAGACGAATGCGTCCGATGTCGGACTTGGAGCAGTGCTATCCCAGGTTCAAAATGGGGATGAACACCCCATTGTTTACCTCAGTCAGAAGTTAAAGGTCCATGAGTTAAATTATCCTGCGATTGAAAAAGAATGTTTGGCTGTGAAAAGGGCACTTGATTCCTTGAGGTACTATCTGCTGGGCAGACAGTTTCTGCTAATAACCGATCATGGCCCATTAACGGTGGAAGGCCCAAAACAATGAGACTAACAGGAGGGTTAATAGATGGTTCTTAGCCCTTCAAGAATTTAGTTTTACTGTCAAGCATCATCCTAGTGTACGGATAGGGAATGCCGATGCTTTATCTCAGGTTCATACCTACTTGGCAGCCTGTGTCCCAACCCTAAGTTTGAAACAAGAAGGGGGGTATGTAACAGCTGGCCAAATAAATCACAGGGTTTCCTCCAGGATGACAGGTACATTTGTCCCAGATACAGGTTATACAGAGAGTATTTTTCTGTTTAGTCAGTTTTTCTTTTGACCTGAAGGTGGGGTTGAAGTACCAGGCTAAATGACAATGAGCTTCTAGGACAGGTGGGGGAGCTAAAGAGGCCTGGATATGATTAGGTCTAACCTGAAATGTATCCTGGAAATTAGGCTGGGGATATAAACTCCCAGCCTGCTTATTCCTGTGGCTCTCTCTTGGCTGGTGAGCTGGGAGGAGGCCCAATGTGAACTGGGAACTGTGGTTAAGGACACAGACTTTGTTGCAAAAGATGTATGATTAGGCCCTTAGAGTCCTGCACAGCACTAGGTTGAGCTGGATTGCTAGTTAAGAGGACTAACTGTGAGTTAGTGGCCAAGTTTTTTTTTTTTTTTTTGCTGTTTGTTTTATTTTGCCTGTTTTTGTGTGAAAATAGTGTTAAGTGAATAAAACCCTTGATGCACTTTAAACCTCTTGGCCCTGTTTCCTATTTGAAACACCCCCTGTTGCTACAGGCGATCTCACACTCCCCACTGCACGAGGGACCCCGCTTCTGATATTATAGGCATTTATATGGGACAATTTATGTTGGTAAGAACCTGGGATCAGCAGTTCTGTCTGTAAAGCCATAATATGGACTAGGATGCTGAGGAGTGAAGTAAAAACTGTTTTCTGTGAGGTAAGACATCATAACTTTTTTTGATCATCTTGTTATATATCATTCTGAGGGAGTTGTTTTCTAAGGATTGTTTTTCTACCAGGCTATACAAACACATATCATTATTTATATGACCATTGTGAGTAATAAAGTAAAATTATGCATGTTGTATCCATTTTGTGAATATAATATCTAAATCTAGAGCCTGGGAAGGAAGGGTGTGACTTTTGTCTATATATATCAACTTTTACACACAATGACTTCTAAAATGGTGATGGATATATGTAGCATGAATCAGTTTAACCATTAAATGACTCTTCAGGTGTTAATTGTATATCTTAAACTCAATGAATGATTAGGAATCACTCACTACAGGTGTTTAAGTGGGTTCCCAATCACAACTGTTATTGATAACGATCTTAGTCCATTACACTCAGTTAAGAAATGTTCTAATATAACTCTTGACTGTGGCAAGACATATCTTGGTCACCTGCCTCCCAATTTACATACCAACCTCACTACCCCTTACTTACTCACAAATAAACACACAAATTGTTGCTTAAATGGCCCGTAGGCCTTTTATTAACCAAAATTGTAACATAAATTAACATATTAAGAATAAATATTAAATATAACATCTAAATATTATTACTATATATAAATAAAACTTTACATAACCATACAAATGAAAATTATTTTAACTGAACAAAATATAATATAAATAACAAATATGACCAATTTTCAAACAACCATATTTCACCCAACCATTTGGTTACATGACCTCTAAAGGTCCCAACACTTCTAAAACCTTTTTGGCTCTGCACCGTAAACCTGCAATTGTTCCCGCCGCTCAGCCAACCAGCTCAGGAACGTCATACCCCTCCTAGTGCAGGCCCCCAACCAACAATTTACCACACCGGAACTCCATACCTTAGATGGGTCCCCCAACAAAATATCAACAGAACAAACCATTCCCCCGAGGACCTCAACCGCCCAACCTTAAAGAAAAACAGGGAGGGGGAGGTGGGAAAAACTTTCTTCCTCGCTGATTATTTGCAAAATGACCCCTATTGTCTCACTCCTGACCTTTTTATTGCCCACTTAACCCCTCCTTTCATCCCTTCCCTGTACCTCTTCCTTTCCTTCTTTTCCTCCCCCTCCCCTCGTGCTGCACCTACTACACGTGCTGCACATGCCATTACCTAATCATTAACCCCTCGCAGTCTTCCTGTCTGTCTGCACTGTCATGCCAGCCTTACGCTATCCTCCTTTCACTCGCATGCTCCAGGCTTTCCTTTATATACAGAAAAGTTCCTCGTCTTGACCATATTGTGATTTCAGCCAGTGGATTGAAATACTCCAGATTTAACTGCAACCTGATTGAGGTACTATCTACCAGAGAGCCACCCAAACTTTATGGGGGAAAAAGTGAATGTGAGTTTAAAATATATACATGTTCTTTCTCCTATGAGATGTACTTTAATGAATACCAGTATGTAAAACTATGAATTATTGTGATGTTCTAGGCGATTGGTTCCTGATGAAGCAGACTATGTTTCATGAAATATGTTGAACACGCAATTGCCCACATACCTGCAATAAATTGTATGGAGTTACTAAAATCTGTGTAATGTTTTTATCAGCAGTTTTTTATATTGCAAATTTGAATAAACGTATGGTTTATTTTTTAATATATGTGTGATACTATTTGACCAGTGCCTTTAAAGTCCCTTTAATACTTACCTTTTTGCATTTGTTTTTGATTGGGATATGGCACATAGGGTTAAACCCTTTGGTTAAACAAGCTGTCCATGTTGCTTTTATTTTAATTGCATTTTATATGTATAGGATAATACACCTCTCAAAAGGTCCCCGGCTACACATAATTTTCCAAAAGGGTGAGGGATCGATGAAAATTCTGTGCGAACGGGAGCTAGAAAATAAAGTGTTTGAGCTGTATCCTCCTCCGCATGGCCCGAGAAATTCCCTGCTTAATCCAAGATTGTGTCATTCCTACTGGTGGAGAACGTGGGATGACCAAGTATTGGAGACAAAGGAGATGGCAAGGTCTCAGTGCCCTCTCTATGAAAATATTTGGCCGCCACTTTAAGTGTCTCCCCTATCAAGGGGTGATGGCAAAGTAGACTACAGTCTTCTGATGGAGACCAGGCAGCAGTACTTAACTGGACAGAAGACAGCGCATCCTCTAACCCTTCCCATCCTTTAAGTTGCGCATGTATACACCAGTCTACCAAATGGGTTAAATTTACAGCCTTGTGATAAAGCAACAGGTTCGGAAAGCTATCCCCCTTCTTTCTTTCGAGAGCCAAAGTGAAGAATTGTTGAGCAGACCTGATTCAGACCTAATTTTTTGTAACAGGTGAGGAGGAACATGCATCGGCAGAGTTTGTAGCAAATAAAAGGTTGTGGCATAATCATTTTAAGGATATTACAGCACCCAAACCAGGAAAAGACTTGTTGCCGCCACCCCTGGAGTTCCCTGCATATAGTGTTAAGGAGCGGTAAGAAATTCAGGTCCACCATTAAGGTTGGCTGGGATATTAGTGCCCAACTAAGGAAGGGAACCCCAAGCCCACTTAAATGGGAAGGAAGGGGAAAGAGTCCTTCCTGTGTCAGGAGGTAAATTAACATCTAAGACTACCGATATTATATTTATTTATTACGTAACAGAGTTAGGATAACTTTATTAGATAACATTGGAGACCTTGTGCCCCACACAATTGTGTTGTTTATTATCTAAGTTTTCAAGCCTAGCCAGTTTGTTCCTCATGCCCTGTGGTTCTTTTTTTTTTTTTTGTTTTATGTGTTTTGTTTTGTTTTTACAATGACAGTAAAGTTATGCTTGGGTACATACACTACCAAACAAAGTGGTTCAGTGTGTATGTCAGCAACAATGAGGCACAAATCAGAAAATTCTCCAAACCAGTATGGTATGATTCTAATGAAACTGTCAACATTCCACTTCCACGCAGTAACTGATGCTAGGGAAATCAAAGAAAATAAACCCAACACATAACCAATTAAAAAAAATAATATTTGCATATCCCTCAAAGTTGCCAAAATGGCAAGAAACTAAGTTAATGAGCAATAAATAAATGTCCATAGAAGAACCTTAAAAGTAAATTTTAATGATTTACTGGCTAGACCATTTGTCTAAGCCATGTCCATTGAAAAGGAAGAAAAAAATAGATTGACAATAATGTTACCTAAAGAGACACAAATAAAATCTTGTGTAAAGGCCTTACTGGCACAATGAACAGGTAATTGTAGAATGTTACAGTACTAATGTTTTCCAATTTTGTTTTTACAGGCTGGTGGATACTTTGTTCTTATTACACTTCTGTTATCCGATCTCTTGATGTTCTCAGTAGCCATTTACTTGTCTTTGTTTGGATTCCATTCAATGACTCTTGCACCCCAGGTAAGGACCAGTTGTACATCAGCATTTAGGTTCTGTAGAAGAGTTCCAGTGTGTCCTCTTATATTTTAAATAGCAGGATGGTAAAGTGGAACTATAGTTTTGAAAAAAAATGCAAGTCTATATAGGTAGTCTATAGGTCTGTATTCCAGAAAGGGACTGGCAATGTCCATCCTGCAATAATTCACACTTACTGTTAGGAAAGCATCTGGCCAACGTGCTGTGAGCCATCGCAATATTAAACACTGTTTGTTCTGTCCAGAGATGCCATTTACAGCAGCCAGGAGAACTAAAATAGAAGCAGCCCCTGCTTCCCTTTAGCTGTGCAGCCTGAAGGTTTTATGGCATCCCCAGCACCCCTTGTTAGGCTGTACACAGCTGAAGGGGATTCTAGTGGCTGATCAGCTCCTGACTTAGCCCTGCACTGGTATTGGCTGCCGGGGACATTAAAGCCTCTTTGCTCCCAGTCACTAGTGCCTGGTATAGCGTTTAGCTGGGCTTATCTGTGCTGGAGAGATTTTAGTGTTTTTCTGTTGCTGACCTTTGTCTGTTCCTGGCAATCTGCTTGAACTCAGCCTGGACCAACCTTTGCCTGTGACTCCGACTCTGCTTGTGCCTTTTCCTTTGTACCTCGTTTGGTGGACTGATCCTATGTGTTTGACTTCGGCTTGTTTCTGGATTCCCTGGTAATTCTGTACTGTCCTTTCCTGGGGGCAACCAAGTCCTGGGAGACGCAACCAGTCTCTGAGGCTGAACAGGTGTTACCAGTCTACGAGGTCTGCTATAGGTGAAGACTGTGGTGTTAGATTGGGGGACTGGTGTCTGGAGAATACTGGTACTGACCAGGGCCTTACAATTACCTTCCTGATTGCTCCTTTTTGTTTAGAAAAATGTGGGTACCTTGGCATCTGCCAGAGATGCTTGGATTGAATAAACTCATCCGCATGCATGGGTAAAACATCATCCTAGCGTACCCAATGGAGATAGCCAGAGATTGGAACCAGGAAGAGAAGTAGATGTTGACCCTTTATGGAACAGGGACAAGTAAATGTAGAAAAATTTTGAATAATTAAAAACTGTGATCAGGCAGTTAGGAGTATTTTATTGCAGAAGGGACATCACTTGTTCGCAATTTTTTTTGAAAACAGGTTTAGTCCCCCTTTCACTTTTGTTGAAAGTTAGGGCATACATAGGCAATGCCTAGCTTCCTTCTCCATCACCTTGATTGCACCAAGAATTATCTAATTTAGGTTTTTATATTAATAAATGAACATTTTTTCTTTATTTTGTTTTCACAGAAGTTTCTGATCAAGAATGAGATTTCGGTGGCAATGCCTGAGCCCCTCTCACATGAAAATCCTGAAGGCAGCATAAATGGCTCTTTTGCTTAATTCTATCTTAATTGAAATTAACATTTTAGTTTTCTTGTAAATTGATTAGAAACCATTTGTGTCAATGAAAGGATGTATTCTATAAGGTTAGGCATCAACTGTTTAGGAGAATTGGAACTAGTACAGCTCCATTTTTTCTATCTATAATTGAAAGGTCTGTGCATTTAAAATACTGTTTTTTTAATTGATGTTGGTGGATTGTATCACCCTTCTTTTCCTTATAAATGCAATCATGAAAAAACAGAGGTATGTTTCCAAATTTCTTTGATACTGTGGATACCAGGAATTCATACCTGAAGTTCAAAGTTGAAGAGAAGAACTTCTAAAAATATCCTTTAAAAGGATATGCTTTATACAGTAGGTAGGTGATATTTTCTTTTGTTGATAATTTTTCCCTCCAAAGTCCAGTAACTGATTTCCATTGAGAGCTGTCAGTATTTCACTTAGTGACCAAAGCAAATTTAACAATAGACACAACAAGAGAGTTTTATAGCCACTGTTGGTAAATAGGTAAGGTGGGTAAAGGCCCAGAGTCATTTAAGGACATTTTCAGAAAAGTGTTACATCATCAAAGGCAGACAATCAAGATAACTTAAATGCCAAAGAAGGAAAAAACAGAAAAAAATGTTGGCACAGACGAGGGAATGGAGTATAGAGGTGTTTTGTTCCATTCCATATGTTAATTCAAATGAGATTAACTGGATGTGGGATGGAGATTCGACGTTGAGTGAGATAGAATCAACCAGGGGGGCTACAAGGCTGTAAATAACAGTTATACATTGTAAAATCATTCAGGATTTGGTATATTTAAGTAGCATGTACACTAAATGTATATTACATAAAAGGTGATAATTAACAATCTGGTGTAACAAATCTGACTGTTATTGCACACATAAGATAACGTATGAAGTAAGGCGCTTTATCTATGCCAGGCAGAATTTTACAAACTCTTTCGGCACTGACATGAGTCGGTAATCAACTGACTCATTAATCAAAGTGAACCGGTAAGAGAAAATAAATAATTGTAAAAAAAAGTATTGTAAATATAATTATAATAATAAAATAAATTAAAAAAAAATAAAATTTATATTGGAAATTTAGAAAAAAACACATTGAAGAAAGAAGATAATACACCCTGACTCTTGACTGGTGTTCACTCTTTACTAGTGTTGGTCGAACAGCTCACTATTCGATTCGACCGCTATTCGCTAATAATACATAATATTTCGGGTGATTGAACGTCAAATTCGAACTCCATTAAAGTCAATGGGGGAAAATTTTGGATTGTTTTTCTGGACTGTGTTTAGCTTCTACAGCCTATAAATACATTTGAAAAGACATGTCAAGACTCCCCCAGCTCTGCACAACACTGTACAAGTAAAAAAAAAATAAGAAAGTCTTTTTTTCTGTTGCTGGCAAGGCCATTTTATGGGGCGGTCAAGGGAACATGCCGGGTTTTATACAGTCTCCGAGTAGAGGCAGAGAGGGACACAAGGGGGTTCCTCTGGTCCAAAAATTAGCCACCAGGTTTCACCGCTCTGTTACAAGCCATATACAGGCTTCAGAGTACAGGCAGAGGTCTCAGGGGGGTTTTTCAGTCAAAAAATTAGCCAGCTAGACAGCTCTGTTATAAATTACAAGTGACAGGTCGCAGCAGCAGGAGGAGGAGGTGGTGGGCACTGAGACGGAGCGGGGACCGCATTGGTAACTGGCATCTAGAGCTGGGTGTAGTGCATCATCAATGCCACCTAGATGGCTGTAATGCCATATTTATGAATGGAGTACTGACAGGTGGCAACAGCAGGAGGAGGAGGAGGTGGGCCCTGAGATGGATCGTGGACAGCATTGGTAACTGGCATGCAGAGCTGGGTACTGGGCAGGCGGCATCAGTTACAGCATGAGGAGGAGGCGGTGGGCCCTGAGAAGGAGCAAGGACGGCATTAAAGGTTGAGGCCATTACCTATATGGACAGTGTAGAAGTTGTAGCTATTGGAGACATGAATGGATGAACGAGATTCCAATCTGTCCCTACCTACTATGTAGCGAAACCACATGAAACGGAACGGGCTTGGCGGAATCAGCGGGGAAAGAACACCCTGTTGAACTTGAGTCTAGTCTGGCAGCTAGAGCTGGGTACTGGGCAGTGGGCAGGCGGCAGCAGTAACAGCATGAGAAGGAGGCGACAGGCCCTGAGACAGAGTGTGGACAGCATTGGTAACTGCCATCTAGAGCTGGGCACTGGGCAGGCGGCAGCAGCAACAGCAGGAGGAGGAGGAGGAGGCAGTGTGCCCTGAGACAGAGCAAGGACGATATTACAGCTTGAGGCCATCATCCTTTATTGACAGTGTAGAAGGTGTAGCTATTGGGACGCATGAGATTTCCACTGTCCCTACAGTGGCGGTGGGCCCTGAGACGTAGTGTGCATGGCTGTGTTACTCCTCCTGCTCTTACTGCTGCTGCCTGCCCACTGCCCAGTACTTAGCTCTAGATGCCAGTACCCAGCTCTAGATGCCAGTACCCAGCTCTAGATGCCAGTTACCAATGCTGTCCATGCTCTGTCTCAGAGCCCACCACCTCCTGTTCCTGCTGTTCCTGCTGCACATCCAGGCTTAATCAATATGAGCCATCAGAATGCAGGTATACTTCTGATGAGCCAGCTGATTCGAGTGGCTGGCATCTTTAACTCTTGAGCGCAGCTCGAAGCGTGAGTGGAAGGGCATGTCAATCACATCCAATTGGTGCAAATCTGCCAGTGTGGCGCTGTAGAAACTCCCTTCCATGATTTCCCATCGCACATTAGGAATTGAGTACTCTAGAACTTCACCAGCTTTGAATCCAACAAACATGGACATTAAAATTTGTGGCTCATTTGGGGCTCAGCCCCTCGGTGAGCCGAATAAACAGGTGGTCTAGGTTGGTTTTGTACATTTGCAGTGATTGCTCATGATACCTGATAACATCCTAAATACACGAGTTGATGATGACAACGTCGGGCTGAGGTCCATGTTGGAAATTGGCCAGCACACTCTCTAAGTACTCCGAAGAAACACGGGTCAGGAAATAGAACCGTACAAGGTGGTGGTCAGTTCTGTAATGACGCACTTGGCGGTAAATGATGCCATTGTGCATTTCACCCAGAGATCCCCCAACGTGTCATTTTCAAATGACATCTCACCCTTCTCTTTGAGCTGCTTCTCAGTTCGAAACTCATCATTCTGCAGTATTTTCACAGGATCCTTGTTGACGGATTTGTGAATCTCCCAAGACGGCCACATACTTGTTGTGGAGAATTCTCCGGACGTCTGCTGAGCTCAATAACTTCATGGCTCAATGTGGTCATCCAGGACCTCTCAGTTCCCATTAAATATACCGGTGTCTCCCATCTCAACCCCCCAACATATATAGAGGGACTGCTGTCCCACTTCCCAGTTCCGGAGTAACATACACAGAAATTCAGTCCAATAAAGCGTGGTACCGATGGATGAAGCAGAAGATGTGGCCTCCTACATTCAATCACAAATTTGAGATTACATACTTCCACTACACACTTCGGGGTGTCATTAAAGATGCACTACACCCAGCTCTAGATGCCAGTTACTAATGCCTTCCACAATCAGCGGGGAAAGAAAATCCTGTTCAACTTGAGTCTAGTCTGGCGTCTAGAGCTGGGTACTGGGGAGTGGGCAGGCAGCAGCAGTAATAGCAGGAAGAGTAGCATTAGTGCTTGAGGCCATCACCTATAGGGGCAGTGTAGAAACTGTAGCTACTGGAGACATTGCTGTATAGGGGACTGCCTTTTAATATCTGCCAGCTATAACTTTGTAAAATGCGGCATGGACAGCGTTGTTAACTGGCATTTACAACTGGGTACTGGGTACTGGGAAGGCGGCAGCAGTATCAGCAGGAGGAAGAGGTGGTGGGCTCTGAGACAAAGTGTGGACGGCATTAGTAACTGGCATCTAGAGTAGGGTACTGGGCAGGAAGCAGCATCAGTAACAGCAGAAGACGGAGTAGCTGATGAGCCCTGAGTAGTGTGGATGGCATTGTTAACTGGCATCTAGAGATGGGTACTGGGAGGAGGAGGCGGTAGGACCTGAGACGGAGCAAGGACGGCATTATTGTTTGAGGCTATCACCTATATGGACAGTGTAGAAGCTTTAGCTACTGGAGACATTGCTGTGTAGGGGACTGCCTTTTCCTATCTGCTAGCTGTAACTATGTAAAATGCGGCATGGACAGCGTTGTTAACTGGAATCTACAGCTGGGTACTGGGAAGGCGGCAGCAGTAACAGCAGGAGGAAAAGGTGGTGGGCTCTAAAACAAAGTGGGGACGGCATTAGTAACTGGCATCTAGAGTAGGGTACTGGGCAGGCAAGAGCATCATTAACAGCAGAAGAAGGAGGGGGTGGGCCCTGAGACGAAGTATGGACGGCATTATTAACTGACATCTAGAGTTGGGTACTGGGCAGCAGCAGTAACAGCATCAGGAGGAGGCTTTTAGCACTAAGACGGAGTGTGGACGGCATTAGTAATTGGCATCCAGAGTTGGGTACTAGGCAGGCAGCAGCAGTAACAGCATGATTCAAAGGTGGTGGGCCCTAGGACGAAGTGTGGACGACATTAGTATTTGGCATCTAGAGTTTGGTACTGTGCAGGTGGCAGCATCATTTACAGCAGAAGGAGGAGGCGGTGCGCTCTGAGACGGAGCGTGGACGGCATTAGTAACTGGCATCTACAGTTTGGTACTGGGCAGAAGGTAGCATCATTTACAGCAGGAGGAGGCGGCGGAGGGCTCTGAGATGGAGTGTGGACTGCATTAGTAACTGGCATCTACAGTTTGGTACTGGGAAGACGGTAGCATCATTTACAGCAGGAGGAGGAGCAGGCGGTGGGCTCTGGGATGGAGTGTGGATGGCATTAGTATCTGGCATCTACAGTCGAATACTGGGCTGTTGGCAGCATCAGTTACAGCAAGAGGAGGATGTGGTGGGCTCTGAGACGGAGTGTGGACGGCATTAGTATCTGGCATCTAGAGTTTGTTACTGGGCAGGCGGCAGCTTCATTTACAGCATGAGGAGGAGGAGGCGGTGGGCTCTGAGACGGAGCGTAGATGGCATTAGTATCTGGCATCTATCATCGGGTACTGGGCAGGCGGCAGCATCATTTACAGCAGGAGGAGGAGGAGGGGGTGGGCTCTGAGACGGAGTGTAGTCGGCATTAGTATCTGGCATCTAGAGTGGGGTACTGGGCAAGCGGCAGCATTATTTACAGCAGGAGGAGAAGGTGGTGGGCTCTGAGAAGGAGTGTGGACAACATTAGTATCTGGCATCTACAGTCGGGTACTGGGCAGGCGGCAGCATCATTTACAGCAGGAGGAGGAGGGGGTGGGCTCTGAGACGGAGTGTAGTCGGCATTAGTATCCGGCATCTAGAGTCGGGTACAGGGCAAGCGGCAGCATCATTTACAGCAGGAGGAGAAGGCGGTGGGCTCTGAGAAGGAGTGTGGATGGCATTAGTATCTGGCATCTACAGTCAGGTACTGGGCAGGTGCCAGCATCAGTTATAGCAAGAGGAGGAGTAGGAGGAGGCGGTGGGCTCTGAGACAGAGTGTGGATGGCATTAGTATTTGGCATCTGCAGTCGGGTACTGGGCAGGTAGCAGCATCAGTTACAGCAAGAGGAGGAGGCGGTGGGCTCTGAGAAGGAGTGTGGACGGCATTAGTATCTGGCATCTAGAGTTTGGTACTGGGCAGGCGGCAGCTTCATTTACAGCAGGAGTAGGAGGTGGGCTCTGAGACGGAGCGTGGACGGCATTAGTATCTGGCATCTAAAGTCAAGTACTGGGCAGGCGGCAGCATCATTTACAGCAAGAGGAGGAGTAGGAGGAGGCGGTGGGCTCTGAGGAGGAGTGTGGACGGCATTAGTATCTGGCATCCAGAGTTTGTTACTAGGCAGGCGGCAGCTTCATTTACAGCAGGAGGAGGAGGTGGGCTCTGAGACGGAGCATGGACGGCATTAGTATCTGGCATCTAAAGTCAAGTACTGGGCAGGTGGCAGCATCATTTACAGCAGGAGGAGGAGGAGTTGGTGGGCTCTAAGACGGAGCATGGACGGCATTAATATCTGACATCTAAAGTCGGGTACTGGGCAGGTGGCAGCATCATTTATAGCAGGAGGAGGAGGAGGTGGTGGGCTCTGAGACAAAGTGTGGACGGCATAAGTATCTTGCATCTAGAGTTAGTACTGGGAAGGCGGAAGCAGTAACAGCAGTAGTAGGAGGCGGTGGGCCCTGTGATGGAGCGTGGACTTCATTGGAGGTTTAGGCCATCACCTCTATGGACAGTGTAGAAGTTGTAGCTAATTGAGACATGAATGAATTAACGAAAATCACACTTTCTATAACTATTATCTAGTGAAATCACATAAAAACATACCTTTTTTTGGATTTTAGGATACATATCCAAGTGTTATCAGAATTAAATTTCTGCATTGTTTGTATAATAATACCTCAATTTTTATGGCTTTAGGGATATATAGCAAAGTGGGATCAGAACTAAAGATCTGTATTTTCTGTAGAGTAATATAGAATTTTTTATGGTCTTTTGGATCGATACAAAGTGCTATCAGAATTAAATATCTAGATTTTTGGTAGAGAAATATAGAAATTTTTATGGCTTTTGAGATATATAGCTGTGGGATCGGAATGAAATATCTCTATTTTTTGAAGAGAAATACTGAATTTTTTATGGGTTTTAGGATAGATACCAAGTGCTATCTTAATAAAATATCTGTATTTTTTTTTACAGAAATACAGACAGTTTTAGTTTTTTGTGATAGATTGCTAGAGGTATCCTAAATTATAACTCTTGTAATATATCACAAAAGACAGAAAAAATTTCTATATTTATCCATAAAATCATTTCATTTATCATTTGTGGATATCTAGCAAGTGCTATCACAGTTAAATATCTGTATTTGTTTCACATAAATAAATACATTTTATGGGTTTTAGGATACATACCAAGTGCTATCAGAATAAAATATCTGTATTTTTTGGAGAAAAATATATAATTGTTTATGACCTTTTGGATAGATACCAACTATCAAGTGCTATAAGAATTAAATATCTGTATTGTTTGAGTAATACATCAATTTTTATGGCTTTAGGGATTTATAGCAAAGTGGGATCAGAACTAAAGATCTGTATTTTCTGTAGAGAAATATAGAATTTTTTTATAGTCTTTTAGATTGATACCAAGTGCTATCAGAATTAAACAATCTAGATTTTTGGGAGAGAAATATAGAAATTTTTTGGCTTTGGAGATATATAGCAAAGTGGGATCAGAATGAAACATCTGTATTTTTTGAAGAGAAATACTGAATTTTTTATGGGTTTTAGGGTAGATACCATAGAAATGTCTTTTTTGATAGATAGCAAGTGGTATCAGAATTAAATATCGGTATTTTTCTTACAGAAATACAGAAAATGTTCTGTTTATTTTGATAGATCGAAGTGGTATCAGAAATAAAAATCTGTATTTTTTTACTGAAATACAGACATTTTTATGGCTTTTTAATAGATAGCAAGTGGTATCATAATTTAATATTTGTATGTTTTTTTACAGAAATACAGAAATTTTTCTGTTTATTTTGATAGATTGCAAGTAGAATCAGAATGCAATATCTGTATTTTTCTACAGAAATACAGACATTTAAAAGAAAAATACAGATATTTAATTCTGATACCACTTGCTATCAATAAACCCATAAAAATGTCTGTATTTCTGTAAAAAAATACAGATATTTCATTCTGATACCACTTACAATCTATTAAAAAAAACAGAAACATTTATGTAGTTCTTTAAAAAAAAATACAGATATTTCATTCTGATCCTACTTGCTATCAATCAAAAAAGCCAAAAAAACTTCTGTATTTCTGTAAAACAAAAGACAAATATTTATTTTTGATACCACTTGCTATCTATCCAAAACAACAGAAAAATGTATTTCTCTACTAAAAATACAAATATTTAATTATGAGTCACACAGCTCCATGAAATGCGCGTACATTGGCGTCGGTCAGTGACCTCTATTAGCGCGAGTCAGGCCCGAGTTCTAGTGAACTCGCCTGCCGGTTTCCTGCAAAGATCTCGAATACGCCAATTAAGGCAATTAATTTTCAGCTACGTGATTCAGAAAGAG
This sequence comes from Pyxicephalus adspersus, assembly GCF_032062135.1. Classification (NCBI taxonomy): domain Eukaryota; kingdom Metazoa; phylum Chordata; class Amphibia; order Anura; family Pyxicephalidae; genus Pyxicephalus; species Pyxicephalus adspersus. The sequence goes on from NC_092867.1 coordinate 49,082,682, forward strand.
ATGTTAACCTCAATGATGAGGTGATAGCAGTTGATTAGCGCACACCTGCGCCCTGTTCTGTGCGCATTTCCAGTCCATTTTACAGGTCAGTTTGAATCTTTAATGCTTGATGTTTTTTTTAAGTTTGCTTGGATGGTATGCATTGATGTGATTTTTTGTAATCCTCATGATTGTTAGCTTCATCTGTTGCTGCAATGTTTTTGTGCTGGTTTGTAATGCCAGTTTCTGTAGTTTAGCAATTCTTCAGCAATGTTTTGTCATTTTTTTAACAAGTATTGAGTGCAAATGTCTGCATGGTTTCCAATCCAAACTCCTACACATACTGGTCTACTACTCCTGTCACATATTGGTATTTGAATGTATTATGTGCATATTCTTTTTCTGAATAAATTGTCATGATTTTTTTTTTGTTTTATTTTTTTTATAGCCTGACATTTGCACTACTGTTGATTTATTCCCACACAACTCCTGTGTTCATTTTTAGTTGTGGTATAGGTTTGTTGTCATTGTGCTGTGCTGCCTGATCTTAGCACTATTGTATACAAACACACTTCCACTTGCTGTCCAAACTGGTTGTCAATTAGTTGTCCACTGAGTTGCATACTCATTTTAACACACCCAATGGTGATGGAAGGAGGTCCAGGTTGCCAAGCACAACATCAAAGCACATTGCCAAGCTCACAAGCAGGGTCTCTCACTCTTAGAAATGAACGGATGTTGTGTTGTTGCTTAACTTAATGGTTATAAATACTGGAGTGTATGCATTATTAAGGTGTTTACACAAAACAAATAGTACTAGTATATCAAAGTTCCAAGGCCAAATCTACTTTGTGCCAAACGTTTTCTTGCATTTTAATCCCTTCAGGGTGTTTTTGCAGATTTAGATGTTGGCCCACTATATATAATTGACTTACTCACCTCAGCTTGGTAGTGGAAGCACATAAAGGTGGATTCCTTTTAACCAGAAGCAATATGCTCCATGAATTTTGCTTGTAGCCAAGCCCATGATATTCAAAATCAAAGGAAGAAATAGGCAATCTTTGGAATGTGAAGCAATATGGTCCAAAAAACCCTCTTTGCCTATTTCTTCTTATAATTTCTCTTTTCTATGTATATGTACACACATCTAAATGCAAACATACATGTTTGGCTTTATGTGCACACATGTCTATACATACATGAGTGCATATGAAGCAAAACATATATATATATAATTTTTTTATTATTATTATAACTATAGTAATTACAATTATATATATATATATATATATATATATAAATATATATATATATATATATATACACACACACATATACATATATTTATCTATAAGAAGCAAACAAGAACGTGTTTTCCTTGTGGGAAAATCTAGTCTGATGGCAAAGCCGAGGGTCCGCGCGCGGACAGTCGCAAGATTTCCCCACAGGTGGCTCCTCCGATCAGGCATCGTCTTGCCCAACAGGAAAGAAATAAGTGATTTTAAAATATGCTTTTTTCTTAGCGCATATAGATGTTTTAAACATTTGAACAGCACACATATTTTTTTTAGGGCTAAGGGTAATATGCAGTGTTGGTCGAACAGCTCACTATTCGATTTGACCGCTATTCGGTCGGATAATGCATAATTATTCGGGTGATCGAATTCGAACATCCATCGAATTCGAACTCCATTAAAGTCAATGGGGGAAAAATTCAGGTTGTTATTCGGGTAAGGAGGGCATTACAATTGAAGGCCATCACCTACCTGGACAGTGTAGAGGCAGTAGCTATTGGAGACATGAATGGATGAGCGAGATTCCAATCTGTCCCTACCTACTATGTAGCGAAACCACATGAAAGGAATTGTGCTTGGAGGAATCAGCGGGGAAAGAAGACCCTGTTGAGCTGGAGTCTAGTCTGGCATCTAGAGCTGGGGAGGAGGAGGAAGTGGGCCGTGAGACGGAGCAAGGAGGGCATTACAATTGAAGGCCATCACCTACGTGGACAGTGTAGAGGCAATAGCTATTGGGGACATGAATGGATGAGCGTGATTCCAATCTGTCCCTACCTACTATGTAGCGAAACCAGATGAAAGGGATTGTGCTTGGAGGAATCATCGGGGAAAGAAGACCCTGTTGAGCTGGAGTCTAGTCTGGCTTCTAGAGCTGGGTACTGGGAGGAGGAGGCGGTGGGCCCTGAGACGGAGCCAAGAGGGCATTATAATTTAAAGCCATCACCTTTTTGGACAGTGTAGAAGCAGTAGCTATTGGAGACATGAATGGATGAGTGAGATTCCAATCTGTCCTTACCTACTATATAGCGAAACCACATGAAAGGGATTGGGCTTGGAGGAATCAGCGGGGAAAGAAGACCCTGTTGAGCTGGAGTCTAGTCTAGCATCTAGAGCTGGGTACTGGGAGGAGGAGGCGGTGGGCCCTGAGACGGAGCAAGGAGGGCATTACAATTGAAGGCCATCATCTTTTTGGACAGTGTAGAAGCAGTAGCTTTTGGAGACATGAATGGATGAGGGAGATTCCAATCTGTCCCTACCTACTATATATCGAAACCACATGAAAGGCATTGGGCTTGGAGGAATCAGCGGGGAAAGAAGACCTATTGAGCTGGAGTCTAGTCTGGCATCTAGAGCTGGTTACTGGGAGGAGGAGGTGGTGGGCCCTGAGACGGAGCAAGGAGGGCATTATAATTTAAAGCCATCACCTTTTTGGACAGTGTAGAAGCAGTAGCTATTGGAGACATGAATGGATGAGGGTAAAGTCAGGTACTGGGCAGGCGGCAGCATCATTTACAGTAGGAGGAGGAGGAGGTGGTGGTCTCTGAGACGCAGTGTGGACGGCATTAGTTTCTGGCATCTAAAATCAGGTACTGGGCAGGTGGCAGCATCATTTACAGCAGGAGGAGGAGGCGGTGGGCTCTGGGACAGAATATGGGCGGCATTATTGTATAGCAAATAAAGTCATGTACTGGGCAGGCGGCAGCGTCATTTACAGGAGGAGGAAAAGGCTGTGTGCCCTGAGACGGAGTATGGATGGCATTATTGTCTGGCATCTAAAGCCAGGTACTGGGCATGCGGCAGCATCATTGACAGCAAGTGGATGAGGCGGTGGGCTCTGAGACGGAAAATGGACGGCATTATTGTCTGGCATATAAAGTTAGGTACTGGGCAGGTGGCAGCATCATTTACAGGAGGAGGAGGAGGCGGTGGGCTCTGAGACCGAATATGGACGGCATTATTGTCTGGCAAATAAAGTCAGGTACTGGGCAGGTGGCAGCATCATTTACTGGAGGAGGAGAAGGCGGTGGGCTTTGAGACGGAGTATCGACGGCATTATTGTCTGGCATCTAAAGTCAGGTACTGGGCATGTGGCTGCATCATTTACAGCAGGAGGAGAAGGCGGTGGGCTGAGACGGAGTATGGACGGCATTAGTTTCTGGCATCTAAAGTCAGGTACATGGCAGACGGCAGCATCATTTGGAAGCAGGAGGAGGAGGCGGTGGGCTCTGAGACGGATCGTGGAGTACATTAGTATCTTGCATCTAGGGTTGGGTACTGGGAAGGCGGCAGCAGTAACAGGCAGTAGGAGGCGTTGGTCCCTAGTACGGAGCGTGGACCACATTGGAGGTTGAGGTCATAACCTCTATGGACAGGGTAGAAGCTGTAGCTAATTGGGACATTAATGGATTAACAAAAATCTCACTTTAAAAACCTACTATGTAGTGAAACCACATGAAAGGTAACGGACCTGGTGGAATACGCGGGGAAATACATACATTTTTTATCACTTGTGGATATCTAGCAAGGGCTATCACAGTTAAATATATCTATTTGTCTCACATAAATACATACGTTTTTATGGGTTTTAGGATACAAGTGTTATCAGAATTAAATATCTGTATTGTTTGTATAATAATACATCGATTTTTATGGCTTTAGGGATATATAGCAGAGTGGGATAAGAACTAATGATCTGTATTTTCTTTAGAGAAATATCAAAGTTTTTATGGCCTTTTGGATCGATATAAAGTTCTATCAGAATTAAATATCTAGATTTTTGAAAGAGAAATATAGACATTTTTATGGCTTTGGAGATATATAGCAAAGTGGGATCGGAATAAAATATCTCTATTTTTTGGCGAGAAATACTGAATTGTTTATGGGTTTCAGGAAAGATACGAAGGGCTATCATAATAAAATATCTGTATTTTTTTTACAGAAATAGAGTTTATTTTTTTTGTTTATTTTGATAGATAGTTTATTTTGATAGATAGCAAGTGGTATCAGAATTAATTCTCTGTATTTTTTTAGAGAAATAAAAAAAAATATATTTTATTTTGATAGATAGCAATTGGTATCAGAAATAATTCTCTGTATTTTTTTTACAGAAATACAGAACATTTTCTGTGTATTTTCATAGATAGCAACTTGCTATCCATAAAATAAACATAAAATTTCTATATTTCTGTAAGAAAAATACAGATAATTATTTCTGATATCACTATGCTATAAACATAAAAATTTCTGTATTTCTTTAAAAAAAATAAAGATATTTCATTCCGATCCTACTTGCTATCAAAAAAGCCAGAAAAAATTCTGAATTCTGTGTTTCTGTAAAAAAAATACAGATATTTATTTTTGATAGCACTTGCTATCTATCCATAAGGTCAGAAAAATGTATGTATTTCTCTACTAAAAAATTCAAATTTCTTAATTATTATTCACACAGCTCCATTACAAGTGATATAGGCCTCAAAATAGATAAAGGCAGAGGGCCCTGAGGGGGGTGCACGGTAAAGAAATATTTGCCAGTTACACAGCTCCATTGCAAGTTATAAAGCTCAGAGAAAGAGTAGAGGTAGAGGGCCACGAGGGGGAGGAGTAGAAGGAGATGCCGAAAGGCTGTGAACGTGCTCTTCACATCTTGATGTCCCTGCAGCAGTTGATGACTAATCAGTACAATCTGCAGAGGGGGTGTTAAAGTCATTGCCAAAACAAGCCTTATTCATTTTAATAAAAGTGATTCGGTCGACATTTTCTGTGGAAAGCCGAATCTGTTTGTCACTCACTACGCCCCCAGCTGCACTGAACGCTCTTTCAGATAACACACTTGCTGCTGGGCAGGCAAGGATCTGAATGGCGTGGATCTTTGGCTAGGCACTCCTGCATGAATGATGTCATGTGGCTCAAACTACCCACAGCTGAGGTAATTCTGGACCCACACTCCTGTGGGTCGAACAGCAGCACAGGGTCATTCTCCTCCTCCCCCTGGTCTTGCCATCCACAGAACATGCCGCCTTGTGCTTGGGTGGATTGATGCCATGTACCCTCAATATCCTCCTCTGCCCCTTCCTCCCCTTCTCCCATGCCTGCAATGTCCTCCTCATCCTCTTCCACCTCCTCCTCTTCCTGGATTGGTGGTGCACTAGGCATAATAGGCACCAATGTCTGAGATGATATTTGCAGCGTCCGCTCTTGTCGTGTCCAAGATCCACAATCATCTGTTCCAGCAGGCATATGATGGGGATGGTGTCACTGACACAGGCCTGATCTCTGCTGATCATCCTGGTCGCCTCTTCAAAAGGTGACAATACAGTAGTGCACAAGTCCTCAATTTGCAGCCACTCCGCAGGGCTGAAAAAAGGTAGTGTGGGTATGCGTCTGAAACAAACAGACTCTGCCACATAATGCACCGCCGTTTTCTGTTGTTCAGCCAGCCGCTGCAGCATGTAAAATGTGGAGTTCCAATGTGTGGCAACATCACAAATTAACTGGTGCAGTGGCAGGTTGAGATTTCGCTGTAACTCCACCAATCTGGCACTGGCTGTGTACGACCGGCGGAAATGCGCTCAGAACTTTCTGGCCTTCAGTAACAGCGTCTGGAGGCCTGGGTAATTCCGAAGGAAGCGCTGTACTATAAGGTTCATGACGTGAGCCAGGCAAGGTACGTGTGTGAGTTTCCCACAATGCAGGGCTCCCAGTAGATTGGCCCCATTGTCACACACGACCTTGCCTGGCTGAAGTCTGTTGGGAGTTAGCCATTTCTCCTCCTTCTCCCGCAAGGCACTTAGAATGGCTGTGCCCGTGGCTGAGGGAACCCAGCAACTTCAGGACTACATGGCAACGTCGGAATTGTGCACCGAAATAGCAAACTGCAGGTTGGTGCTGGTGCTTAACAGATGCTGCCGAATGGGAGGTGCTGGTTCTGGGTCTCCACGGCAAAGTGTCCCTGGAGGAAGAGGTTGAGGCACAAGATTCAAAGAAGGAGGTGGAAGTGGAGGTTAAGGAGGAAATCACATGGCGATGTGCTCTGGGCGGAGGTAGGTATGCAGGCCTTGCTGAAGCTGCATCTTCCCCAGCTGCCACCAAAGTTACCCAGTGAGCTGTAAAGGAAATATATCTTCCCACTCCATGCTTGCTCGACCAACTGTCAGTTGTCAGGTGCACCTTGCCAGAAGCTTTGTCAGGTGCACCTTGCCAGAGTGCTGCAGGGCCATGGACACATTGCTCTGCACGTGTTCATGCAAAGCAGGAAGACATTTTTGTGCAAAGTACTGTCGCTTAGGCATAACGTACTGTGGGTTTGCGCAGAGGAATGCGTAACGGAACGCATTGGAGTCCACCAGCCGGTAAGGGAGGAGCTCTAACGCAATCAGCTGTGCAATTGCCGCATTGATCAGCTTTGTTTTGGGGTCATTACAGTATACAAACTATATACTGCAGTATACACTGCGTCTGTGTGTCTGACTCTCAGTATAAGTGTGATACTGTGCACGCAGTCAGAGAGGGGACCCTGCCTCTGGCTGCGTGTATGTAACACACTGACTGACTATCTATCTATCTAGCTTTCTAGCCTTCTAGCTTTCTAGCTTTCTAGCCTTCTAGCTTTCTAGCTTTCTAGCCTTCTAGCCTTCTAGCTTTCCAGCTTTCTAGCCTTCTAGCTTTCTAGCTTTCTAGCCTTCTAGCTTTCTAGCTTTCTATCTTTCTATCTATCTATCAATGTATCTATCTATCTATCTAGCTATCTAGCTATCTATCTAGCAAACATTGAAACACTCTACCTATCTGAGTAGATTTCAGGACTGCACAAATACAGTACAATCCAACAATCTATCTGACTAATAGTGTGAGTGTGACACAGTCTACCAAAGTAAAGAACTTTTTTCACTTTGACAAAGAAAGGAAGCCATGCAGCACGGAAAGGTTGTGATGCTATCAGCAAATCTCTGCCAGGAGTGGTAAATGGAGGCATGCCTTGGCCTTATAAAGGCCAATGGCTGCCTGTGTGGCATGCAGTGACAGACAGCCAATCGGCTGTCTGCCACAACAAAGATGGAGGGGGAATCCCTGCTCCAATTGGAGGGCACTGTGCATCATGGGGGAGGTCCCTAGTTGTTTGAGTGCATTGTGGGAGGGCCGAATTCGGGTATTCAAATGCTGCAAAATTCGGGTCGGGTCAACCCGAATTCGAACGGTCATATTCGGGTCGAACATTAGGACGACCCGAATTCGAACAACACTAGTTCTAGAGCGGCCTACACTAATTTTGCTTGGGGACAGTATCAAACTTGTGGCCTTTGGTGTGTGGCAATCAATTTGTCAAGTAAGTACCAAGCAAGTGGTGTTTATTGGCACTTCATGTAAATTAAAGTCCTATGAACATCAAATTTGAATTCTAATAGCAATTAGGTTGATAAATGAATACAAAGAGCTCATCCATGTTTCATGGTTAAAATGTGCTTGCACAATGCACTACAACTATTTATTCTTTTATTTTTTTAATATTGATTTCAGTGGAAGGGTAGTGTAATGAAATGTGACCATGACACCAATTCAGAAAGAACAATAGATGCCAGACTATGTAAACATCCCTGCATAAATGTAAAAGCCATGTGTCTATTCTATCTGTATCTGTTAAAACAAAACTAAAAAAAATGTTAAAGTTACAGTTACAGAAAAGTTACAGTTGAATATGTAAAGTTGAGTTTCAAAGGTAATACTTATAATGAACATCAATCAACAAAATTTATTTAAGATTTTTTCTTAGTTATCTCAGTTTTTTGTGGCTTTAATGTCTTAGAAATTCCCTTCTCGTGGACAGCAGGAGGCAGGGTGGTGACTACAAAGGCATTACAGAAAAAGTGGTCACATTCTAGTGGTCACATTTAAGTAAAAGCAGCTTACATAGGACACATATACATCCAATTCCTTACAATTGTTGCACATAAAGCCAAATTCAAGGCAAAGCTTTTATTTATTATTTATTATGGAGTTTAAAATGCTTAACACTTTTGTCTCATTTTGTCTCAGTTTCAACTGTTGCACTCGCCTGCCCTATGTACGTACTATCTAGCAGTGATGGATCTAGCATGGCTTCTGATAACTGTCTCCTGAGTTCCACCTACAGCAATTCTCTATTTTCTGGTTTTAATGCCATCTTCTTCAAAATATATGCTACAAGCTCAATATCAAAAAAATAATAATTGCATTCTTATGTGTTTTGTGTGTTGTTGATTTTCTATTTGCAACGTTCAACCAACAGGCATGATTTTGCTCATTTCCTATAAAAGTCTAAGCGTAATATCACACACAATCAGTATATATATATATTTTTGGGTTTTACACAAAATGTATACCCAGTGTGGATTAATTGTCGAAGGTGTACGGAATATCAACAATAGTGGACACAAATTTAAGGACTCCATTTGACAAGTCTATTATGGTATACACTAGAAGCACCATATATCAACTATAATCAATCAAGGAAATGTATGTACCTTTGAGGGCATAGCTAGTAAATTTATTTTGGAATTGTTGAAGAGTTTCCCCCGCCATGTGAATCTAGTGCATGCTGCACTTTTAAAAGTAAAACAAATAGAAGAGGATTGTTACATGTTGTACTGAATTATTTTGTAAGGTGCCTATGAATGAATTGGGCTCCAGCGCACCAACACATGAAGAAGTAGGTAGGCAGGTCCTTTTTTTGCAGAGGAGACAGGCTATATTGCAAATAAACAAAATGGGAATGGTAAGTCCTGCCCTTTTTTCACCGCCTCCTATTAAAGAACACACATCTGCCACCTCTTGTATAAACCCTTGGCAAGGTCCTAGTCACAGCTGCAATAAATGCTCACAATACATTCTGTTTTATTCATCAGGAAAGAACAAGAGGGTGTGTCGAGGTTTCCTGTACTTGAGACGTTCTTTCTGTACCAAGATCTCTAAGTATGCTCCCTTCCCGGGGAACTTAAAAAATATAAACATGGTTCAAAGAAGGTGGTTAAGACCAGACATTTCCAATGCTATGGTGTAGCTGCCTTTCCACCTATCTGTAGCTATAATGTTGTCAAGTGGCATCTGGCAAACTTCAAGATCCAGATTAGATGCCATCTCTGCTATCAAAGCAAATGATGGCCAGTTGGCAAGTTGACAACTACCTTTATCTTACTTGATAGATTTAAATAGGTAAAATAGTAACCACCCCACTTTAGAAGTGCCAGCAGGTCACCAATGATCACCAGGCCAAAAAGGTGTATAAAAAATTTGTTTTTGTTTTTTTGCATTCATTTTTGCATTTTTTTTAATTATGGATGTAAACATATATATTATATTCTTTTTTTTTCTCAGCATTTTTTCATCATTGATATTTTCTTTTTTTTACACACTTCTAAAGAATACATTTTATCTAGACTGGTGTGGATGGTGAAACATTTTTTTCTGCTTTTGCCTGACACAGATAAACATTTTTGTCACATATCACCATATCTGAATATGTGTAATAATTCCAGTCAATCAATATTACACATATTTGCACCACCTTCTATGTAACACACAGATAGCGTAAATGCACTTATCTGCTTGGAACAGCTTTCAACATAATAGTCATATATGTTTTTTTTAAGACAATAGCAAGCTGCTATTAATATATATATATATATATACTGTATATACTGGGGGGTGCTGAGAAGTTCCTGGCTTTGCCCCTTTCCAGATGAAATCGAAAAATGAGTGTGGGGCCATATGACAGCCTAATATCTTAGTATGTAACTGTGAAAATATCAAGTCTTTGCAATTCTTAAAACTGTTTTATCTTTTGGCAAGCTGTGATGGCAGGGACACAAACAAGTTTCAGGTTGTTGAAGTTACGGGCCGTCATGGAGTTTTTGTTTCTCCAGGAAATGTCAGCAAAGGACATTCACACTAAGATGTCACAAACACTGGGGGCGAAGTGTCCTACCTACAGCACTGTCAAAACCTGGATATCTTGTTTCAAGACTGGGCATTTCACCGTTGAAGGTGAGCCCCACAGTGGGGGCCCCCCAACCTCAACTGACCCGGCAACCTGTGATGCTGTCCATAAGCTGATTATTGAGGACCGGCGAATATCCACAAAAAAGATAGCCCAGATACTTGACATCTCATGGGAGCATGTTGGGTTTGTTATCACCACTATCCTAGACATGTGCAAGCTTTCAGCGAAGTGGGTGCCGAAATGTTTGAACAGTCATCAGAAGATGGAACGAGTTGAAGCATCCAAAGCCTTTTTGGCCCATTTTGAAGCTGCACAGGACTTTTTGGCTAGGTTAGTGACTGAGGATGAAACCTGGCTCCACATCTATAATCCTGAAACCAAGGAATAGTCAAAGGAATGGAGCCACAGCGGGTCCCCGCGGCTGAAAAAGTCCTGAACCCAGAAATCGGCCAAAAAAGTAATGGCGTCCATTTTCTGGGACAAAAACGGTATTCTGTTGGTGGACTACTTACCTTAGGGCTCTAGTATCATCGGACAGTATTATGCTAACCTCCTGGACCAGCTGAAGGAGGCAATTAAGATGAAACACCATGGAAAGTTGATTAAAGCGATCCTTTTTTTTTGCAGGACAATGCACCTGCGCACATGTCCAATGTTGTGGCTGCCAAATTGAACATCCTGGGATTTCCAATTTGTCCACCATCCCCCCTACTCACCTGAACTTGCCCCTTCGGACTATACTCTATTCCCGAATTTGAAGGAACACCTGAAGGGGCAACGTTGTGAGGACAATTCTGACGTCAAAGATGCTGCTGAAAGCTGGTCTGCAGCCCAACCAAAGGACTTTTATTTAAACGGTCTAGAAAAGCTTCAACTTTGCTGTACCAAGTGCATCAGTCTCAGGGGGAAATATGTTGAATAAATGTGTTATTTCATAACTCTGGTTCTTTTCTTTCTGGGCAAAGCCAGGAACTTCTCAACACCCTCTTATATATATAACCAGGATATGGGCAGCATATCACACATATCACAACAAAACACACATTTATGAGTATTTAATAAAAAAAAATACAGCACTTTGCAAGATAAGAAATAATTTGGAAAAAAATGATAAACAAAACACTATTTCAGGTTATGTTACAGAAATGGCTGCTGTAACAAGGTGTTACCCTTATCTTGGTGGAATCCCAGTTACTGTATGTGTTCTGGCCAAACTGCAGGTATTATTACCCAAGATTTGGAATACATATCTTATTTGTGGTTGCTTAAACTCATATGAGTTTCTGGTATTTATTTTATATGAATATACTGTAACATGGTACTATTTTGTAGGTTCCCAGTCTTCTTTGTATTTTGGCCCTCACACTAGTGTATTAAATAGTCTCTCAAAGTCTGTAGTCATTATAAGCTACTCTGTGTCCTTTTTTAATTGAGCTTACCTCTGTACCCAGTTCCTTTTTGTAAAAGAGTGGGCAGAGCTTTCCCTTCCCTCGTTGGTAGCAAGCAGTTTATTTTTTTATTTATTTTTACCGAATAGTAACACATATTTTCTATGTGTATGCTACATGTACCTAAGAATAGAGCTTGATGATGTTTTTCTAGTGCATATCTACAGGAGTTATGTGGGTGAAGATAGAAGACTGGGAAGAAATGGCAATAGCAAAGGGCATTGAGTTGAGGGAGGTGGACCTTGCATCACCGAAGTATGGCACAATAGGGGTTGTCTTAATGCCAAAATGGCTTTAATTCCAATTTATGTTTATAAAAGGCAGATCCAGCATTATCATTGGTCAGTTACATCTCCCCCATCAGCCATTCTTTGAGTTCCTCCATAGGTTACCAAAGAAGGCACTATTACTACTGGCCATTATAGTAACAAGCTTCCCACTCACTGTTAATGTACGTGGCTTTTTCTACTGGCCACTTGTAAGGATCTCTCTTTTAGGGACCACCAATGTAAGAAGCATTATTTCCACGGACAACCAATATAAAGAGAATTCCCCAAATGACCACCAGAAAAAGGAGTATTCTTTTTCTTGACCACTAATGCAGGAGGTATTCTTTTTATAGATCAATAATATTAGCTGTATTCTTTCCACTTTCCACCAATGAAAAGAGCATTGTTTTTACTAATCATTAATTGAATGAGTATTTATTCCACCAATAACAGATGTAAGTGGAATTCTTTCCATTTATTACTAATGTGAGGAACATACTTCATATAAAAATCCAACAGAAATCTAGTAAGAGGCCCTCACAATGGCCATATCAGGCGTAAAGACCTATGAGATCTCAACCAGAAACAAACTGTGCAACATCTACAACATGATATTGTTTTTTAATGTGGGGAAAAAAATGTCAGAGTTTGCTCTTTTATTTTAATGAAGTTTGGGAAAGTCTACAAACTCATCCACAAACTTTTTTGGAGATTGTCAATCATTAACCTCTTCATTTGAAGAACTAGTATGTCCCAGTTGTAATCCTATGTCTTCTGTTCCTGAGCTCCCAAGTTTTTTTATTTTACTGAGAGACTGACATGTTGAACTTTTGAGATTCTTTTTTATGCCTTACTATAAATTAGGATGAAAACACATAAATTCATAACATTTCAAAAGTTTAAACTAGATATCTTTGGAACCAATTAACTAAAGTGGGATATGATTTACCTTGAATGGTCCCTGGATTTCAGTGCCACAAGATTACAACTAGGACAACTAGGACTAGTAGTCTCGTCACTTTTCTTTCCTGGGGAAAACTTTTTTTGCAAAATGTGTTGAAATAAATATATATGACACCCCAGTGTATGCCATATACGTCCATTAATGCTGGATTTATGTACTATTGATTTATTACTTAAAAAAGTATTGTTTTATGAAGATGTGTGTGAGTATCTATTGGCATAAAATGCCACAGTTATAGTTATTTGTATCTTCTGTGTCTTTGATGCCATTGGGTGTGTTGTGTAGTTAATGAAATCTGAAAGTGTGTAGTTGTGTAGTAATGAAATCTGATATAACAAATATAAAACCGCAGCTTCCTAAAACCAATGTATAAAAAAGGTTTGAGTTGTCCAAGATATGAAGAGTCATTTAGATGCAGAAAGAGCACACCGAAGCCTCACAAAGCAAAGACTTCCTCTTTTCTAAAAGGTAATCACAATTCTTAACAGCAAAAACCTGAATGTTGCCCATAAGGACCAACTCTTTTGGAACTTCTGCAACTTCTTCCTTAGCTGTGAAACTATAATACATAACTGGTCTTTATTTGTCTGTACAGACATGTATTGTCTACTGCTGATTCTTTTGGTGGGAACCTTATATGCCCAGGAACCAGGTAAGCTGACAATTTATTACTGCAATTATTTGGTCAAAAGGGAAACCATGTATTGTATTTTTATTTTATTTTTATTTTTTTGGGGGGGGTGTTTTACATTTATTTTACCTAGACAATCTGCACATGCCTAATGTTCAAAAAATACTTTTGTCCTGGTCAGTTTTCTGTTATTGAAAATCCTCTGTCAGTAACTTTTGGTTTACAGAGATTCCACCAACAACGATTATAGAACTTGTAAAGCTACTTCAATTATCTCAATATTATTTTTTTTTTCCAGAGAATTGCTGTCAAGATCACTCTAAGGAATTAGCAGATTCGGATAGCCAAGAGAACAACTGTGAAATGAATGATACCCTGGAGACTACCTCTATGGGCAATTGCCAGTTGGAGCAATGCCATAATGTCACTGAAGAAGTGAATAAACAATCTGGCGATATTTGTCCAGGCAAAAGCACATGCCACTTACAAGCTTTCAACTGCCCAAGAGGCTTTTGGTGGGCTCAGGTTAGTAAAAAACTTAATTGTTATTACAATTGTTTATTACATAAAAAATAAATACAATGTTATGTACAATATATTCCCATGGAGAGAATTGCAAAACACATAAAGGATAAAATGTGCACATATATATTACAACTTAGTATAAAATGCATGTCATTTTTTAAAATTGCAATAAATGATGTTTTTATTTATTTGGCTGTGCCTTTAAAGCCATGAAAAAACTTCTGATTGTGGAATAAGAAAGTATACATTTTATATTATCAATATTTATATTTTTATACTATAGTTTATATGTTGCCAGCGTTTACAGTATAGTAAGAGCCAAAGATGTAAGCCCCCAACCACAAGATCTGGGCTATTGTTAGCATTAAAGTTTATCAATAGCCAACATTTATAGCAAGGACTAAAAGTGTGAGTTGTTCACCAAGATATGATTTATTTTATTAGAGAAATAGTCAAAACTTTGTTTTTGTATAGCATGAGAAAGGATTTATATTATATTAAATATTGGAGAGAATAAAAACTTCAAAAAATAAAAAGTAGGATAAAGAAATGTAGCCCTTTGCCTCCATACTTTGGGCTCTACTTATAAAAGAGGGAATTAGATTTTCCTCAAACATTCCCTCATAGGAATCTTCCAGGTCCATGTGTTTCAATGGCAGTAATTAAATATTTCCAGGGAATGTATGAGGGAATGTCAGATTGCCTGCTTTATAAATAGAATCCTTTGACCATTTTAATAATAAAAATAGAATGTTAAGCTAATTTTGAAGACCCAGCTCACATCATCAATTACAAATAATCCTAAAGAGTTTTAATAGGATTGAGGTAGCATACCAGGGTTCCACACCAAGATGCCTAAACTAAGTCTCCCCAAAATGGTACAACAGGTGTTTATTTTTTTCAGTTGTAACTTTATAATGCTGTGTTTTTATAAACATATATATTTTTGTCCCATTCAACTTCCTTCACAGCGTTCTTGCAAGTGCCACAGAGGAAAACTGAGTTCAGTGGGAAATAGTTGTGTCAATAACCAGGTCAGATGTGTTGCACAGAGAGCATGCACAAACCAGCAATATGCTTGGATCGGAGTGTGGAAACCTGGCAATGTAAGTGACCGAGATTGAAGCTTTATTATTATTATATTAGGATCAAGATAAGGAAAAGGTTCATGTGGATGGAGTTGGCTTGCACCACATCCCTTGGGGAAACATAGCACATTTATATAAAACAATAGGACTTTTAAGGTGCATTAAAAACTGCAATTATTCTAAAATCAATTTATTTTTTTAATTAAATCATATTAAACTATAACAATCATCTGAACATCTGCAATGTCCAAGAATATACAATAAATTATTACATTTTGTTATATATTGGGTATTATATGTTTTACTACCCTTCATAACATGATTGCACGTAACACGTTTTGTGGTCATTTAAATGTGTCACAAATTCCTTAGGAAGAGACAGAGAGATGTAATATATTTCATGAATGAAAATAATTAAAATATTTCAGAAACAATACCGTCTTTAGCGGTTGTAATATTAACTTTATAAGCGCCACATTAACACATTTGCATACAAAGGAAATTAAACAAATAAAAGCATAAAACTAAAAAGACATATGGTTGCTTACGGGCATATGGGATTTTTGCATAAAAAAAGTGACATACATCACATTTTTTGCCTTGAGTAGCTTTAAAGGTCTCCTTTGACCTGTTGCATCTTTGAACCAATAAATGAAGAGAAATCCCCCTAGCCCTGTACACAAAAAAAAAATAAAGTAACATGATAGGGGTTTTTTATCGATCCCTGCTCTATACAAAAGTCAAGTTAAAAAGTTTGAAATAAAATTGACTGGACATACCCTCTAAATAAAATGTATTATTTTACAAATTTACAATTATACAAATATTCTGTATATATACTTATTCATTCCTTTTTTTTATCAGTCTTGTACATATAAAAATGTCGATGGTAGAGGATTGGCCTATACCAACTTTGCTTGTGGACAGCGTCGTACTTGTGGAGTCTGGTGTGTGGCTATTAATTTGTCAAGTAAGTACCAAGGAAGTGGAGTTTGGGAATATTTGATGCAAATTATAATTTAAAGTCCTTCAAATCCCCAAACTGAGCTTTAGCCAAGCAGAGTCACACAATGAGTTTTTGAATGGATGAAGTTGAGTTCCAAAGGTAATACTTGTAATGAACACTAATCAACATGATTTCTTTAAGAATTTCCCTCTGCCCATTTGACAGTACTAGCAGTGAGTGGTGCAATCCATCCCTAATTATTCTCTATGAAGATGCCACTGGGAGATGCTACATGTAGTGTCTCCCTAATGACAGTGGTGCCCTGGGATGTTGTGGCGGTAACTGCACTGCAGCCTCATGGCCAGTGTGAATATAAAGCAACCTACATGGCACTGATATCATTAAAATTCTTGCAAATATTGTATTCATTTTTTAAGTATTTTAATTTTAGATAAAACAAGGTAAGAATAAAAAAAAACACTTACTAACTTTGTCTCATTTTGTCTCTCAGATGGTCTTTGGTATACTTTCAACTGTTGCACTCACCTGCCCTATGTCTGTACCATCTAAAAGTGATGGACCTAGCAAGGCTTCTAATATCCGTCCCCAAAGTTCCTATTTTGTCTGTTTTTATTGCCATATTTCCCAATTTACATGCTACAAGGCCAATATCAAATAAATGATAACTGCATTCTGGTGTGTTTTGTATGTCATTGTGTTTCAATGTGCGACCAAAATGTATATTTTTGTTGGTTTCCCCTAAGCATGATTGCCAACATTTTCTACCTGGCTTTGTGCATTTATGGTACAGAATTTAACTATTGAACAAAAAGAGTTAAAACAATATATTATGCCAAAATGCCAATATTTTATGTTTTACCCAAAACACATAGTGTGGACTAAGTGTGCCTGGTGTCCAACAACAATGGTGCACAAAAATTTAAGGTGATGTTTAAGGTAAAGTCTGTTATCATATATACTGATATCAAATATCTACTACAATCAATCAAGGGTATGCATGTACTTTGGATGGCATGGCTAGTAAAATAATTTTGGAATTAGAGAGTGTATTCAAAGAATAGAATGGCAGGTCCAGCCCTTTCCCTTCTGTCATTCCTGACCAAGCCTGGCCCTGGTCACAGCTGCATTAAATGCCCACAATTTATACTTCTTTATTAATACGAAACAAGTTGGTGTGAGAACTCCTGGACTTGAGACATTCTTCCTATACCAAAATCCCCAAGTTGTGGCCCCTCCCCCAGGGGATTCTAAAGGATAGATATGGTTTACTAATGCCATGTCATAAATGCTTTCCCACCTACTTGCAGATAATAATCTCAAGTTACAGGTACTAGCAAGCAGCTCTATAATATATAGAAAAAATAATAGTATCAACATGTCATAAAAAAGAACCAATGTAAGATAATCACAAAACAGGGAATATAAAAATGAAATGGGACTCCCCAAGAGAGTAACAAAATACAGTTGGCATTTTTCACCAAGGTTCCAAACCACTTTTGTCATTCCTGCATAAGGCCAGATACTACTTGCAGGTTTCAGCAGTATGCCAACCTTTACCTGGGGGTCTTGGAGAGGAAAATGCTGATGACATATTCTATATGTCATATTCTCATTCTCATATATGTCATATTCTATATCTCCACCACATTGTATTGTTTTTGGCATCTGGCATCATCTCTTGCTTGAAGAATTTTTATCAAAACTACAAGATAATGAATTCAACTTGAAATTTACCATGTATATCAGTCAAAAATATATAGCACTTTTTAATGCAAAAATTACAATTAAAGGCAAGCATGTGGGTGATTCTATGATGGTAAGACTAACCCATGACGGCTTGGAAAACAAATTTAAGAAGATATATATCCTTTTAAAAAGGGGAAAATAGTTACCCCACTTAGTCAACATTTGGGCATGGCACATCATTTTAACATAAATGAAATTCGATTCTTTGGATTGGATAAAGTTTATCCAAATAACAGAGGTGAAGAAAAAATTTCTATTAAGATGAAGAAATACCTGTATAATGTTTGTTTTGTTTTTGTGTGTTTATATGTGTTCCATTAAAGCTGACCTATCACCAAATTTTTTTACATTATATGAAATGGTGGCTTACCCTTTTACATTAGGAACTTTTTAATTTGGGGGGGAGGACCCCTATCTGTCCGTCTTTACTGTCAGGGCAGTAAAGTCTGAAGGAGAGACCCGCAGCCTCCTGGGATACATATTATATGCCTGCCCACTGCACAGTACCCAGCTCTAGATGCAAGACTAGACTCAAGCTCAACAGGGTCTTCTTTCCCAGCTGATTCTGCCAAGCCCTTTCATTTGTTTTTTTTACATAGTAGGTAGGGACAGATTGGAATCTTGGTCATCCATTCATGTCTCCAATAGCTACAGCTTCTACACTGCCCATATAGGTGATGGCCCCAACCTCTATTGCTGTCCTTGCGCCTTCTCAGGGCCCACTGCCTCCTCCTCATGTTGTTACTGCTGCCGCCTGCCCAGTACCCAGCTCTAGATGCCAGTTACCAATGCTGTCCACGCTCCGTCTCAGAGCCCACCACCTCATCTTCCTGCTGTTCCTGCTGCACGCCCCAGGCTTGATCAATATGAGCCATCAGGATGCAGGTATACTTCTGATAAGTCAGCTGATTAGAGTGGGTGGCATCCTTAACCCTGGAGCACAGCCCGAAGCATCAAATTTGTGCAAATCTGCCAGAGAGGCGCAGTAGAAATTCCCTTTTATGATGACCCAGCGCACATTAGGATTTGGGTACTCTTCGGATTTGCCCTCTTGGGCACTTCACCAGCTTTGAATTGGGCGAGGTGCTGAGCCCCAAATGTGTGTTGCATATCACCACACATTTGGGGCTCAGCACCTCGGTGAGCCATATAAACAGGTGGTCCAGGTTGGTTTTGTACATTTCCAGTAAATGCTCATGATACCTGATAACATCCTATATACACGAGTTGATGATGACAACGTCAAGCTGAGGTCCATGTTCGAAGTTGGCCAGCACGCTCTTTATGTACTCCGAAGAGACACGGGTCGGGAAATAGAACCGTACAAGGTGGTGGTCAGTTCGGTAATGACGCACTTTGCGGTGAATAATGCCACCGGATCTTTGAATGGAGTCTTCCAGGACGGCCACACACTTGTTGTGGAGATATCTCCGGACATCTGCTGAGCTCAATAACTTCATGGCTCAATGTGGTCATCCAGGACCTCTCGGTTCCCGCTAGACATACCGGTGTCTCCCATCTCATCCCCCCGACATATACAGAGGGACTTCTGTCCCACTTCCCAGTTCCAGAATAACATACACAGAAATTCAGTCCGATAAAGCATGGTACCAATGGATGAAGCCGAAGACGTGGCCTTCTATATTCAATCACAAATTTCAGATTACACACTTGCATTACACACTTCAGGGTGTCATTAAAGATGCACTACACCCAGCTCTGGATTCCAGTTACTAATGCCTTCCACACTCCATCTCAGGGCCTGCTATCTAGTAAAAACACATGAAGGGAACGGGGTTGGCGGTGGGGAAAAAAGATCCTATTGAGCTTGAGTCTAGTCTGGCATCTAGAGATGGGTACTGGGAAGTGGACATGCGGCAGCAGTAAGAGCACGAAAAGTAGTCAGTGGGCCCTGAGAAATGTGGATGGCAATGTTAACAGGCATCTAGAACTGGGAAGAGGATGCAATAGCCCCTGAGACGGAGCAAGGACGGCATTAGTGTTTGAGGCTATCCCCTATATGGACAGTGTAGAAGCTGTAGCTACTGGAGACATTGCTGTGTAGGGGACAGCCTTTTCCTATTTGCTAGCGGTAACTTTGTAACATGCAGCATTGACAATATTGTTAACTGGCATTTACAGCTGGGTACTGGGTATTGGGCAGGCTGCAGCAGTAACAGCAGGAGGAAGAGGTGGTGGGCTCTGAGACAAAGTGTGGACGGCATTAGTAACTGGCATCTAGAGTAGAGTACTGGACAGGCGGTAGTATCAGTAACAGCAGAAGGAGGAGGTGGTGGGCCCAGAGACGAAGTTTGGAGGGCATTAGGAACTGGCATTTAGAGTTGGGTACTGGACAGACCGCAGCAGAAACAGCATGAAAAGGAGGCATTTAGCCCTGAGACGGAGTGTGGACGACATTAGTAATTGGCATCTAGAGTTGGGTACTAGGCAGGCAGCAGCAGTAACATTATGAGTAGAAGGGGGTGAACCCTGAGACAAAATGTGGACCACATTATTAACTGGCATCCAGATTTGGTAATGGTGCAGGCAGCAGCAGTAACAGAAGGAGGAGGAGGAGGTGGGCTCTGAGACCAAGTGTCGATGGCATTAGTATCTGGCAAGTAGAGTTGGGCACTGGGCAGGTGGCAAAATCAGTTACAGCAGGAAGAGGAGGCAGTGGGCCCTGAGAAGTGTGGATGGCATTGTTAACTGTCGTCTAGAGCTAGGCATTGGTATCTGGCAACTATAGTCAGGTACTGGGCAGGGAGCAGCATCAAGTGCAGCAGGAAGAGGAGGAGGCGGTGGGCTTTGAGGCGAAGTGTGGACGGCTTTAGTATCTGGCATCTAGAGTCAGGTACTGGGCAGGCGGCAGCATCAGGTAAAGCAGGAGAAGGAGGCGGAGGGATATGAGAAGGAGAGTGTGAACGGCATTAGTATCTGGCATCTAGAGTCAGGTACTGAGAAGGCGGCATCATCAGTTACAGCAGAAGGAGGAGGAGGCGGTTGGCTCTGAGATGGAGTATGGATGGCATTAGTATCGTCGGGCATATAGAGTTGGGTACTGGGCAGGGGGCAGCATCAAGTGCAGCAGGAAGGGGAAGAGACAGTGGGCTCTGAGACAAAGTGTGGACGGCTTTAGTATCTGGCATCTAGAGTCTGGGTACTGGGCAGGCGGCAGCATCAGTTAAAGAAGGAGGAGGAGACGGTGGGCTCTGAGAAGGAGTGTGGACGATACTAGTATCTGGCATCTAGAGTCGGGTACTGAGAAGGTGGCAGCATCAGTTACAGCAGAAGGAGGAGGAGGCGATTGGCTCTGAGACGTAGTGTGGACAGCATTAGTATCTTGCATCCAGAGTTAGGTACAGGGCAGGCGGCAACATCAGTTACAGCAGGAGTAGAAGGCGGTAGGCTCTGAGATGAAGTGTGGACGGTATTAGTATCTGGCATCTGGAGTCGGGTACTAGGCAGACAGCAGCATCAGTTTCAGCAGGAGGAGGAGGAGGTCTCTGAGCCGAAGCGTAGACGGCATAAGTATCTGGCATCTAAAGTCGGGAACTGAGAAGGCGGCAACATCAGTTACGGCAAGAAGAGGAGGCAGTGAGCTCTGAGACAGTGTGGACGGCATTAGTATCTTGCATCTAGAGTTGGGTACTGGTCAGGGGGCAGCATCAAGTGCAGCCGGAAGAGGAGGAGGCAGTGGGCTCTGAGACGAAGTGTGGACGGCTTTAGTATCTGGCATCTAGAGTCGGGAACTGAGAAGGCGGCAGCATCAGTTACAGCAAGAGGAGGAGGAGGCAGTGGGCTCTGAGACAGAGTGTGAACGGCATTAGTATCTGGCATCTAGAGTCAGGTACTGGGCAGGAGGCAGCATCAGTAGGATCAGCAGGAGGTGGAGGAGGCAGTGAGCTCTGAGACGGAGCGTAGAGGGCATTAGTATCTTGCATCTAGAATCTGGTACTCGGCAGGCGGCAGCATCAGTTATAGCTGGAGGAGGCGGTGGGCTCTTAGACAGTGTGTGGAAGGCATTAGTATCTTGCATCTAGAGTTGGGTACTGGGCAGGTGGCAGAATCAGTTAAAGCAGGAGGAGGAGGCAGTGGGCTCTGAGAAGGAGTGAGGACGGCATTAGTATCTGGCATCTAGAGTCGGGAACTGAGAAGACCGCAGCATCGGTTATAGCAGGAGGAGGAAGAGGCGGTGGGCTCTGAGACGGAGTGTGGAGGGCATTAGTATCTTGCATCCAGAGTTAGGTACTGGGCAGGGGGCAGAATCAGTTACAGCAGAAGGAGGCGGTGGGCTCTGAAACGGAGCGTGGATGGCATTAGTATCTTGCATCCAGAGTTAGGTACTGGGCAGGGGGCAGAATCAGTTACAGCAGAAGGAGGCGGTGGGCTCTGAAACGGAGCGTGGATGGCATTAGTACCTTGCATTTAGCGCTTGGTACTGGGCAGGTGGCAGCATCAGTATCTAAAGTTTGGTACTGGGCAGGCTGCAGCATCAGTTACAGCAGGAGGAGGAGGTGGTGGGCTCTGAGACGAAGTGTGGACGACCTTAGTATCTTGCATCTAGAGTTGGGTACTGGGAATGCGGCAGCAGTAACAGCAGGAGTAGGAGGCGCTGGGCCCTGTGACAGAGCAAGGACCGCATTAGAGGTTGAGCTCATCACGTCTATGGACAGTGTGGAAGCTGTAGCGAATTGAAACATGAATGGATGAACGAAAGTCACACTTTCCTTACCTACTATCTAGTGAAATCACTTATCCGCAGGAAATAACATTTTTTATCATTTGTGGATATCTAGCAAGTGCTATCACAGTTAAATATTTGTATTTGTTTCACATAAATACATACATTTTTTATGGGTTTTAGGATACATACCAAGTGCTCTCAGAATAAAATATCTGTATAATTTGGGGAGAAATATATAATTTTTTATGACCTTTTGGATCGATACCAAGTGCTATCAGAATTAAATATCTGTATTGTTTGTGGAGAAATACATACATTTTTATGGCTTTTCGGATATATAGCAAAGTGGGATCAGAACTAAATATCTGTATTTTCTGGAGAGAAATATGGAATTTTTTATGGTCTTTTGGATCGATACCAATATTTATTACATATCTAGATTTTTGGGAGAAAAATACAGAAATTTTTATAGCTTTAGAGATATATAGCACAGTGGGACCAGAATGAAATATCTTCTGTATTTCTGTAAAAAAAAAACAGATATTTAATTGTGATACTACTTGCTATCTATCCAGAAGGTCAGAAAAATTTATGTATTTCTCTACTAAAAATACAAATATTTAATTATAAATCACAGCTCCGTTACAAGTGATATAGGCCTCAAAGTTGATGGAGGCAGAGGGCCCTGAGGGAGGTGCTCCGTAAAAAAAATTAGCCAGTTACATAACTACATTACAAGTTATAGGTCTCAGAGAGAGAGTAGAGGTAGAGGGCCACGAGGGGGAGGAGTAGATGGAGATGCCAAAGCCTGTGAACGTGCTCTTCCCATCAAGGTGTCAGCAGGCCGTGCAGCAGTTGGCGAATAATCAGTACATTCTGCATAGGGGGTGTTGAAGTCATTGCCGATCCAAGCCTTATTCATTTTATTAAAAGTGATTTGTACAATATTTTCTGCGGAGAGCCGAATCCGCTTGTCACTAACTACGCCCCCAGCTGCAATGAATGCCCTTCCAGATAACACACTTAGGGCTGGGCAGGCAAGAATCTGAATAGCATGTTCTGCCAGCTCCGGCCATTGCTCAAGCTTGGATACCCAGTAGCCTAGTGGGTCCTGGCTTTGCAGGTTGCAGCTCTCCCATGTAGAGCTCAGGTATTTCTGCACCATGACTGAGTAGCGCTGCTGAGTGTCATTGGCAATTGCTGCACGAGTGGCAGCTTGCTTCCGCTGAATAAAAGCATGAAGGCTGACATGTGGCTTAAACTTCCCAAAGCTGAGGTAATTCTGTACCCACACTCCTGTGGGTCGAACAGCAGCACAGGGTCGTCCTCCTGCTCCTCCGCCTGGTCTTGCCATCCACGGAACATGCCGCCTTGTGTTTGGGTGGATGGATGCCATGTACCCTCAATATCCTTCTCTGCTCCTTTCTCCCATGCCTGCAATGTCCTCCTCATCCTCTTCCACCTCCTCCTCTTACTGGATTTGTGGTGCACTATGCCTAGTAGGCACGCATGTCCGAGATGATCTTTGAAATGTCATCTCTTAATGCAACGTCCGCTCTGTGTCGTGTCCGAGATCCACCATCTGTTCCAGCAGGCATCTGATGGGGATGGTGTCACTGACACAGGCCTGATCCCTGCTGATCATCCTGGTCGCCTCTTCAAAAGGTGACAATACAGTGCACAAGTCCTCAATTTGCAGCCACTCCGCAGGGCTGAAGAAAAGTAGTGTAGGTATACGTCTGAAACGAACAGACTCTGCCACGTATTCCACCACCGCTTTCTGTTGTTCAGCCATCTGCTGCAGCATGTAAAAGGTGGAATTCCAATGGGTGGCCACATCACAAATTAACCGGTGCACTGTCAGGTTGAGATTTCGCTGTAAATCCACCAATCTGTCACTGGCTGTGTACGACCAGTGGAAATGCGATGACAACTTTCTGGCCTTCAGCAACAGCGGCTGGAGGCCTGGGTAATTCCTAAGGAAGCGCTGTAGTATCAGGTTCATGACATGAGCCAGGCAAGGTACGTGTGTGAGTTTCCCACAACGCAGGGCTGCTAGCAGATTGGCCCTGTTGTCACACACAACCTTGCCTGGTTTACGTCTGTTGGGAGTTAGCCGTATGTCCTCCTGCTCCCGCAAGGCACTGAGAATGGCTGCGTCTGTGTGGCTGAAGGAACCCAGGCTTCGCAGCCTCAGGACTGCGTAGCAACATCTGAATTGTGCACCGAAATAGCAAACTGCAGGTGTTTGCTGGCGGTGAAGAGATGCTGTCGAATGGGAGGTGCTGGGTGTAACAGTATCAACCGTTGGCAATGTCCTTCCCCTTACTCCAGCAACTCTCCAAGCTGAATTGTGATTCCCCATAGTTGGGCAGCTCTTACAAGAGCTAGTAGTATTATAGCGGTTCCGTACAACATGAGACACGGCTGCAAGTTGAGTGTGAAAAAGAAAGAAGAACACTTTATTGATGCCACACTTGGTATTATATACAAGTCCCCATGCAAGGGGACCTCCCCTCTGGACCTGATGGAGAACTAGGCGATAGACACACCGACCAATGGAAATAACCACACAATCCGGGACACTCCCACCCAATGTCTCCCCTCTGTCTGGGAGATAATTAGGTCAGACACCGGACGTAACCCACTCATCTTCAGACAGTAAAACCACATTGTTTATAAAGCCTCCCATACCAAACACACAATGTATCTCCTCTGTCTGGCAGATAATTAGGTCAGACACCATATGTAACCCAATCATCGCAACAGACAAACAGAGGGCCTTTGTTATACTGGGTCTCCACGACAATGTGTCCCTGGAGGAAGAGGTTGAGGCACAAGAGTCAAAGGAGGAGGTGGAAGTGGAGGTTGAGGAGGAGATTGCATGGTCATGTGCTCTGGGCGGAGGAAGGTATGCAGGCCTTGCTGCAACTGCATCTTCCCCAGCTGCCAGCAAAGTTACCCAGTGAGCTGTATAGGAAATACATCTTTCCACTCCATGCTTGCTCAACCAACTGTCGGTTGTCAGGTGCACCTTGCCAGAAACTCAGTGCTGCAGGGCCATGGACACAATGCACGTGTTCATACAAAGCAGGAACACATTTTTCTGTTAAATACTGTTGCTTAGGCATAACGTACTGTGGGTTCGCACACAGGAATGCGGAACTGAACACACTGGAGTACACCACCCGGTAAGGGAGGAACTCTAATGAAATCAGCTGTGCAATTGCCGCATTGATTAGCTTTGTTTTAAGGTCCATATTTCCTCTTGCGCTCCAGCATCCTGGGGATGGAAGGTTGGATGCTGATAATGCTAACCACCGAAAGATTGGACGATGGGGTGGAAGGTGTGGGGGATGGCAATGATGCCTGGTCTTGACTGCTAGCAATGCGGCAAACAGCATCCGATCTGCGTTGGAGCTCCTGCTCACCGCTGGTGGAGCCTGGAAAAGGTAATGCTTGGCTACATGCCCCACTCAAATTGCTGGCAGTAGCACAGGTAACTTTGGTGGCAGAAGCAGGAAAGGCAGCGGAGGAAGATCTAGTAGTTTGAGCTTGCTTGGTGGTGGTCGCACAGAGCTCTGCACTTAGACCAGGTGTTCCCGCCAGGTTACCGGGTGGTGGCTTTTTAAATTTGTGCTCATGCAACTTGTTCCAAGGTTGTTTGGGTTTTTTGCCTCGTTTCAAGTGTTGAGCACACAATTTGCAGGTTGTTTTTATTATAAAATTATATTATACATATAATTATATTATATGCATATTATATATTATATACATTATATATTATTTTATATATTATATTTATTATATATTATTTATTATATAATATATTATTTTTTATATTATATATTATATACATATATATTATTTACATTATAAAATTCCCACACGGTCGAACATCTAACTGGGCAGAAAGGTGCTCTGGAGCTGGTGCTCGTGCTGGCGGTCTGCGGTTGTTGAGACATAGCTGTGGTGACAGCTTCCGACAATGGACAACTTTGACTTGCCTCATACGTGATTTGGCTCA
Source organism: Pyxicephalus adspersus (assembly GCF_032062135.1). Taxonomy (NCBI): domain Eukaryota; kingdom Metazoa; phylum Chordata; class Amphibia; order Anura; family Pyxicephalidae; genus Pyxicephalus; species Pyxicephalus adspersus. The sequence goes on from NC_092867.1 coordinate 49,109,279, forward strand.
TACGTGAAGACTGCAGCTTTTACCCTCTTCCTCCCTCTCCCCCTTTGAGGGGGCTCTGCAACATCCTCCTCTCTTCTTCCTCCTCCTCCTCTTCTTCCTGCCTATGATGATCTCCTTGTTCGCCCCATGTCGGATCAAGGACATCATCATCATCATCAGAAGATACAGTTTCCCTGTATGTGCCGAAAACAAGCAGCAGCCTTTTGAAGCCAGTTTGAATTGGCTTGTCTGGCTCAGAGTGTTCAGGTGAAAAGTAAGTGGGAGAAAGCCTGTGAACTGACTCTCTTTGTCAGATGAGTGAAATAACTGAGCATCTTGAAAGAATGGTTGTAGCTCTGCCTCTTCAACCCCTTGGTGGGACTCCTCTACATACTGCTGTACACGAGACTTTCTGATGAAGAACTAGGAGGAACAGTTGTATCATGGACTGTTTGGGACATCTGTGAGGCCTGTGTCTGGGACTGGGATGAAGAGGGGGTACAATCACTTGACCCAGGCTGGGTCATGTACTCTACTACCTCTTGTTCATCGTGTGGTAATAATGGACGCCCACCACATCACATCTCCAACAGCGCTCAGAAACCGAAGGGTAGTAGCTATGTAGCTGAACACCATACCATCCAGTGAGGATTTTGTAGTTAATTTTTTTGGAATCTACGGCTAACCAATATGTGATGTGTTAGCCAAATCACTTTCTGTCTTTGTTCCATACTCAGTGTGATATTTCCCCACAATAACAAATAAGAAGGAGGGTTATTGTTAGGTGGAGAGTTGAGCACCTGCCCCTGTGTACAGAGCTTCAAATGGAGTAAGCGGCCTGGTAAACCCAGCGAACTGTGTTAAAGAGTAACAAATGAGTAACAAAGACTAAGAAATGTGCCACTTGCTCTCCAGAAACCAATGGGTTTTGGTTCGCGCAGGCTTGCCAAATCCAATATTTGTAGCCATAGGTCACTGCCCTAAATAAACCCAGTTCTCTAAGGTGAAGAAAATATGGGTCTCCTTCACCTGGTGCAAATGATGGATTGTCTAAAACCGGATAGAGTGGCGAAAGGGATGGCACTATATTGGAAAGAGGAAACATTGTTGAACAAACTTTCAACTCAGAGTAGGACCTATCAAAGAATGTTGTTTAAGCAGTCAAATTGCCTTCCAACCAATGTGCTGAGGAAAGACTTTGACCTCCAGCCAACTGCTCCAGCTCCACCCATTGCTTGGAAGAGCCATTTATAGCCCAGTCCACTGTAGATTAGCGACTCTCAGACCCCCTACAGTCTTGGATTTGAATAAAAAAATTGCAATTCAATCTAGGCTTTCGATCTACCCAAATAAACTTGAAAAGCGCCGTATTTATCTTATTGAAGAAGGACATTGGAAGCCAAATTGGTAGGGTATGAAACCAATATAGAAACCTTGGTAGAACGTTCATTTTAATCACTTGTATTCTGCCAAACCAAGATATAGTCAGTGACCTCCACTTCAGCAGATCTGATTTTATCTGTTGAAAAAGGGGCATGACATTCAAATTGAAAATTTCAGACAAATCTCTCACTAGGAAGATTCCCAGATAACGAAGACCACCCGAGGCCCACTTAATAATTAGAGAATAATAAAGAATAATTTTTCTCAATTGCATCCTTTTGCCCTTGGGATAACCTTTTATTCAGAGCCTCCGATTTACTATAGTAATCTTGAATCATGCGAGGGAACCATAAACAGCTAATTCCTTCATAAAGTTTGGGAGTGTAGAGACCGGATTAGACAGTACGAATAATAGGTCATCTGCAAATGCTTCAATTTTGTGCACTTTCTTACCCAAGCTGAGGCCTGTGATATCTGAGTTAGCTCTTATGGCCCTTAGCAGTGGTTCAAATATCAAAATAATGTGTGGAGTGGAGAAAGGGGCCAGCCCTGGCGGGTGCTGTTTGTAATGTGGAAATACTCTGGGAGGGTGTGATTTACCATGATCGCCGCTGAAGGGCAAGAATAGATGGATCCAATCCAGGCTAACATTTTCGGTCCCAACCCGATATGCATAAGGGTCTGGTCCATGTACGTCTAATCCACTCAATCAAATGTCTTCTCTGCATTCGTAGATAGCAGGAAGACAGGTGAAGAGAACGTGGAGACCAGCTGGATCCAGTTAAGTGCCTTGTTGTATTATCCCTGGCTTCTCTTAGCAGTACAAATCCTACCTGGTCTGTATGGATCAATTTTCTGATGACCTTCTGCAATCTTATTGCCAAAATTTTGGTGAACAGTTTTAGGTCTTGGTTGAGTGGGTATATCGGCTTCTAACTAGAGTAGCTGGCCGGGTCCTTTCCCTTCTGTTGGGATTACTGTAATGTGTGCCCTCAGGGAGCCCGGGTAAGGTAACCCCTCCTGAGCATTTAAAGTGTTTACTATATGAAGCACCAATATCTCCTTAAATTTTTTGTAGTAATCTAAGAAGAAACCATCAGGCCCCGGGGTTTTACCCAGCAGTATATACGCTACTGCCTTCAAGATTTCCTCACTACTGATTGTCTATTCCAAAACTTCAATTTCACTAGGCGAAAGTGTGGGCATCTTAACCCTAGCCAGGTACTTATGCACTGCAGTTACCACAGAAGCTGTTTGGAAAACAGGAGCCGAGGCATTAATATTGTACAGAGACATACAGAATTTTTTAAACTCTTCCACAATGTCCCACACCTGATATCTTTGAGTCCCTGTCTCGTTCCACAATAAATTGAACAAAGGCACGCTCTCTTCACCCTTGAAGATCTACATTTTGCTAGGGTAGTCTTAGCTTTGGAGAAACATAGCGAAGATAAATGGGTTCTCAGAGAAATCAAACTTTGGCTAGATTCCTCTGTGGGACTTCATTTATGCATCTTTTTAAGCTCCCTAATACTGTGGAGGATGTTTAAAATTTCCTGCTGCGTAGCTCTTTTAAATCTTGCTCCATGCTTGATCAAATGACCTCGAATGATGGCCTTGTGTGCTTCCGAAACTATTAGAGGACTACTATCCAGCATGCAGCTTATGTCAAAATAGCTATGCAGTTCTCTTTCAGTTTCTTTAATCACTACTAATTCTTTCAGGAGATTTTTATTTAACTTCCAGTTCCAAAATCTTGGCCTTTCGTGCATAAGCTGAATGAATTTCCCCGATTGTGCACCCTTTAGCTCTATGTAAATCAGCTTGACAAATCCAGAAATGGTCAATTCTGGAGTAGGTCTGGTGAGGATGGGATAAAAACATGTAATCTCTTTCACGGGGATTAAGGCCAAGTATCTAAAAGTTGATGGGTTAGCAAGCACTTTTTGAGTCATTTACCACCTCAAGGAATTCCACCCGGTCCATCCCTAGATAAATCCAGGGATGTTTCTGCAGTAAAATTCTTCAAGATGTTCCAAGAAAGCCTTTAGGAAGGGTTCCTGGTTAGTTGAGGGCATGTAGATAGTGGCTAGTGTAACTGTCTGCTCCCCTATCTTTCCTTTAACACACATGGAATGGAGGATGAAATCAAAATGGATAGCCCTCTCTTTTTAACATCTGGAGCACAGGAATGGTACCCAATAGGGTAATGCCAGTTTTGTGAGGAGGGCATATTACCCTCTATGAAGTGTGTTTCCTGCAAGAAGGCTATTTGAGCTTTCAGACTGTACAAACTCGCTAATACTGCTGTACACTTCTCTGGGATATTTAACCCTTGCATGTTTATAGATAGCACCTTGGTAGTCTCCATACTTGGCATTGGTTTTGGCAAAGTTTGGCATAAAGTGGCTGTTAAATTAAAAGGAACAAAAGAAATAAAAAAAAAAGGTAAATAAAAAACAAAGAATCAAAGGGAAGTTTTTGTTCTACCCCCCCCCGGAAAGGGGAATTGGGTGGGATAGAGGGATAAGCACAGGAAGGGGTAAGACAATCAATTTAGTCAGCCGCAAAAATTGGGCTGGTAGTCCTAATTGGGGTAACATGGGCAACCACGGATGGGGCTCCTGCCCCAGCTACATTTACACATCACATAAACATTGTTGGAAAGGAAAAACTGTCAAATGCATAAATTTTGTCCCAGGAGGGGGATGAGCCAAAAGCATCCCCCAGGAGCTTAAATACAATAAACAGGCATATGTAAACTGTAAAGGCCAATCTGGGATATCTATCTCTATAAGATTAAAAGCTTCTAAAATATCAGGGAGGTCAGCCAGTATTCTCAATAAATCTTGAAGTAGCATCACTTGGGTACCGTTAAAGAGAATATCATCCAGGTTTCCGGCCCGTCTCACGATATCATCTTTGACTTTGCAAGCATGTAGGTGACAGATTACATCCCTCAGGCGTCTGATATCTAAAGATTTTGGGCCAATGGCCCTATGGAAACATTCAGTTTCCAAGGGGGAGTCCTTTGGTCTATCTAGAACAGCATTAAAAATGGCTGAGGCAGTCCCAAAGAGATTTTTAGTTTCAACTGACTCTGGTAGGCCCCCCCTAATATACACATTATTGCGTCTGCTTATATTCTCCAAGTCATCCTGATGTACGCATAACTGCTCCAGTAAGGGGGAGTGCTCCTTTATAAAAGAGGCATAGTTGGCATCAGGAGATCATCAGTAGCTTTCTCTGCCTCTTCAATGTGATGGGTCATATCACGTTTAGGCATAGCAATTTCTGAGCAGAAACTGTCCACCAAACTTTTCTTAAAATTTTCAAAATAATCTGTGGTAGGAATTTTATGTAAGTACATATTGCTGTCCCAAACGGGAATGTTGAACTTGATAAGGGCTTTGAAAAACTTGGCCTATCAGAGTTAGCAGAGGAGGAAACAGAGTGCTGTGGGCTCACCTCGTGGTCTACATCTTTCACCTCATCATGAGATTTCCCTGGGGTGGTTTCCTAGCGGTTAGGGGATACTGTGATGGAGGGTGAGGGATCTTCCACCTCACCTCTATGCGAGCAGGGTGTGACTGACTGCTCCAACTCTCTCTGCTTCATGTCTGCGGTTCCATTCTCAGGGGAGAGAGAACGTGCATGTGGAGGCATCTTTCCTCCCTTCCTCCTGTAATCCTCCTGGGTTTGTGGCCGGGAAAAACTGCCCAATTTTGAACGGCCAGGACCCGCTAGGTGTACAAGCGGGATCCGGCAAGTGTTTTCTGCCCATCTGTGCGGCAGATTAAAAAAAAAAAAAAGCCGGTTTAGCCCGTAGGTTAGGTAGCTGTAGTGGGAGCAGAGGGTCCGTGCTGCCTATCCGCTCATTGGCTTAACCACGCTCCCTCATGTAGGGCTCTATTTATAAATGATTTCCCCTGAAACTCGCTGACAGGTGGTCTATCTCTATAGCCATATTATTGCAGTTCCTAATACAAATAATGACTCGTTCTGCCATCTAGTGGTCAATCTCAAAAGTGCAAAGCTGTCACAATAGGAAATGCTATCTAGAGCTATCCCACACCTTTTGGAGATCGCGGACCACTAAAATCTACCGAGTCTGGACCGCACACGTGTGGAAAGCTGTGTGTGATTTAAAGGGGAAGAAACCCCCTGCCTTGCGCCTGCGATGCACATGGGAGACATAGTCCGCAGCTCAGGCTGGTGTGCCCCCCAGCAGGGTGCTTCTCCTGACCCCACTGAGGGGTGCACTGGCCAGAGCCACGGACCACCGCTTGGGTCTGTTCTCTTGCAAGCCCAGCTGTCAGAATACCATGGCCCGCTAGTGGGCCGAGAACCAGGAGTTGGGGACCCCTGATCTAGAGCAACAAAATTGACCAGAGAATAATTTATAAATTGAGCCCTTACTGTGTTTTTTTTAGATGTATTTCAGAGTAAAACAAAAGAAAATTTGTCATATAATTTTTGAGATGTCTATCATATGTGTATATGTTCAAGATTAAACATAAAACATGTTCTGGGCTGCTGGCAGAAACCAGCATTACCAGTTCAGCCCCATCTAATGATATATGACCATAAACGTATGCGGTAGTGGGTAATGCTGTTGTTTTTACTATGAGGAGTACTTATTTTAAGTATGTATATTTACTATCAAAGTATTAATATATCATTGGATATGATGGAGCATTAATTTACAATTAGTACTGTTGTTATTGTACTGTTATCAGTCTTGTTTTACCTGAAGAAGCATATTCTGTGAAATGTGTCAAATGTTAATCAAGGTTCAGTAACATCTTTTTTTATGTACTCTTCTTTGTTTTTGAGTCAATAAATAATGGTTTTGTAATTTTTGAAAGAACTCTGAGAAGTGGTTGATTCAGAGGTGCCTTAAAAGTTCACTAGAACTACTAGAACTGTACTAGAGTTTTAAAACAGTAAACACATATTTTTATGTATTTATTTTATTTAAAGTTCTTTCTTTTATACATTTCTAATAATGTAGAATATATTTTATCTAGACTGGTGTTGATGGTGAAACTGTTTTTCTGCTTTTGTCGGACAGAGACAAAAATTTTTGTCATACGTTATCTGTGTATGTGTAATAGTAACTGTTACACATGTTTGCACCATATCACCTTAACACACAGTAACACACAGATAGCTTTTACACCAAATCATATATCTGCTTGAGACAGCTTACAACATAATGGTGATATATGTTGTTTTAAAACCACAACAGCAAACTATTAGCATTAGAATTTGTAATATATCTATATATATATATATATATATATATATATATATATANTATATATATATACATGTATACATATATATATATATATATATATATACGTGTGTGTATTCATGTAGTTCAAATACATTGGGATTCTTAATGATGGAGTGGACGTTTGGCAAATATATTGAATCTTACATATGCACACAAATAACTTTGGTTATAAAATGGTATACATTTTATAATTTTATTTAAAGTGTATGCAGTACACTTGTATTATTTATATGCTTCAATTTGTCTGTTAATTAAAATTAAAAAAATTTAAAGTGTTTTGCTAAACCTATTTGGAAGCAACAAAAAAAGAAACAACCTGTTGATTCTGCCAGCACACTTATGGGCTGATAACTGGGCAATTTTTTTTCCCAATAAATTTATATATTCTTTTTTCATTTCTAACTTTATATGCATACTATATAGAATCCAATATCTTTGTAATTGAGAAGAGGGGACATCTCCTGGAGTCAAGGGTACAGAAACTTTTGTCCTTGCTATGCCTAGGAAAGAAGCTACTACTCAAAGTAATAAGTTCCTGCACATTTGTGCTTCAATGCAAAACATTGACCATTTACAAAGAAATGCATATTACTTGCATTCCCACAACACAATAGTGTCAATGAGCCCAAATGGACCACCAGTGGGGGAGTGGAATTAAACTGACTGGAGGTGAATATTTTCTCCCACTCAGAATAAACTTTGCAATGATAAACAGATGTTGACAATGAGAAAGTAAACGTGTTTCCCAGTTTCATCTTCTGTCTTTTCCAGAGAATTTTTGATTATCACAGCTACAGGTAATAATAGTGACTCATCAGTTAAAATACAAAATATATTACACTGGTCAACAAACATTTTCTTGACAAACAGATTAGGGTAATTTTAGATTATGTTTGATGCACAGATATATAGATCCAAATATGGTATTGGTTTTGCTAGATTGGCTCTTGTTTTTGAAATAATGACCTCAATAATAACCTCATAGAAAACTAATGAAACATGAAAATTAAGCACAATTAAACTAGATATGCCTGTGTATACAAAGTATATTTTTGAAATACTCAGTAGTTTCTATATTCAGATTTACAGAACTAATCAAAAATAAGTAATTGAAAAACTCTGTTTTGTATGATTTTCCTTTATGCCGATGATCAGGACAATCACGTTGAAGGCTCCAGCAGTAGTCTGCCATTATGTGTCTATCCCATCTGCCCTGATACCTTTCTTCCATCACTTTTATATCTTAATGGAACCTCTCCCCCTTGTACCTCACTGAAATCACCAAGGTTTTCTGGAATTTTTTTGCAAATGGCTATGGAGATAATGTACCTTTATACTCATAGTAGCACCCATATTTTTAATGTTTAGGAGCAAGTTTTTTACCAGTTCTTCATAATTTTGTGCTTTATGGTTACCCAAGAAGTTCTTGACAAACATGACATAGCTGTGCCAGGCAGAAGCTTCAGTATAAGTCATGTAACTTGTGAAATTTGAATCATTTATCAGTTTCTGAATCTGGGTCCATCAAATTTCTGCTTTTAATATTTCAGTACTCAATCCAGGGAAGAATCTACAAATGTATTTGAAGCAATCACCGTCCTTGTTCAAATCTCTAACAAACTGCTTCATTAATCCCAAGTTTATGTGTAGTGGAGGGAGAATAATTTTTTCTTTGTCAACTAATGGCTTGGTAATGATGTTCGCTCCTTTTTTCATGTTTTCCCTTGGAGGCCATGTCACTTTTTTCCAGTGATCCTGCTTTTGCTCTACTATCCCACAAGCAGATGAAACATGGGTACTTTGTGTATCTACTTTTCTGTCCAAGTAGGAAGTTCACAATTTTTAAATCAACACATATAGACCATTGGTGTCCATGATAGCAAAGCTTTTGTAAGACCATTTGGATATTTTCATATTCTTCTTTAAGTTTTGTTGAGTGATCAATTGGAATTGATGCATAGCAGTTGGCATTATGCAGTAAAACAGATTTCAAACTTCGAGTTAAACTGTCTATGAAAAGCCGCCAGTCTTCTGCTCGGTATTCTGGTACTCCCACATGGGCTAGTAGTCCAGGGATGTTACAACAGTACACAAAGTCTCCATCTTCACTGAAATATGGTAAAAGTGTCACCTCTCTTGTCCTATAAACAGGTATTTTAACTTCCAGTCTCAAACAGTTCTTTTCTTTTAGCCTGGATGCTTAAAGTTCGGATGCTTAAAGTTCAGATGCTTGTTTTGACAGACTTAGGTCACATATACAGTCTTTGAGCTCTTCTTGGGAGAGCTGCTGGTTTGATGAAACACTTCCTTCATATTCACTTTCACTGCTAACTGCTGGATTACACTCCAAACCCTGTATATCCTCCATGTCAGATACAGGAATATCAGGGAGTGTACTGAACACTGGTATGGGAACATCAGCGCCATGTGGCACAGGTCCTCTTGCTTATTCCAAATCAGGGTACTCCCACTTGTTTTGTAACAACTGAAACCTTTTACATTTACAGCACAAAAATAACAATCATTATTATGATTTTGGGGCTCTCGCCATACCATAGGTACACCAAATTTCAAACTTTTCAGTTTTCCACTTTTCCACTGATGTAGACACTCTACGCAAGTTTTGCATAACATATGGGGAGCCCAATACTTATCTTGGTCCCCCAGTTTTAACCAAAATATGCAAGATATGCTTGTTTCACAAATTCTGTAATATTTCTTGTTCATGTTTTTTCTGAGAATATTCACCACAAATGTAGCAAAATACATTAGGGTCATTTACACAATTTCTTCTTGAAGAAATTCTGTAAAAAAAGAAAATGTATAAAACATTATGAAACGTATGAATAAAAAGAAGGCAAATGAAAGTTTCATGAAAATAATGCTACATTTAATATATAAAAAAAACAAAACATCCTGCTCTTCACATTCTAAAAGCAATGTTGTACATTACATATTCCTGAGTGGTATACTCTATACACCATATTTTATTTTATATAGTCCTATCAACTGCACTCCATGAGCTGTACTGTACATTAAATAGCCACTGTCACACTTACCTCTTCCTCACTTAAGTGCAGGCACTTCTCTCCTGTGCATGCAGGCAACTCTGACCCTAGACATGCCTACACTTCCAAGTTTTATCAAGTATGCCAGTGCCGCCGGCCAATCAGGAAATAGCATCTTATCATCCCTGGCTTTTTAGCTAGCTTAGACACAGCACTCAGTGATTGTGCAATGTGTCTCCATTAGTGCCGAGCCCCCTAGCTCTGCTGAGCATTTAATTTTCCTGTCGGTTAATTCAGTGCTTTCCCTGTCCAGCTCCTGTTTAACCCCCTGTTGTCCAGTCTGTTGTTTCCCAGCCAGTTTCCTTGTGCTGTTCCAGTGTTCCTCTCTGTCTGAGGATATCCCAGTGTCACCTCTGCCTACTGTTGCTTTCAGCGTCTCCTGTGTCCGCAGTTGCTCCTTTGTCACCGGTATCAATTTCATGGATCCTTGGTATTTGACCCTTGGTTTGTAACTTGACCACTCTTGCCTGCTGCCTGTCTTGACCCTGGCCTTCCTTGACAATTCTTCTGCCTACTGATTTGATACCACCCACCCTGGTGTGCCCAAGGACCGCAACCTGGCAGTAACGAGCAGTGCAACATCCTCACCATGAGAGGCTCTAGGGAAGACCTGGTTACTGCTTAGACCCTGCACCTTGGTCCTTCTCAGAGTTCACACCACTTCTGTGCAAGCCACAAGGTCCCCTATGGCCCTGTCTCCCCAACGTGTGACACCCAGGACTGGTGGTTGCTATGTAGTCCCCAACAACTCATTTAAAAAGTTCTTGTTTAAGATAGACTCATCTGTCTAAGTTTCATCTGTCTGCTTTTATTCTGGCATGTGTAATGAAAAAGTCTTCAGTTTAATAAATAAGCATTTGTGTGGAAGACTCATTTATGGCACTGTTATTGGGGACATTTTAGGAGTTCAATGAATGCAGTGTGAGGTATATACCTGAAGTTGGCCCAGATTCTATTACACCACACCCAATACTCAGTTTAAATTAAGTCATCCCTTCTTTTTGGTGCAGCTCACTGGACACCAAAAGTCCCCATCTTTTTAGCTTTCCCTCCAATTCAGGTTTTACAGTTAGTATTAGTCTGAAAGTGGCAACAGTAAACCATGCCACAATAATAAACCATCAAAAAATTAAGTCAGTGCACTTTGCATGCAAAAGTCAATTTTTTGCATCTCAATAGGCATCTCTAGGCACATGTATTCTTCATCAGACGTCCATGTGACAAGGTGGGAGGACCTGCTGGACCCCAACCATTACATTGTCTTAGGCATTAGTTAGGATGTCATTGATGCATGAAATACCTGGGTTTAAGGATATCCTTTTTGGCTATTAGGAATGTGTTTAAACTATTTTTGTGCCCAGAGTTAAGCTTTAAATCACCGGCTACCCCCTAAAATCCCTATGTTCACACACAACATATTCAGAGCAATTTCAATTAATTTTTATTAACATAAAATCCCAAGGGGCTAAACACAACCAAAATCCATCAGTTTCTGATTATGGAAACCGTTGCTTTTGGGCATTTACATAGTTGAAAAAAACAGAATACTAAACCCACTGATGATACAAAAGCTGGGACACAAGGACAGAGAGTTGTCACCCGATTTTAATAGCCCTACTTTAATGACAAGACCACCAGAGATTGTTTTAATGAAAGCAGCAGATTTACCAGGATAAAAATTAACTAATGTTAGTGATTGGGTTTACATATTCTTTAAACTTTGGATATGAAAGAACAGCTCATGTGGAGTAAAGCAAAAAGGTTACTATTACTGCATGCTATAAAATGTTGGTTATCCTAATGAGTCTTTTTTGGAATCAACCACAGTGACACTTGTTAACATGTTATCATTTTCAAATGTTATCATTTCCACACAAATCAGACAACATACAGTAAAAGTAAATTAGGGACCTAATTTATTTGCATTATTCAATATATGATAAGGTATAATATATATATATATATATATATATATATATATATAAATAAATATATATATATATATATATATATATGTGCATATATATTGCAAATCAGGACATTAAACAAACATCTTGGCAAATTAATGACAGATAATTTGTATGCTGCCTTAAATTTTTCTGAAAATAGTTCTGTATGTTTGGGTTGTTGTCCTGATGCAGAAGAGATTTGGGGCCAATCAGATGCCTCCCTGATATTATTACATGATGGATACATATCTGCTTGCTTGGCCTTGCTGCCATGTCGTATGGCTTTTTGTCTGAATTACTACTTTTAAGACCTCTTCTAATCAGACTTTTCTAGACAAAAAATGGTAGTACCTAAATCCCACTTGTTTTTACCAGTTCTGAGGTAATGGCTCTGCTGGTCATCTTCCAATTTTGAAGTGAAATAAGTTTCAAGTTTCCAAGGCTCACCAATGTGTCTATGGCTCTCAATGTTAAACAAATTTTAAATGTTAAAAATGTATTTCTCTTTGCTGCAGAATAAGGGGATGTTTGCCCTATTTTCCAAGTCATCATTCTTTGGGTACTGACACAGAATGATCAAACTGACTCATCCAATGATAATCATAAGGTGGTTAATTGTGGCAGGTTTACTTTGAAGTGTATCTAAACCCATGAAGACATTTGTAATATAATGCAGGTAATCTGTCCTGAGATGGGGTGAATGGATTCTCTTTCTCCAGCCTTTTCCTATCTTTTCAGCTATGGATGCTGTTAGAATTACCCTCCCTGTCCTAGGGCAACACAACTCTTTCATCATACTTAACAAAAGACAAGGTGTTCCATGTAGTCATATGTTATAGGTTTGCAATTATAAATGTACCTAGTGGTTATTTATAGGTCCCTATTGCTATACTTCACAGTGGTGTGTGACCTTGTGAATTGGTAGCCCTGCAGTCCCCTATGATATTCCTCCACCTTACTTTTACCTTGGACGGTCATCTTTGCACTATTAGATGTGGGATATGCATTGCTACTATGCATTGAAAATTGTTAGTATGTATATACCTAAATATAAACTAATCTTATGATAAAATTAGGTACTTAGTTTTAACCAGACCAGAAGGCAACCTATTTTGACTCAAGTATACACCTAGGGAACAAAAGGTGGCCCTCACTGCTAACATTCTGAACAGTAATAAATAGAAATGCCAATAAAGTTAATGCAAATAAATAATTAATAACAAGTGTTATTGTTGAAACATTTATTTAAAAGGGAAAAAATGGTTCACCTACTCTTAAACGGTTATTTGTGCATGACTGTTGGCCACCAGTAAAGTGTGAGAAACAACTCTTATGTGTCAAAACAAAGACATGCAGAGTTTCAAGACACTAGAGGATTTTTTTTTATAAATTATTCCCCTGTCAATTCATCTTGAAGTTCTATGACAGTGGTTCAAATCATTTTACATTTTTCTTTACAAAGCCTTTTAAATATTGACTTATCTTGCCACATAGTGGTCAATCCTCAAAAGTGCATTGAAGTCACAATAGTTAATGCTATGAATTCTAGTGAAATAATGTCACACTTAGGTCATATTTACAGTGTAATCATTTATAAATATACTAAGTGTTAACTGAGTATAAACTAATACTTTTTCTAATAGCATTTTAAGGGCTGTATACAGTATATCATGGCACTCGTATACTCTCTAATCAATATTTTGGACAATGACGTAACAGAGTGATCAACAATGGGACAAAGGATGTGTAAAGGCAATTTCTTGCTGATCCCAGATCAGTTTATCCCTCTCTATCGTGATCTCGGTTTCAACGCATTGGGAGCAGTGAATAACACACAAGCAGCTCAAGCATGTAGTTATATCACTTTTACTTCTAAATTCAAAACTCAGCAAAATTATATTCCTTACAGTTCCCTGCCTTTTATCCCTAAACAAAGAATAACTACTTGACATCATACCTTTATTCCTTTACATGCAAATAAACAGCCTCAGGTTCTTCAGCATACAAAACTCAAAGAAGCTGAATGATTCTAGATTCGCATATTGACAATAACAATTTTAGGGAGTCATAGGTTTGACAGTTATTACAAAAGTTATAAGGGTAATGAGATAAACAAATATCACTTTCAATAACCTCAGTGTCAATATAGATATTGCTAAAGACTCTAAGCAGCATGCTGACTGGAGTGGAGACAGCAATCAAACAAGACGCTAACATATCCTCAGTACTATGCATATCAGATAAGCAAAAACTAGAACTAATATATATTTCTTTGGCAAGAGGTTCCCATATGTTACCCTGGAAATCAGTCCAATCACTATACTCAAGTCTTCGCCGGTGCATAGACAGGGTAGAGTAATTCTTTAGGTTATGGCTCGTTTGGGGACAAACAAAGGGCAAGTCTTGAGGGTGACAGTGGCAAATTGTTGTGACCCAAACAAGGCAGAATATGAAAATCAGGGCTCCAAAATTGCAGACAAGCAACCTGGCTGGTACTCGTGGATCAAGAAGCATTATCCTGGCGCTGGATCGGTGGTGCCTTTTTAACTCTTGAGGCGTGTATCCAGGTGGGTCCTCCACTGGTCAGCACGGCTGTTCTAGTGATGGCTTGCATGGTTACCAGGGGTCCAAAGGCCGGATCCAATGATTTGTGCATGTGCAGAGCTTTGAGCAACACTACGTTTCAGGGCTTGAATGGGTGTGTCTGTTGATCTGTAGGGAGAGGAAAAGAAAGAGAGATATCTCCGTAGTTGCTGTTCAATTTTTCAATAAGTTTAGCTACATATTGGTCTTGGATTTATTGGAGATCCCCGGGTAATAAAATTAAAGGGTCTTTGGGCCAAAGTGTGGGAAAAGGTCTTCCCATTAAAATTTCAAAAGGTGACAACTTATTAACCGGGTTGGGTGTCATTCTTTTTTCAGCTAGTATGGCTGGTAGGTATTGGTCCCACTTATGGAATCTCCCTCCTGTTGCTTTCGTAAGTTTGTCTTTCAGTGTCCTACTTGTCCTTTCTACTACTCCAGCACTCTGGGGGTGATATAGGATGTGGAACTTCCATTCTATGTTCATCATTTTTGAAATCTCCTGTGTGACTTTAGAAGTGAATGGAGTGCCATTTTCTGAGCTTATTCTTACTGGGCATCCAAATGTGGGGATGATCTCCTTGCATAGTATTTTAGCTACTGTCCTTGAATTTTCTTTCCTGACCACAAAAGCTTCTACCAATCTGCTGAATCTATCTGTAATTACTAACATTATCTAACATCCATTGGAAGCCTTTGGCATGTGTGTGAAGTCGATTTGTAACTCTTAAAATGGACCCTGTGGAGGTAACAAATGTTCATGTTGTCCTGTTTTCTTCCCTTGCACATATTAGACAGCGTCTTCCGCATTCCCAATGCAGGGGCAGAGGTCAGGGATTCTTTTAACACCAAATATGCTTTAGTCATTTCATCAGACCATTGAATGTTATTAGGGGCACTGGGGGTGGTACTGGGACGGAGCTGTGAGTCCCAATACAAGCAGTCAAGGATCCAGTGTCTGCAAAAATTGATCATGCCAAGAAAGCTAAGCAGCTCTTTCTTTGTCTGTGGGCAAGGCACACCAGTAATGGCATGTACACGGCTGGGGACTAGCAGCCAGGATCCTGGGGTTAAAAGCATTCCCAGGAATGTGACCTGTTGCAGACGGAACTGAACACAACAATGACACTGTGTCCCTCTGACATGCCTCCTGAGAGGGGCAACTGTACATAACAATAAAGTGGAACCATGCTGTGGCTGCCAGTTAGTACCCACCTGCTGGAGGGCAATTAAGAAAACTGCCGGGGAGTCAACAAACCCCTGGGGCAAGCGGCACCAGGTATATTGTTGTCCCTTGAAAATAAAAGCCCTAAGGGGCTGAGTCTCAGGTGATAATGGTATGGAGAAAAATGCATTGGCCAAATCAATACCACTGTAAAATTGGGTCTCGGGCGGTACTGCTGTAAGGATGGTATTAAAATCTGACATGACCGGTGTTAGGGGCGTGATCAGGTCATTGATGGTTATGAGATCCTGTTTAAAGCGGTTTGAGCCATCTGGCTTTTTGACAGGATTTACTGGAGTATTGTAAGGAGAGCAGGTTCTCTTAAGTATGCCTTGCTGGCAGAAAGATTGAATCATGGGTGCTAAGGAATCTTCCTTGTCTTTGGCTAAAGGGTACTGCTTTTGGTATATTGGTTTATGTGGTTTTGTGAATGCAGTATATGGGGTGCAGTCCAGTAATCCCACGTCATATGGTCCGGTGGACCATGTGCTGTCAGGAACTGGAAAATCCAAAAAGGGCAGTTGCAAGGTTGTACTGACATTAATCCCTCCCTTTGAGGCAACAACCAGTGACATTCCCAGATATCCCATCAGATATCTTTCTAACAGGTTAACTGGACAACTAAGTAATACCTTGAATGAGTGATGTGTAATGTATTGTACATATGGGAATATGAGGTATGCGTCTTGTAGGGGTGATGACGTTTATTCCCACAGAGGGCCCACCAGGTGTAGATGGACCTGACCAGGATCGGAGGACAGAACACGTCGCTCCAGTGTCTACTAAGAAGTCAGGAACTGTCCTACTTCTAATGTGATTATTGGGTTTTCATCAGCCTGGTCAGAGATCTGTAACAAAGTGGTGGTGGAGTCCCTGTACATGGGGTTTGGACGACTTAGGCAGCTCAAAACATCCTGCAGCATCATTTGCCAATAACTGGGCCAAAATGTTTGGGGCATCTAAAGTGCTCCAGTTGTCAATAATAATTTTGGCAGTGCGCCCATGCTCAGGAATCATTCCATTATTCAGTGACTGAATAAATACTATACTCAGATCTCCTAATCCTAAACCTGCTTCTTCCTTCCACACTTTCCTAAACCTTCTAACATAATCACTTATAGTTTCTCCTGGCTTTTGCTTGCATGCTAATGCAGTGGCCATAGATTTCTTATCTCCGTGTAATCTTACAAACTCAATGTGTAACTCTTCCCATAACATTTTATAGCGTGCTTCAGTTATAAGGGGATAATTATTTACATTTGTTTGTGCAAGAATTGGGATGGTTGGTATGTTGCTTTATTGGAAAGGCACATCCCCAATATACAACTGATATGAAATTTAGAGAAAGATCCGTCAAGTGGGAATGGATCGGGACATTTTCAGTTCTCCGTTCCATTTTTCAGGTGTGATGTAAGGGGGTCAGTGTAATAATCTCCTGCTCTACAGTTAACATTATAGGGGGCATCCCTCTTGTCAGGTTTCTAGCACACTTTTATATGTCTTTTTACATGTTTCTTTGTAGGGGTCTTTAGGTTCCTCTGGGTTATTCCCCTTACCCTGGGAATTTTCCATAGTTGCAGTAAAAATTACAGTATAAATATCAGACAGTTGTACACAGTTATTGTTAGTTCAGTTAGTTCAGCAGGTAGCTGCAGTGCTCGCTGTCATCCTGTTCCCAGGACCGCTTACCAAAATGCAGCTTAGGTCACGTTACTGCTTGCCCGAGGCAACCACAGCAGTGAGGATTGACCCAACCTCACCTTGGCAACCAGATTAGAACACAAACATCTTATATTTAACATTTCTTATACTTCTATATCATGCAACAAAATTCTTATACTCCATACATTAAAACAGAGGCCACGAGTGTGCACATATTCAATAAAAGATTTCCCAAATCTTCCTAACTAAGGACCCAGTCCTTCTATGAGGGAGTCTACACTGCCACAGTGCTTAGGTTCGTAAAACATCTACAGGGACCCACGGAGGGCAGAGGTAGAAAGGAAAATTTCTACTTAGCCGATCCTGGTCTTTTTAAGGTAGGTAAATATCCCACTTCTGACACCAAACTGTTAAGGCGATTTCTTGCTGATCCCAGATCAGTTTATCCCTCTCTATCGTGACCTCTGTTTTCAACGCGTTGGGAGCAGTGAATAACACACAAGCAGCTCAAGCATGTAGTTATATCACTTCTTCTCAAATCTTTATTATCACATCACAGTTTATATAGTCAGACAACAAGGTAGAGGACACTTAGTAGTTAGCTTCGCTGAGCAAGATGTTTCAAGGTAATAAGCTTCAAGGTAAGGGTGGAGCAAATATTGACCTACTGATAAGGAGGATATAACTAGTTTTGACACAACTCAATTATCTGGAAAATATAGCAAAAAACACAAAAACAACTTAAATTCAAAACTCAGCGAAATTATATTCCTTACAGGATGCATTGATGTATTCAGTAAACAGTGGTCACTTATATTTTGTTTCAATCAAGTTTATTAAATTTTTGTATAAAACAGAAAACATAAATAAAACAATATAGATATTTAAATTGATGTGAAAGCTTACAACAGTGAGATGAATCACACATAAGTACTTTCAATACATAAAACCAACAAGGACGGTTAATAATAAACAATACAGTGTCAAAATACGTACATCAGTTCAAAGATATGTATACATTCAAAAAGTTTTAGAACATATGATTCAAATGGATGCCATTTGTTAATAGACTAAGGGGGATAAATGGGGGTAAACAAATAGACATGTAGCTCTGAGGGGTGAGGAAGGAGGAAAGGGGGGGGTATGGGACTGTGTTGGGGAGGGAAGAAAACAGGAAGGGGGGAAAGGGAGTATAATTCGAAAGAAAGTGACAAGATCGCACAGTAGCAATGTCAAAGGACTTGTGCCCCCCAAGATAGGTAGAGGAACTGGGGGGATTACCTAAACCTGTCCCAAGCTGACCACATCATTTTTGTATTTTTCAAATTGATCTTCGTCTTCTGCTACCAACATTTCCATATGTTGGATTCTCTCCAGTTTCATAAACCACTCTTTCATGGAGGGAGTATTTGTCTGTTTCCAAAACCTGGGAATAATCGCTCTAGCTGATGTTAAGAAAGTGACGTAATACAGGTTACTCATATTTTAATGGATATACAGCTGAATAATATTTTACATCTTAAAGTTAAAAAAAGAATGATATCACATTTGTTATCATTTGTTATCATTGTTGAACAATTTTGAACACATTTTTGTTGACCACTTTTTAAGCTTATTTACACTAAAATAGGTATGCCGATTCTGAAAGTGCATTTAGTTTTCTTCTATCACGTCAGGTTTTTTCTCTACTGCTTATATTAATGCGATTACTGTAGTGTGGATTTTGTATAGGCCATTCATTTAAACGCAAGACAATATGGTCAGAGGTTGTGTGCTGCTCTATGTAGTGAATAAGCAAAATTTATTTTTCTACTTACACCTGTATTTCTTTTCTTTCAGATCACGTCTGGCTTTGTTGTTTCTCGTCATAAGTGCCTAAACAACCCTGATTAATTTTGTTATATCTGTGGCAGTTTCACCATTGCCAGTCAAAGGGCAAATATCAGCACATTTGTAGAGCAAGCCTATTGGCATATTTCAAAGTTAAACTTGGTGATCAAGATAAGTCTTAGGCCCCTCATAATGTGTGCAAACAGTCTGTCAAGGGTTTACGGATGGGGACAAAGAGAACACATGATAAGATGCCATTTGGTATATTTGGTATATATAGAAATTGCATTTCTGAAGTATTTTGGAACTGACAGTGGCTTTGTGTATGGCCAAACCATACCTGGTTTAATAGACGAATTGGGAATTCCAATCTTTAACAACTGAATGGTGACTTATCATCTATAGCTCAAAGCGGAGCTTAAAGTGTGTCCTCCTTCACAATGGCAATATATTTGGGTCAGTCCCAATTGGCCATTCAGTTTCTCTTTGTGAAAAATATGGAGATATGCAATATCACCAACACAATTTGGTTATCTGTGTTGACCTTAAAATTGTATGCTTCCTTCTTGGTCAGCAACATGGAAACACCAAGCATCCCTGTTATTTGTGCATGCAGGACAGCAGAGAGGCATTGGGTTGAAAGGAACTGGCCTCCAAGATCTGCCCTAAAACCAGTTTATCCAAACATTCTACATGAGCTAGTTGTTGATAGAAAGAATATTATATTCCCACCTCTGCACATGAAACTAGGTCTGATGAAGCAGTTCGTTAAAGCTTTGCCAACTGAAGGAGACTGTTTCAAGTACCGTATTTTTTGCCGTATAAGACGCACTTTTTCTTCCCCAAAACTGGGGGGGAAAAGTTAGTGCGTCCTATACGACAAATGTGTTAAAAAAAATATTTAAAATATTATACTCACCCGATACCCGATCCTGCGTGTGTCTGGCTGCAGCGTGTCTCTCTTCTCTCCTCTGCCAGCATCGTGTTTTCTCCTGTCTGTAAAGCAAAGCGAAAGAAGCCGGCACAGCGCCACCTGCTATTCCCTGTCCTAACTGCCGTACAATAGAAAAAAAGCACAGAGTGATCGGAAGGGGAATTTGAATGACAGAGTGAACAGAAGGGGAGTTTGAATGACACAGAGTGATCAGAAAGGGAATTTGAAAGGTACAGAGTGATCAGAAAGGGAATTTGAATGGCACATGAGTGATCAGAAGGGGAATACTGGTATGAATGGCACATGAGTGATCAGAAGGGAAATAATCTTTCAGAATCTTTTTTTCTAGATTTTCCTCCTTTAAAATTGGGTGCGTCTTATATTCCGGAGCGTCTTATACGGCGAAAAATACGGTACCTCATTTTGGCATTTCCCAGCCTGTCATTTGAAAAAATAAAGGCCGGTGTGTTTGATGGTCCACAGATTCGGCAGCTCATCAAAGATGAACATTTCATCAGGACAATGTCAGAAGTCAAAAAGAATGCTTGGTTATCATTCAAAGCCATTGTCATTGACTTGCTTTGAAACACACGAGCAAATAATTACACAAAAATTGTCCAGAAACTCTTGGAGAGCTACAAAATGCTTGGTTGCAATATGAGCATCAAGGTGCATTTTCTGCAAAGCCATCTTTCTAACTTCCCAGAAAACCTTGGTGCAGTCAGTGATGAGCAAGGTGAACAATTCCACCAAGTTTTGAAGGTCAAAGAAGAAGGACGGTATCAGGGTAGATGGGATGTACATTTGATGGCTGACTATTGTTGGAGCATCCGGTGGGATTGTCCAAACACTGAACATTCCAGGAAAAGCTATAAGCATAAATTTTTACGTTAACTGCTTACCGGATTTATTTTCAAATGTTTTACTGTAAAAAAAAATGTCAGAGTAACAATAAATCCTTTGAGAGAACAAAGGAAATTTAAATAAACAGTACATTTAGGTTATTATTTCATTATTTTTTAATTGTATGTAAAATTTGCAACAAAAAATGCATTCCCGAGTGCAAATAAATTATATATAATTGTATCGGATCTGTGACTTTTGAGTTGCATGCGTTTGAGGTAAATATTACAAAGCTAATATTTAAAGAACTCTTTGTTTGAAGACTTTGAAAAGGGGTTAAGGAGACCTTAAACATACTTTACTGGGTGATCAAAAGTTTTTGAAAAACACATTAATGTTTTTTTTTTTATTTATTTATTTATTTTTTTTTTACAAAATATATATTTTTTGACAGGTCTACCCCACAGACTTGGGTAATTCCTAGCGAGATCTGTGTTTAGAGATTATATTTTGTTAACTTATCATTACTGATTTTCCCTTTTTTGGTTGTTTTTACCTAAATTACAACATTATGACCACAACTTCCTAAAATTGAATATAAAACGAACATGCTATACCTTTGAGAAGCAAGAAAACCTTTTGGAAGCAAAGGTTGAAACAAGTCTGAAGACACAAAGATTCCAGACTTGGTGAGTTGACCACTTCAGTTATCTTACCTTACTCTATGGAGTTACAGCTCCTGAGAGACCTTAACTTCTTTAATGTGCTACCTCCATTCGCATCAATTGTGTGCTCTATCTTTCTAAAATTTTACTTCTTCGTCTTCAGCATCAATGAGCTATCTTGCTCTTCGACATCAGGTTTCCCACAAGCTTTGTTTGGTATGTTCTTAGATGTAAACATTACAAATTGTCTTAGTAATAGAGTAGTAGATTTAGCTTTCTTTAATCCCAGCTCTAGCTAAAACTATTTTAATACAGTTTGAAACTGAAAGACCCTCCACAAAGTTTTAATTGTTCCCATTTGGGAAATATTTTCTTCATGGAGGATCAAGACAGTAATATAAACAGATTTTCTGTAAAAATGGGGATCGTTTAAAACAGTGTTTTTCAGTCAATGTTTCAATGAAAAAAAGATTAAAAAAGTCTGTTTTTTATGTCCTTGGTAAGGGTAATTACTGAATAGAATTAGATCCTGGTCCAACTTGCCTACCCATCTTCTTCTGTCTTTTGAAACCACCACCACTTCCCACCACTACATATCTCCCATCCTATTGTGTGTGAAATTCCCCCACCTACTAGATTGTAAGCTCTTCGGGGCAGGGTTCTCTTCTCCTGTATCACTGTCTGTATTAGTCTGTCATTTGCAATCCCTATTTAATGTACAGCGCTGCATAATATGTTGGTGCTATAAAAATCCTGTTTAATAATAATAATAATAATAATATTAAAAATAATAATAAGGCAAAAGAACCAATCTTTAAAACCTAGCAATGGATATAACCCTTACCTCCCCTATCAAAAAAAAAAAAGAGGTGAGTCAAACTGATGTTAGATTTGTCTGGTTCCTCAGGTGACTCTGCAACTTACCGTCCCCAAAAACTGCATAATCATTATCAAAAGGGATGGGGCAGCAATGTCTCTGGCCTCCTTAACAAGAGAGATATTTCATAGACAATAACAGCCTCTTAGCAATCCTGATGTTGGTGTTAACATGTCATCTGGCATGGTATATTGGCAGTGTCAAGATCACCCACCTAAAATAGCCCTTAAGCTAGTTGTACTCCTTACAAATTAAAAGTGGAATCTCCCTTCAATTTCAGTTTAATAAAATAATTTAATCTCAATTAAATAATTTATATGGCCAGCTTTAAAATTATACCACCATGCCTATACTAGATGGATCCATTTATTCAGCATAGTAAACAAATGGCAATGGACTCATGTAGTCTGTTACCTTAAGGTCAATGAGGAATTATCAGTTATTCCTTAAAAAGTATCTTGTTTTGTTCATCAACTTAGCTCTTCGTACTGAATCATTCTGATACTAGATGTAGAAGAAACCACAGTATCATTACTCCTTCTATATCTCTGCAGACATGCTCCATCTAGTGCTGCTGCTTTTGGTGGGGACAATCTGTGCCCAGGAACCAGGTGAGTTCACAATCTGTGAATTTTTATTTCATTAAATCATATTCTTATTACAATGTCAATCCAAAAACATTGAATCCAGTGTAAAAAAAAACAATGTTTTTTTTTATATAAATAGATTGCATGGGGTAGCAAAGAAAAACCATGGTGTAGAATTTCAAAGCAGTTTGAGTATGTAATAGGTAAATATGTCTTCCCTAGGGACAAATATATAGGATTAAAAATGTAACTCAACAAAGCTCTTTTAAAGAATTAAGTGCATTGGTGTTCATGTTCAGATGTATTCCAAAAAGAAAAGCCTTATTTCCCACAAGGCCATCTGTAGGCCATGACCTAGATTGCTATAGCCATTGGGGGTGGCATTTGTATTATTCCATCACTGTGACAGTTTCAATAGATGCCCTATTTACCTTAGAACAGCAGGCTGCATTCTTAGGTTGCATGGACACAGTGCTGCTGTCAATGAACAGAGAAGGGCAAGGAGAGCTTGTGCCAAGACAGCATAGGAGAAGCATTCCAAGTACACTGAACAGCACCTGCCCGATGCATAGCACTTCCATTGTTTGTATGCGTCAGCATCAAAGGCCCTATTGGGGTGGGGGAAGGGGAAGTCAATTTGAAGTCAAATTGAATTGGATTTCGCATTTACAATAACTTTACATTTTCAGGGGATTATCTTCATAATAATGATGATGATGATGATGATGATAATAAACTAGTTGATCTAAGTGACCAGCAGAATGAAGATGCTGAGCCCAATGATGTAGAGACCACACCTTTCGATGACTTCAAGTTAGAAGATGATTCAGGTATTCAGGACAGTAGACAACAGATGAGAACCTCC
The DNA here is from genome assembly GCF_032062135.1 of Pyxicephalus adspersus. Taxonomy (NCBI): domain Eukaryota; kingdom Metazoa; phylum Chordata; class Amphibia; order Anura; family Pyxicephalidae; genus Pyxicephalus; species Pyxicephalus adspersus. The sequence continues at coordinate 49,133,031 of NC_092867.1, forward strand.
TACAAATTCATTACTTAGGCATTTCATTTAACATGAAAACATGGAAGACATAGATTACATAGAAGACATGAAAACATGGAAGATGGTTAAAATCAATATTATATTTCAAATGCTGTCTAAATACAGCTGTCTGGGTACCCTGGTGGAGAGTAACAATTACTTCCTGTCCATAAATTAGGCAGAGAGTGAGGAAATCTCTATCAAATTGGGACAGTTTGGGTAAATTATTTATAAATATATGGATATTTGGAGACATTGGATCAACAATTTTTACCTAGGGCTGTGTGAAAACTTAGGGTTCCTTATTACTTTACTAGGAGATCCTTGAGCTGTGGCTGATTGACCTCCCATGTCATGGTGACGTGTGGACAATACCACTTGGCAGAATCAGTAGCATGACACCAAAGCTCTATTAGCTTTGACCTTGGAAGACTTGGAAATTATTTTCATGGGTTGGGGGTATAAAAGTTTGAGAAAGGCTGCCATAAATGTTTGGGATCCAGATGATTCTCCATTCCAATACTCTGTCCCTACCTACCCTCAAAGAACATATCATACAACCCCACATTTTGCAAAGACAGAACCTAATTTCCCATAGAAAAGCTAAAATCAGCTCTCTTAGATTTTAGTTGGGCCCATGTGAAATTTCTCTAAGCAAGATGCCTTGTAAAAAATCAAAGCATTAAAGAAAAAAAGGAATGGACAGCAGAGTAGTCAGATGGTAGGAAAATAAGTTAAGCCATTTGGATAACAGAACACAGTTTTTTTCGCAAAGTCCCAATGGGTCACAGGTCCACAATGACACAAACATTTGGTTCAAATTATGTTCAGTTAAGCTGGTCCTTATACTACAAAGAAAAAAATAGACCTTATTAAGGTTCTAATGGAAGCAACCTTAGGGGGTTAGAAACAAACAACCTAAAAGGTACTTCCCCTACCCGTCACATAGGATTTGGTCCATTTGGATGATCAGATTTCAAGTTGTATGGCCAGTCTTAAACAAAATTAAATGGATATAATGTTTCAGTTTGGGACATGTTTATGTTCTAGGGGATGCACTTCATAATGACACTGATGAAGTAGATGATCTAAGCAGCGAAGAGGATGACGAGGACAAGCCTACAGACCTAAAGGCAAATTCTGAGGACCATGGGTTACAACCAGATGCCACCATGAAAATAGTGGATGAGAAAACTAAGATATTTGGTGTTCTAAGAATTTTCACCCGTGTAGTACGGACATTTTTTAGGGCTGAGGTTAGTGAACATAACTTACTGGGTTGTTTATATAAATGCAGAAATACCCAGACCAAAAACAAAGTTGCTGGCCAAAGCAATCAATTACATTCCAGGTATCATTTCCCACCAGCCAAATGGCTGACTCTTATACTGAATCAAAAACTTCATGGATTTTTGTGTAAATTTTTACTGTGAATTTTTTAAAGAAGCTAAGCTGACAACGAACAAATATGAAAATCAAAGTAAGTAAGCTGATAATTCATAAAAGGCTGGCAACTTCAGCCTTAATTGTCAATTATTATGCTTTATGTGAAGCAGTAGGATTCAATATGACAGCCTTAGCAATATCACACGAACTGAATCTCAACTAACTCTACCTGCCTCCAGTTTAGATCCATGGGGTCCAGCAACAGTATATAGCAATCATCAGTGCCTTGGCCACTGTTTTTTTTTTTTTTTTTTTGCATAGGGAGCTGTTCCTTACCTATTTAGTGAGAAGTATGGCCAAGTGATAGTTGACTTCATATAATATCATCCTTTGCACTGACACCTTGGAGCAATCATTTGATTGATGGAGTGATAGAAACTAAAAGTGTAATAGGAGGAACACTTTCAAAGCCAGTATTTGTACAGGTGCCAAGCCTCCTCTTCTCTCATTACTATCCTACGTGGTCCACATATTGAGGGCCTGGCAGGGATGTGTCATTTGCCTACATACATTAAGCTAAAACATGTCCCAGGGCTTTTTAATGTCTACACAAGGAAAGCTTTAATAGGAAAATAACATGCATAAACAATGTTAAATGCTTTAATATAATATTATAGGACATTGCTTTTGAAATTCTCCTTAAGCACCTACAATGTTCCTAGCAGCCAGTGACCATCTTATTTATATCCAGGTTTCCAATGTGTCACATAAAGCATAAACTTGAAAATTAGGGACAGTATGCAGAGCTTTCCATGATTTACTGAACTTGTACAGAGTGTTAAATATAACTAGTGGGACCATAATGAATGAAACAGGTTAACTAATCTTTCATTGAAACACTTACGCTTCTAGATTGTAGGTTCTTCTGGGTAGGGTCCTCTGCTTCTGTGTCACTGCTTGTATTCTTCTGTCATTTGCAACCCGTATTTACTGTACAGCACTGCGTAATATGTTGTCACTATATAAATCCTGTTTATTAATAATATTAATAATAATAACAATATTAAAAGTGGACAGCTAAGTTTGGTGCCAGTTGATTCCTTGTTTAATCCATATTATGTATTGTTTAAGCTATACTTGCGCAAATAATAACCAAAAATCCCTGCTGGGCTGTATACAATTTGGAGTAGACATTCTTTTGTTATTAGGATTCTTGGTTGCTATAAACCAAAAGCTCCAACCATGATTTTCAAAAGACTGGAGTTTCAAGATGAGATCTTGGACTGACCACCATGATCATGTACATTTTTGGCTTGACCCTACAGAATGTCTGTCGCAGACTGCATGGAGACTTGTCTTCTATACATGGCAGAAGAATCAGTGCTCGAATGAGGAGAATGATGAAGAAACGTGGAGGAAAGAAGCTAGCATGGATTGGTGTTTGGAGACCCTGGCGTGTAAGTCATAGTGCATTTGGTGGCTTTTTGAGGGAAAATATTTAAGGGTGTTTTGTTTAACCACCTGGGCGGTTACCCCGAGCCTGGTTCGGGGTAAGAAAACTTGCTCAAAGCGTTTACCCCGAAGCAGGTTCGGGGTAGCTAAAAATAGAAACAAGCGTTACAGTGCAATCTGATTGTCATACAACATTGTATGACAATCGGATTACAGCTGAAAAAAAAACACTTACCCTGTCCCCACAGCTTCTCCGGGGACGTCTTCTGTTTTCTCCCGGCGTGTGCAGTGACGATCTTACCAGGTTTCCCGGTGACGTCGGTGCAGGCGGGAGCGGGAAATTCAAATCATTTTGTATTGGATTCAATACAAAAAAGCTGTATTGAGTCCAATACTAAGAAATCTTTATTATATATATATATATTTATATATATATATAATAAGCTAGTGTACAGTTACATTACACACTATTTTTTTATAATGTTTTATATTTATGTTTATATAATGTTTATTATTAAATTTATAAAATTTTGGACATATTTTGGTGAGTTATGCCTAAGAATTATAGCCTACAATTTAAAAAAAAGTTCCATGCAAAAAACGTAACTCTTTTTACATGGAAGTACGGAAAGAATTAGAACACTCAGCCGTCGCGTACACGTCCCTTGGCGATTTCTGATGATGTCAGTGCATACGCCCATCGATGAGGTCGTGGCGGGTAATTTAAATATTTTTTTAGATTCAATACAAAGTCCTGTATCCAATCCAATACAAAATAATACAAAATATATTTATGTGGTTATGTCTATAGGTATGTGACGTTGGGCGTTTTAAAATTTACCACACTAAGGAGGTGTTTTAGAAAAATATAGTACTACCGTATACCGTACAGTATACCGAATTATTCCATTTTCAGTATTTTTTATTTATGCATTCTTGTTAAGCTGATTTTTGTGTTTTTTTTTTTTAATTTTATTATTAAAGTATTTTTTTACATGATTGTGTGTTTCAAACTTTAATTATATTCAGGATATCTTCTAGACTCTTGTTTGGACATATTTCTGTAAGTTACAGGTCTACAATTTAAAAAAAAAAAAATCATAAAAAACAGTGTACTGTTTTTGGTACAGAAATCCAGACATCAGTGAAACGCCCAGGAGGTTAAATCCTTGGTTTGAATAAAAAACACACTTGCGTTTGAATAGCTCTTAAAATTCAGATGAATGCATTGGACAGCTTTGGATAATAGTATGAAAAAGTGCCTCTGCTGAAGCTTTAAATATTTTGTTTTCATGCACCTGGAAAATATTCTATGAGAATTTGGAGTTCACCTCAGATCAGCAAAATGCTGTGCAAAAAAAGAAAATTTCAGGAATTTCACTAGTGGGTAGCTACAGTGAGTAGGTAGGCTAGGTCCAATTTAACCTCCCTAGCGGTTCATTTCTTTCCGGTCTTATATGTCTCAAAGCGGTACATTGTTTTTCATGAAAATTTATTTTACAGTATAATATTAGTACGAGTATAATAAAGTTTGAAACACAAAATCATGTAAAAATAATAAATTAAATAAATTAAAAAAATCTATTTTTTAAATAAAAAAAATACATATTATATTATTACTATTATATATACTGTAAAATAAATGTTCTTGAAAACAATGTACTGATTTTACACATATAAATCCAATGTATTGCATTCAATACAGATATTTTGCATTGAATGCAATACAAATAGTTTTTGAATGTCCTGCCCCGCCCAAAGTGTACACGCACCAACGTCACCGGGAACTCTCCGGTGATTCATCGGGTGCAGAAGCCAATCGGAGAAAAAAGAAAGAACACAGAGATTGTGGCGATGAATGACCCGGGACGCCGGCGGATCAGGTAAGGCTGTTTTTACTATTACCTTCCATAGGTTTACCTACCCCGAGTGTGACTCGGGGTTACCGCTTTTAGCAACTTTTTTCTACCCCAAGTGATACATTTGGGGTGACTGCTAGGGAGGTTAAATACAAATTTTGTATTCTTGACTGGTCTTGTACCTTTAATGTGCACCTGACATTTCATTACATAACTACCAGCCAGTTAAAACTCTGCTTGACATGATCACTAACCAGCCAACTATGAATTAAAGTTACCAGCATCCCCATTGGTTGGTGATTGTTAGGGGCAGTAATTTACAGTCATTCACAAACTAAGCGAATGGGGAACACCTAAAGTTACGATGACCTTTGATATTGTCCTTATGCAATATCTCGAGGACTTTTACTAAATATTAAGATAGTGGTTGACATGCATCTTTTGTCTGAAATCTATATTACAGTCTGGCAAATACCAAAATGTTGATCAAACCCCGATGGATTACAGCCGATTTGGGCGTGGACAGTGTAAAAAAAGGGGAAGATGGTGTGTGGCCATGAATATGCAGAGTAAGTATTAAGGAAAAATCCAGTTAACATCAAACACATAACTCCTACCTATTAAAACTTCTTAATTTAAAAAAGCTTTTTCCTAAAATGATTGCACTTGTTCCCAAGGGTCCACTTGATATACCCTAGCAATTTTGACAATACCATATTAGCGGGCTTTTCATTGATTGCCTTCAAATGCTTTTAAAGTTGTATTTTTAAATGTGTTAATTATTTATTCCTATTTTTCAAATTGCATATTATTTTCAATGTAGTACAAATTGAATATATTTTTTTATATTAAATATTTATATATAGTGTTGGTTATAGAAAGACCAACAGCAACCTTAAAACAGGGTTTCTATGCAGCTTTTCTGGGGGAGCGGGGTCATTTCTTACACTCATTTAGCTGCTTTTGTAATATAAAATCCTGTTGTTCAGATCCACATTTACAGTACACTAACTTAAGATGGGGAATAGGCCTTGCAAATCATTTCTAACAATTAGGCCTTGTAGAGGAGTGGTTGCTAAAGGTCTAGGGTAAGTTAGAGCAGTAGATCCAGGAAGCGCCTGGAAGCGCGTGGCAAATGGTGCTAACAGGCAATGGCTGCTGGTGAGCTTGAGCAAAAGTTTTGAAGTTGAAGATCTGAGAGATGGACTACAAAGAGTCCAAAAGTGGGAAAATGTCAAAGGCTAACTAATATTTGGACAGTAGTGATCATATAGGGATAACCCAAGGTGTGGATCTGGCACATAAACAAAGGTGTGATATTCTGTGGCTGTTTTTTCCGCTTAAGAATGCCTATCAAGAATTTTTTTGTGTTGGACATTTGGCTAAATAAATATTTTATTATTATTGTTTAACCTTAAAAGATTGTTAATCCTCCAAAATGTTACTTTTTTATCCCCTAGCTGGTCGATGGACCTCTCAGAACTGTAACAGGAAGTTGCCCTTTGTCTGCAAGTCCTGCCAACGTCCATAGACCAGCAGTAATTTTTCTGCATCTAAATTGTTTCTGTACTCCATACACAATTAGCTTTCTACTTCCTTTTGAAATTCCCCCCTCCTGCTGCAACAATAAAAATATAAATGCAATGTACATTTTTTTTGTCTGTATATTCTACATGCACATACCATAATGGTTACATGAATGGGTTGAATGGATTTTTTGGGAATGGATTGAATGGGTAGTTGACAATTATAGACTAGTTTGGGCTCTGAAAAAAATTAAAGTTGAAGAAAGAGAAGACACAGTATTTTGCATTGGTTGTCATTCATTAACCCTGTGATAAGGGAAATGTATGCAGCCATAAAGGGAAGGTAGGTAATAGGAAGGGTTCATAAAGCAGATTGGGTACAAATTTGGTTCCGGTTTTGTGTAATAGGGCTTATGTTCTACATATAAATGGCAGTCTTCTATTGCACCTGACTGAAACCCATTTTCCAGCTGATTGAGGCAAGAAAAAAGAAGGTTAAAACAAGTTCACTATATATACAGTATAGGCTCCATGACAGACTGAACTCAGAGAAAGGGGGCACAATTTTTTTTATATATTAAATATGCATAGTAAATATATATATATATATATATATATATATATTAATTTTCCCACAAGTTTACTTTCCCTACCCCCACCAGAAATAATTTTGTGTCACCCCATTGCATGTATGTTTGGTAACGGAATACAGGAGAGACCAAATGCAAAGACATGGTTCTCTAAATCATGCAACCTGTACCCACCTCATAGCAACAGGGTCAGTCACCCAGTGCTGGTGCTCCCATGCTGAATTATTCACTACTCAGCTTCTAGAACTAGATATATTTTGTAGGGGGGAAAAGGGTAGTAGAGTTTGTGCTACTATCTTTTGAGATTACATTTTAGTTGGGGATCTGTTCTTGATTTATTTCCACTGGTACTTACTTGCAACTCTTAGGGCAACACACCATCTTCTTCTACCCAGTTTACACTGTCTACAACTAAAGTTGGCATAGTTTAACGTGCTTCCATCAACGTTGTGGTATCCACGACACTTCAAGATGCAAGAAAGACATTAATAACCAGTGAGGCATGGGGTATATGCTGCAAGACAGTGCAATGTGTTAAAAAAAGGGGTCACATTTGGGTAATTTGAAAACCTATTTTTAGCACCTTAAAGAAACCCACAGCAACGCACATGCAATACACCATACCATGGACCTTTAAGTTGAAATTGCTGGGTTTTATTATTATTAAAAAAAAAAGCATTAAAAGACTGCAATTCTGTTTAAAAGTTTGCAATAGATTATGTGGAATTTAGGTAAAATGTGAATTCAGATTACTTTTCTTATAGCATGGTTTTTCTAGCATAAGTGAATCAGAGACTTACGCCGGGGTTTAATGACACCAATCCATGCAAGCTGCTGCCTGTAGCTCTGTGCAAGAGTCCTCAGTTGATGGTTGACACAAGCATTATGTATGGAGCACAGATTTCCTCCATGACATCTGCAGAAACGCTGGAGAGGAAACACAAATATAGGATGTATATGAGCATGGTTCAACCCACTGCAGGTGAGAGTCGAGATAAAATGTGTACATTGTAATGAAGACTTATTATGCTTTAATATGATGGTAAAATATCCCTTAACCCCCCTAGCGTTCTAATTCTGTCAGTTTTTTTATGCAAAAAGTGATCCTATTTTTTTTGCATAGAAATGTTTGTTTATATTGTGGGCCTGTAATTCTTAGGATTAACTCCCAGGTATAATAATTATATTTATTTATTATATTATAATCATAAATTATAATATAATACATAATTGTAAATCAATATTATAAAAAAAATATTGAAATATTAGACCACAACAATGTAATTTATCAAAAAAAACCTTTATCAAAAATTTCTCACTGAAATTTTCTAAACAAGGGTGCAATATTATTGATAAATAATAATATAAATTAAATGCAGATTTTAGAAAAAAAACAAATTTACATTTTAATTAGACATCCCGGGTATGATAGATTTTGAAGCAGGGTGCTGCACAAAGTCCAAAATCGCAGTCAGGACAGTAAAACCTGGTTTCCTTGAGTTTCTTCCTTCCTCTGTCATCGGTCTTTGAGCAGCAAACCACGCACATCCTTGTAGGTGCTGCCTTTTTCTGGGTTGGTGGGATGTATTCAACGAAGTGACGACCAGTCAGGTGTTCTGGGTTGACAACAGTGGAAGCACGAC
>NC_092867.1:49143941-49187778 GCF_032062135.1 Pyxicephalus adspersus
CTGAGCCTCCCCTTGTAAGCCATTAGACTTTCGTTAATGCTGACATCTCTTTCTGGCACATAGATTTGCTGGAAATTTTCTGCTGAATCACTATTGCTCGATTCCACAAGGGACTCCAAATTGCTATTGCTGCGTTCAAATTCCTCCAAAACAGCGCTTGCTTTGGCGAGATGCCTTTTAGATGCCATGTGGTCTCCAGCAAACAGTCAGGAACAATCAAGGTCAAAGACAAAATGACAAAGTGACGAAATGATACATTCAGGAAGTGATTTATAAGTTATTAAAAGGTCAGATCAAGGTCAGGGCTAATAGTGGGCAAAATGTAAATCAGGGCACTGGGCAATGATGCTTGTGTTTTGTGTTTTTTTTTTTGCTGTGTATTTTACTGTAAAAAAAATTTAAAAGCAGATTACATAGTAATCTGCTTTTACATTTCCTGCCCCCAGAATCCATCACTCCATTGCATCACCCGGAAGATGTGACATTTTTCTGCGTGATACGGTGGGGATGTCCCGCCCTGCTCACTCCACTGAAGCCAACGAGAGCTGCTCACATCACCCAGATGCTGATCACTCCGGGTGATGCGAGCAGCTATAGTAAATTTCGGGGGTGATGCCAGTGGGAAATCGCCGCTGGCATCACCCCTGGAATTTGCTATTGGTGGTCGCATCTGCAGTTAGATGCGATGCACCGTGCAGAAGTCCTGCATGGTGCATCGCATCTAACTGCAGATGCAAGGAGCGGTGTGGCGGGGACCCGAGTGACATTTAAAAGCAGATTACTCACCACCCGGCCACGCCCCCCGATGGAGAGGCGCCCTGGCATCACAGCGGGATCGTCCGATCGCTGCTGGAGCATGGGGCTGAGGTAAGGGGGACCCCTAAAGTTACCCGTGTGTGACTTGGGGTTACCGCTAGGGGGGTTATGATGGGAGTAATCCCGTTAAGTCATGGTGAGGTAAAGTAACAAACCCAACAACTGGGAAGAAATTTATTTTTCACTTCAATTGCAATGCTCAACTTCTGTCCTCTGGGTGAGCATCCACACTACATTACCAAAGTAGGAAAAGATAATCAGACCCTTAGGCACTGGAGTTGAGAACCCTTTCTTTAAGAAGACTCAGGAAGTGAGAAAGATATATTTATAATCAGCACATGGATAATCTCAGGGTTTGTGGACCTTCTACTTAAATTGAAGGTCTGCTCCATTAGCAGGACCCAATTTCACACTCTCTAAGTCAATTACTATATGTAATTGAAAAATAAACCAGTAGAGGGGGGAAAATATAGATTTACTTACTTTATATCATCATTTGCATCACTGTGTGTGACATCATGGTTTTTCTGGGTTGAGTATTTTGGAACACCGAGTAGGGGAATACTCACCAGAAGGCATTCCAGTCAAATACAAGAGCACCTTTTCGGAATACTTGGTCTGCTTTGTGTTCCATAAGACACCCCTTGGAACAGTGCAGACATTATCCTTGTCTAGGTGTTGTAAGTGGAAGACCCACCTACAGATTTACTAACATAAGAGGAGAGAGTACATCTTGAAGTGGTGACACCTGTTCTATCTACAGCTGTCAAATTATAGGATTTCCATGTTATTAGAAAAGTAGTGCAGGAAAAACAATTGGGGCTTCAATGAAAAAGGAATATTTTGTGTATTAAAGCCTATTTTGTGCTACATCATCTTCCTCTTAGATTTTAAGCTGCTCTAGGCAGGGTCTCCTCCTCCTCCTGTATCACTTTCTGCATCTGTCTGTCATTTGCTACCACTATTTGATGTACAGTGCTGCGTGATATGTTGGTGCTACATAAATACTGCTTATTAATAACAATGATAATCTGCAGAAGGAAATGATAGCTGGCATCTGATTGGCTACTTCTCAATTTCCTGATTCTATTTTGTCTGCCATCCAATACAGAGCGCATTTCATTATGTTTACTCACCCGAGCACCTGGGAATCTTCTAGGGTGGGTATACAGCCTATAATGGCAGGTTGCCTCCCCTTCCAGGGAAATGTTATGGCTTTTCTCCAACTGGCAGAAATTTAGATGTGTTTCCTCCAGGTCTTCAGGCATGTCATCCTCATCCTCCTGACAGCTTGGATCAACTAGATCATTGCTGATGTCATCTTGGTAACAATCTCCTGAAAAATATTGAAATGTTTGTATAAAATTAAGAATTTGTTAGTGGGTGCTCTAATTTATTACTCCCATCTATTGCAATGCATTGCATTGAGGAATAGTCGTGAGCTGATTGTTCTGTATGATCTTTGGATGGCCACTAGAAAGTTCAGTTACAAATTTATATATGAATGAATATGCTTAAAACAATATAACAAAGCACGTGTGAAAAGTGCTAATCTACCGGGAGAACGAAAAAAAGAATAATAATGCAACAGTATTGTGATATATGTATTTGCTCACCTGGTTCCTCGGCATAAACAGTTCTCAGCAGAAGCAGCAACAGAAGATGGAGCATGTCTGCAGAGACACAAATAGAATAATGACTTTTAAAGTGGATAGTATTTGTTATAGGTAAGAAAGCAAATTACCATACAGCAACCAATCACATGTCATCTGCCATTGGCCTCTCTTCTATTAACTGATTTGACTATTTGTTAGGGCTAGTAGTATTTTTACTTTTTCATCATTTTTGAAGAAATCATGTTTGTTTGTATATTTCACAGCTTCAAAATGTAAATTCTCGTTTAGTGTAGTTTTATTTTTTAGGAGTATTTTGGTGGCCACCTCTTATAACTCACTAGAGAAAAAAAAAAAAAAAGAAAAAGAGGTTTGAGGCTTAACCTACTGGGTAGTTAATTTCTGTCTGGATGTATATGTCTAAAAGGGGTACATTGTCTTTCATGAAAATTTATTTTACAGGCTATTATAATAGCATGAGTATAATAAAGTTATACTCAAAATATTAAATTAAATAAATAAAAAAATAATAATTTAAAAATAAATTTTAAAAGAAACTTTGACATGATTTTGTGTTTCAATCTCTATTATACTCATACTATTAAACTGTAAAGTACATTTTCATGAAAGACAATGTACCGCTGTTAGACATATAAATCCAGTGTATTGCATTCAATACAGTTATTTTGTATTAAATGCAATACAAAATAATTTGAAATTCCCGCCGCGCCCCAGTGCTGGCCACAAGCACGATTTCACCTGGACGGAAGGCCAGAACAGTCGCCGGGGGACTGATTGGGCAAAGAGGACGCGGCCCGAGGATGGGATCTGACCGGCAGGACATTTGAGGATGGCGGTGGGACCAGGTAAGTCTTGATTTAATATTTTTTTCGCTAACCCGAGTGTGGCTCGGGGTTACTGCTATCAGCTGTTTTTTTTTTTACCTCGAGCCACACTCGAGGTTATCGCCCAGGAGGTCAAGTGATTTTAAAAATATTAATTATGTAATAATATGCATTATCTATATGTTTATTGTAATAGGTTATATATTAATCTACAATGACATATATGGTACAAATACTCAAAAATGATGTAATTCTGTACATATATATGATTATTATGATGATGATGTAACTTATGTTGTACTGATGTTTACTATACTAGAGACTTTGATCCAATGTATATAATTAATTTACGGTTCGCACATCTATCCCTGAGGAAGCCACTCTAGGCGAAAGGCATTGAGTATAACAAGACTATAAACGGTTATCTTCTGTAAATTATATCAGCAATTCATTGTCTAGTACGAATACTCCAATCCTGTGCTAATTTAACAGGATTAATGACATTATTTGTTATTTTACTGTAATTATGTATGAATTATCTGTATATTAATACATAATATAAATTTAGAAAATCACTTAGGCCTCAAAACTCATTTTTTTTCATATTTCACACAAGCCCTGACATCTAAAATGTGAACTCCTCAGTAGATCGTGAGATAGGTTTCTTTGTTTCTCCTGAAACAGGACGTTTCTTTGTTTCTCCTGAAACAGGAATTTGATTTGTTGTTCCCTCTGTTGGGTTACGGATAGCCAAATAAAGCAAAAAAAATGTAATAGGTTCTGACCCAGTTTACGTAATCAAAAAAAGTTTTGGATAGGCATACATTTGGGCAGCTGACCTAAGGTACCTAAGCTCCAATAATTGGGTTCTGTGATGTTGCCATCAAAGGTGACTTAAAGCATTTTTAAAGACAATTAGAGAGATTAGGTAGGAACAAATGTGATAGGGTTAAATGATTCTGATGACAAAGAGGACTGCAACCAGAATTTGGACAAACAGAGCAGAAGATAGATCAGATTAGAGAAAGAACATTGAGGAGTAAATAGTCCTCCAAGGACTGTACCTCCAAGGAGTAAGGTAATTGAAGTTATTTACCTTTAGAATCTGGAAGCCCGAGTGTCTACAGACGTCTTTGAAATTGTCTCCAAGATTCTGACTCTGATACTTCTCAGATACCTCACGTCCTCCTTTTATACCTTGTTTTTGGTAGCTGTGGTTTGCCTTGGGACCATGCCAATCAGTTAAGCAAAGATCAAGACTGAAATTCTCCTTGACGGTTATTACCCAAATTGCCAAGTTTGTAACGCCTTTTTGGCTGCAATCAAATATATTTATTTCTTAATAGATTAAAACTGATTCCCAGACAGATGTTAAAAATGGCCCTTTTTAAGGAAGTTGTATATTTGAAAATATTTAGATGCATTTTTCAATACAGTTAACAAAAACACCAAACTCAAAACAAAGAGATAGAGTGGGAGCGTTTTGCAACCCCCACCTAAACAAGCTTAAATTTAGAAAAGGTGGGTTTTATCTTTTTTTCACAGGCATTTAATTAACTTATAAGTGCAGTAACGTTGCACTTTTTTAAAATGCTGACAGTGTCCAAGGGTAGTTTGGCATACCAACATCCATTGTAGACTCTGTCAATCTTTCCCTAGACACCATAATTTGCAACCAGGAGTCCTGGTGGCAATTGTATGCTGGGATGGCACCTCAGAGGCTGAATGAGGGCTTGGTAAAGGTTAAGAGTGCGGCTTTGGATTAAGGGACTTGGGTCTGATGAGCACTGGCACTGGCCTTACAGGTACAGCATATTGCGGTTTCAGCACCTAAAAAGCCAGTAGGTTCTGCCAGTATATTGTAGGTGTAGCAAGGGTATTTGAGATAATCAAAAAAGTATTGTTGTCAATGGATAGGAGGTCCGAGTGGACCTTTTTACAAATTTGTATAGGAGAAATATCTTGATCAGTGATCTCTACTAAAGGCGAATTGGCTTGCCTTGTATAACAACACTTGTATTCCCTTGTACAGAAAGACTGTCTTTGGCCCGGTCATGTCCCTAAAGTAATAAAGAAGGTTTACCTTAGTTATAATAGAACATTTAATAAGGAGATATAGTTCTTCCATAATACTAGGTGCTGATGTTAGGATAAATGCAAACCATCAAATTTTGGTAAGATCGTGATCATGCAAATCTGGGTTCTCACTAATGCATACTTTTAAAGCCACCCCTGTGTAGATTCACTTTGAGATCCATAATGAATAAAATGCCCATCGGAAGTGAGAGAAATCACCAACTTGAAGCACGTACCTAATGAAAGTAGTATGGGCTTTCAGTCTTGACAGCTAAATTTTAGGCTCAGCTTACCATGAGATAACTAGTGCTTTTTTGTGTACACAGTCTATGTGTTACATTTTTCGGAGTATTTCTATTTTTTTCTCCTGCATACCAAAGGTCTAATCCTTAATACACCCTAATAAGCCTAAGAAATACTAATCACCCCCAGTTCTTTAATCTCTGCTTGAGAGTGACTCTAAATATAATAAACCAGGGTTCTGTGAGAATCCTCCAGATGTTCCTAATTATTCCTTAAGCAATGAACAATTTTTACCTCTCAGGTCAATTACCACGGACACCAATGATCTGATCGTCAGAAAGCAGTTGCATAGTCAGTAATAAAAATGTAGTATATTTTGTATGCAGTCGTGCCACTTTTTTTAATATTTTATGAACTTAGCCAAGTTCCTAATATTAACATGTAAGAGGCCTAATTGCTGCTTCTCCAGATTTATTTGTGTGGATTGGTACGCCTCTTTTGGATTTGGTTGCTACTTCTGCTGGCTCAAGAGGACTTTTATCCTTCATTGTATTAACATTGAAAGGTTCTTCTTTATGGCCTCTCCTCCACTTGTCCTACTTCCAATACTATCTTGATGTGATCTACACCTTTATTTTTACATCTTAGATACAGTTATAATATACAATATTTGTCTTCTTATATGGCCTTTTTGGTGCAATGTCATATAAACAACGTATGGAAACAGCTTTGGGGAGTAAGTAATTATACATGTAATGTAATTGCTTTTTGTATAAGGTATTATGAATATTTTATGATTTTCAAATATCTATGTCCTATATTGTCCTAACAATATTGGCAGAAAGTAGTGACAACAATCAAATTGGTAACGCATAAAAGCCAGTACATTTAAAACACATGTAACCAATTCTGCCCCACCTCTATTTTACATTTTCATAGAGTATAGTTTTCATTTTTAACAGAAAACATCATAACTAAATGAAAGGGTAAACCATAAAAGAAAAACTTCTTTCAAAAAACCAATTAACTAAAATCAGACACTTTACCAAAACATATTGTCTCGCTAATACAAGGTGGTCAAAATAACTTATACACATTACAATTTCAGCAGTCAAATAAAGTACTAGGTAATGACCTTCCTGGACGGTTAACAATTTCTTATGGAAGTGATGGGCTAGACTCGTCCCTATTTAAGAAGCACCTATGGCCCTACGATCATACCATGTGGTGTGCCAGGAAAAGTTCTATAATTTCCTGCAGCTGGGCTGGGGATAAGGTGTACTGCAAATAAGACATCCAAGTGTCAAAAGAATTTTTGTGCATGAGTATCCCAGTGTGAAGTGGCTTCAGTTTTATCTATAGTCAATAAAACTTGAAGATATTGCATCATCTGGGAGACACCTGGGGAATTGGGTTCCAGCCACACCTTAAGGATACACTTTTTTGCTGCAAAGAGACAGAGGTGTTCGAATTTGGGCACTGATGAGCGTGTATTTGAAACATCAGTAGTAAGAGTTCCCTCTGTGGTGCCGTGAAAAAACGCCAATTGGGGCGAAAATGGCCAATTGTGTCCAGTGACTGAGAATGAGAAATCAAAAACTTTAGTCCAAAACCTGGAAATGATAGGACAATCCCACAATAAATGTTCTAGAGGGGTCAAAGCCAGGTTGCATTTAGGGCACGCTGTTAATCTAGATGCCAAATTTTGGGGAAGGGGGGTGTTATATATTTATATATACACACACACACAGGTATGTTTGCGGGTAAATATGTATATAGTACCAGATATACCGATAGTATATCTTATAGTAAGTAGTACCAGATATACCGATAGCTACTTATAGTAAGTAGCATTATTACAATACAGGAATGCAGGGCTAGGAATGTGGTGTTTAAACATTAAACCTGTTTATCTTTGAACTGGCCATCTGGACCTCCTAAAGGGGGGTCTCCAATTCCAGGGACTTCACAGAAGTAACAAAAGGTAATAAATACCAATAAAGGGTTTGGTTTCCCGAAAGATGAAAAAACAGATGAAAAACAGATGCCAGTAAACAAGACCTATTCTCCATAACAAACAGATCAACAGTAGGGCCTTCAAGGGGTAATAAATCCATCAAGCCTGAGTCAGCAGAAGATGGATGCATAAATGAACAGATGGGCTGGTGTGATGACCCAGCTGGAGCTTTGTTTACCCCTAAACTTAGATTCCAGCTCCAGATTCACATATCAAATTTAGCTGAGAGGTCCATCAAATTACATTAACCCCCCTAGAGTTCTAATTCTGTCAGTTTTTTGATGCAAAAAGTGATCCTATTTTTTTTTTTTAAGAAATTTTTGTGTATAATATATCGGCCTGTAATTCTTAGGATTAACGCCTGGGTATGATAATTATATTTTTTTTATTATATTATAATCATAAATTATAATATAATACATAAATATAAAAAATAATTAAAAAAATAATGAAATAATAGACAACAATGTAATCTTAAAGTAAAATATAAAATTAAAAATGTACTTTTATTTTTATTTCATGTTGTGTGGTGTTTTTGTACTGTAAAAACCATTTAACCTCCTGGGCGTTTCACTGGATTTCTGTACCAAAAGTTGTACACTGTTTTTCATGAAATTTTTTTTTTTTAAATTGTAGACCTGTAACTTACAGAAATATGTCCGAACAAGGGTCCAGTAAATATCCTGAATATAATAAAGTTTGAAACACACAATCATGTAAAAAAAAAAAATAACTTTAATAATAAAATTAAATAAAAAACATAAAAATCAGCTTAAACAAGAATGCATAAATAAATAAAAAATACTGAAAATGCAATAATTCGGTATACTGTATAGTAATATATTTTTCTAAAACATCTCCCTGAGTGTGACTCAGGATTACCACTTTTTGCATGTAAAAGCCACCTCGAGTCACACTCGGGATTACCGCTAGGGGGGTTAACCAATCCCAATCCAGTGGGGAGGGGGGGGGTTAACCGATGGTCATCGGACAGGCCACACCCACTAACCAATCCAAGAGTCCCCAATGTTACCTAATGGGCTTAACTATAAAAAAAATGGGAGCTGAGATAATACCAGGCAGTTCTTAGAGAATCAGGCTCCTGGGTACCCATCTACATTTTTGCAGATAGCTATAAGACATTCCTGAATGCATTCCAATATTGTCTTTGTTATTATTGTTATATTGTTTTGCTGTATTGTACTAACCATTGCATGATTACCATAGGGGGTTTTCCTACTAACAACCTTATTTCCATGTACTGTATATAATATTGATTGAAGTTCCTATATCTTGATAAAATACACAGCAATACTGGTTGATATGTTTTACTTTGTTTTCTTAATTAAACTGTTTGAGTGACTAGCTATCATTTGTGCATGAACCTTTTTTCATTGAATATCTATATGCATTGATAGAGGATATAACATCCAAATTTATGCAGATAAATATTATAAATCAACAGTTGCGATCATGGACACAAGACACAAATTAGTGGGTTCATTCAAACAGCTTCTATTTTGTTTTTATACATAAATAGAGTAAGGTGAATACAGGCTGAGTCAGCCATTCAGACAAGTTGAGATCACAGTGATATTGTATTCGATATTGTGTGCTGCGTGGGTATTGGTAAGAGGCCATACATCATTGCATGGTTGAGTATTTGCTGTATTTGCAATACTTTATATATGTATGTATAAAAATCCCAAAATAAAAGTGTATTGGATGTTTCTCTAATAAACCAGTTTAAATTATCAGGGGAGGATACACTTGGGATCATTAACTGAGATATTTTCTCAGTAGGAACTGTTGAAGTTGGTTAGTAGGGATAACTCTGTTGTTTGATAACCCCAAAGTGAAGACAGATTTTTTTTTTTTTTTGTTTTGGACAAAAGTATCCTAAATTGATATAATTGGAAAATGGTTCAGTTAGCCGTTGCATTCTAAACCTTTTTTTTTCTTGTCAGCAGTTGTTAGGTTTATTACTTTGTTTAGGTGGGAATAATTGTAGCTGTTAGTGTTGGTCGAATAGGTCACTATTCGATTCGACCGATATTCGGCTGAATATTGCATAACTGTTCGGGTCGTCGAACATCGAATTCGAACACCATTAAGTCAATAGGAGGAAAAAATTAGGGTTTTTTTCAGCACTGTGTAGAGCTTCTACAGCCTCCAAACAGGTGTAAAAAAGATACATTATAAAAGGATACATAAAAAGATACATTGTAAAAAGATACATTATAAAAGGATACATAAAAAGATACATTGTAAAAAGATACATTGTAAAAGGATACATAAAAAGATACATTGTAAAAAGATACATTGTAAAGCCCTGGAAATCCTCCTGACAGTGAGGGATTGCAGGGCACCAGGGGTTAAATGAGGACAAGCCTCTCCATTCACCCCTAGTGCTCTGGCTCAGCCATTCAGTACTAGAGATGAATGGGGAGACTTGTGCCCATTCATCCCTAGTGCTCTGTGATTGGCTGAGAAATAGGAAATCCCGACGACAGCTCAAGCATCATCAGGATTTCCCTTTCCTCAGCCAATCAGGGAGCAGAGCAATCAGCAGAACTTTACTATGCTGACAGCTCTGCTCCTCTGATCGTTTCTGCAGCCCTAGAAGAGCTGTGACATGTATTCTGTATGTGTAATACATGTCACAGCACCTCTAGCACTGCGGGAGTAATCAGGGGAGCAGAACTGTCAGCATAGTAAAGCTCCACTGATTGATTTGCTCCCTGATTGGCTGGGCTGAGGAAAGGGAAACCCTGATGATGCTTGAGCTGTCATCAGGGTTTCCTATTTCTCAGCCAATCACTGAGCAGTAGAGGTATGAATGGAGATAGTATCTCCATTCAACCTCTATTGCCCTCGTATTGCCTGTGGTTACAGCTAATTGAAGGCACCTGCTTTCAATTAGCTGTGACCGCAAAGTTCCCACGGTCCAGGAATCCCACAATGACATTATGATTCATAATGTCATTGTCAGATAACCTGTAAAAAAAAAAAAAAAAGAACTGGTTTAAAATAAAAAACACATACGAAATAAATAATTTAAGAAAAAAAAAATTTTTTTTTCCTCCCGAATTTTTGCTGTCGAATCCCGTGTTTTTTGGGTCCCGAACCCGAATTCAAACATCAACACTAGTAGCTGTAGCCCTTTTGTTCCCGACGGAGGTGTGATCGGTGATATCAACCTCCATTGTTATCTATTTACTGTAAAGATGACCATTGTTCTTATTAGACAGTTGTCTGTGTGAACAGTACCCTTTTGTTCTATCAGGTCTTTGTTCTTCAAATGGTGTGCATTCCAGTCACAGTCTATTGTTGTTTTAAAACTTGTGTTAGCAGTTTTAGCCTTGAGTGGCATAACTTTATCAGCTATTACCTTTTGTTCTTGGTTGGTATATACATTTTGATGAATACTAAAGATTGATTGGTATCTGGGAAAGATTTTGTTTGCAGTCCGGTTTTCAAAGCAATCCATAGTTGAGACATCTTAGCAGTTCTTTGGCCTTACCAGAAGTGGTCAAGTTTATTGCTCTGGAAAGGAAGGTATAATTGTACCTTTAGCCCTGTCGAGGTGTGATTATAGATATCACCCTCCATTGTTAACTAACAAACTTATCAGTGCTATTCCACATACAATCACTGTGTTAAGCTACGTACACACGGCAGATTTTTATCGCCCGATAATCGGCATCGGCCAATTATCGGGCGAAAATCTTCCGTGTGCACAGTCGGTGTCGTCCATCGTCCGGACGACCGACCTGCCGGATCCACAGACGATGGACGACAGCCGATCGTAATGAAAGGGAAGGGGAGAGCGCGCAGCAGGGTGCCGCTCCGTCGCTCTCCCCCCTCCCCTCTCCATAGAGCATGAACGGTGCTGTATGTACAGCATCGTTCATGCATCTTGCAGCCCCTTGTCTCCTTTCCAACGACAAAAATTGCAAGTGTGTACGCAGCTTTAGTGAGACTTGTTGCTATTAGGCTATGATCTGTGCAGTGAGTGGTAAAGAACTGGTAATATTAAAACTTTGCAAGCTTGTGATTTTGGTAGAGTTTGTAAGTATAGATATATATTATACATCTTATTGTGCATTGCTTTTTCCCCTTGTAGTAGTTTAAATTTAAAAGTATTTATTTTATTTAAATTTAAAATATTTTTCTTATTTAAGTATTGTAACATCAATCATTTATTTGTAAAATCAGTGCACAAGTTGAGGGAGATGGCTTCACTGTCTACATTGGAAAGTTTTCTATCAGCATACACGCTAAAGACCAGGAAGCACCATGGTTGTATGTGCAGGAGTTATTCGACCAACAAACTAAAACCTGTAAAAAAGAATAAAAAGTTAAAAAGTCTAGCAATGGCAGGCATGTATGCGGCCTGCATGGCCATGAGTGCTAGAATTAAGAAATTAGAAGACCTGGTACAAAGTTCCGAAGAGAAAAGAATAAAAATAGTAGCAGACCACCAAAACTTACAAAACCAGTTAAATAACACTTCCATCCTAAACTAAATGATAAAATCCTCTAATGACGAGCAAACTAAAAAGTATAGATCGTCTTAAGAGGA
The DNA here is from genome assembly GCF_032062135.1 of Pyxicephalus adspersus. NCBI lineage: Eukaryota > Metazoa > Chordata > Amphibia > Anura > Pyxicephalidae > Pyxicephalus > Pyxicephalus adspersus. The sequence goes on from NC_092867.1 coordinate 49,156,137, forward strand.
ATTAACCAAATACAAAACAGGTTTTAGCGAAATCTGAGGCTGAGCAGGGTCAGAATCCTAGTGCTTACAGAGTTATACAAGACCAAATAACAGAAATTAAAAAGGCACACCCATTGACCACACTAAGTGCAGGCAGAGAGAGGCCCAGCTGATACAAACTATTGCCATCCTTAAAGAACAAGCAACATTAGCTCACAGTCTGGACCAAGATAAAGCCACAGCTCCAACAAGTGCATATGAATTGGGGGAAGAGGAAGAATATGAGGATTACTGGGAAGATAAATCCCTTGAGCTGAATGCTCATTTTCCTGTTGCCATGGGAGAAATTCCAGGCCAATAGGAGAATAGAGATGGCAAAGTCATGAGACGCCAGGATCCTAGCACGGATCAAAACCTATTAGCCACAGAGGGAAAAACACCTCCCATCCAGTGCAGAGCCCGATTATTCTCCTCTCCTGAGGGGGATAAAACATTTTTGGGGGTTTGATGAGGAAAGGAAAGAAGTGAACTCCAGGGAATAGCATACTCAGCCTTTAAAAACATGTCATGAGTGTGGCAGAGTTCATTGGGAAAATTAAAGCACAGGAGCATATTACATCCCATGCCACGAATTTACAACAGAGGTGTGAACTTTTGGGAGTTAGGAATCCTAGTGACCAGGTGAAGGTATTGCAGTTGACCATTGATCCCCACACCTGGAATGCTTTGCCAGATCTCATTAAGGAGGGCAAAGGAAGTTATCAGCAAACTGTAGAGGAGTTGCAAAATGTGATTAACCCCTCAGCCGTAGGATTAATGGTAGCATACCAAATTAAACACCTGAACAAAGAACCCTCTGGGGTATGCAAATAGATTATGGGCAGCCTATAATACTAATAAATCAAAGGTCACCCGAGAAGACCTAGAATATAAAAGCCTTCTCATCCAGAATGCCCATCCTGTGATCATTAAATAGATCCCAAGAAACAGACCTATGAGGAAATCAAAAGTATAATCCACAGAGCCTTCCAGGCCATACCGTCATTTAGACAGTAAAGGCTCAAAGAAATAGAAGAAAGACACTTTGTCAGAAAGTTAGCAGCCCCACAGGGAAAAGCTACCACTGTAGAAGGCCCTCTTTCTTACCCAGAGGTTTATAGTCCTCCGTACAATCCTTACTGGAACAGAGGAACATCATCTTGAGGCAGAGGGTTTAGAAGTAATCCCAGCCTTAGGAATAGGGAATATTTTGGACAAGGAGCAGGAACCATAGGGAAAGAGAAAATACAAGATGTCCCCACATATGCACAATTGCGGCAATAACTTAAGGCATTACAGATGTCCTCAGGGAGTGTTAGGCAATTAGCACCTTCAACCCAGCATCAGCAGTAACTAGCACCTGGCCCCAGAATCATAGCCCCTATTTCCTTAGATAGGTGTGGGCGCCCTCCGGTACTAGCATTAATAAAAGATCACACATTCACAATTGTTATTGATACTGGGGCCGCAATTTCCATTCTACATGGAGAGCAACCCATGACCTCTCCATTGTCTTCAGGAAAGCCACTAAATTTACAAAGCTTTGCTGGACACAATATAGAGTCTGCTTTATCAAAACCTTTGGATATCCAAATTGGGCAATTAGCAGTAAAAAAACCTTTAACTTTAATGCCTCTACCCAACAAAACAAGCCTTTTAGGCTCTGACTTTTTAAACCGAAATGGATGCTTTATTGATATGTCAAATCGGTTGTTGATGCAGGGTCTTCCCATTGATCAGATTAATCCAGTGGTTATTCGTGACTCATTCCATTGCAGCCATAAAGCTCAATGACACGAAATATGACTTATCAGTCATTACAAAAGATCATGCAGAGCAAGATTTACTGCAGCCCATTTTAGCCAGACAGCAGGATGCTTTTGCCAAACAAACATGATTGTGGGAGGGTGGATAAATTTGTTCATGTCACTGGATCTGACCCTCCTCCACAGAAACAATATTCCTTTCCTCAAGAAGTCATCAGTTACCTCAAAGACACCATTGAATCCCTATTAGATCAAGGTGTAATTAGAGTATGTATGTCCACCAGCAATGCGCCAATTTGGCTCATCAGGAAAGGGGACAATTCATGGAGGTTGACCATTGATTACTGAAAGCTGAACAAGGTCACCCCTAGTTGTGCACCCACAATGGTTTCAGTCCCAGATGTCTTAAGCATGCTTAACCCAGAACATAAATATTTCACCCTCCTGGACATCTCAAATGGGTTTTAGTCTCTTCCTCTTTCTGAAGAGTGCCAATATAAATTTGCGTTTACATTTCTGGGAGTACATTACACATTTGTCTGCCTCCTACAAGGGTTCCATAACTCCCCTTCTCTTTTTCATGCCACCATGCGAGATATTTTAGCTAGTTTTTCTGCACCTAGGAATCTTTTTCAGTACGTTGACGATTTGCTTTTAGCCACAAGCAATAAGGAAAATCATTTACAACTGTTGGATGAACTACTGGAGGTTCTGAAGAAAGCCGGGCTAAAGTGCAACCCCACCAAGGCACAGTTGTTGCAAGAATCTGTGTCATTCCTGGGAATCATGGTTACCTCAAAGGGTAGGACAATCTCCAATGAAAAGGTAAAAGCAATTTTAAACTTACCTCTACCAGTGAGTATCCCTACATTAAGATCTTTTCTAGGTCTAGTAATCTATTCCAGGGCATTTATCCCAGAATTTGCACAGACATCTAGCCCACTCTATGATCATCTGAAAAAGGATACCCAATGGATTTGGACTGAACAACACGCCGATGCAGTACAGGCCCTCAAGGAAGCATTAGCTGAAGCCCCTGCACTAGCCAACCCCAATTACCAATTGCCATTTCACATAGAGAGAGACAGCCCTGTCTACTGTCCTGTCACAGGAAGTACATGGACAGTTAAGACCCATATCTTACGCATGGAAACTACTCTCTACAGTACTCTGTGTGAAAAAGACCTCCTGGCAACATTTTGGGCAGTAAAACATTTTACATTTGTCATTGGTCTGAATCCAATAATTCTACATACCACACACACTCCCACTAGATTCCTACTCACAGACAGAGTCAAAGATGGTCATATATCCAATGCCAGATTGGCACATTGGGCCCTGCTACTGCAGGACCAAGATATCACCATAAAACATACTCCCAATCCATCCACCCAAGCCCATGGTATCATTTACATGGGAGTGACCCACGAATGTGATATCAGCCCTACAAGGGATGCACATCAGTTCTTCAGACCTTTGCCAAAAGATAGCCAAAGTCCTGAAATGGCCATCCAAATTTTTACACATGGCTCATGTTTTTATGAGGAAGGCTCTCCTCATGCGGGGTTTGGTGTGTATGTCATTGATCCAAAGAAGAACTCCACCTCCATAGCACGAGCATGTCATGTTATATCAGCCCAATATGCTGAAACGGCAGCCATTGCACATGCTTTAGAAGTAACACCAGGAGACCAGGAAATCGTACTATACTCAGATTCAGCATGGGTCTGTAAGGCACTTACATAATTCTTACCCTTTTTGTCACATGCACCAATACATAATATCTGATGGGTCTCCGTTGAAACACGCTAGGCTGTTGAAATACATTGTCGCATTAATGCAAAAGAGACAAGTCAAACCATGGGTATGTAAAGTCAGAAGTCATTCACCTCACTATCCTTATCATGAACAGAACAAAAAAGCAGATCACTTGGCCAAACATGGAGCCCAAGGGGGGGAGATCTGGAGAATTCTAGAACTCACAGAACTACAGGATCCAGACATGTGCTCCAATGTTTGCACACAGTGCAGGTACCAGATATTTTTGAGCTTCAAAAACAAGAGGAGAATGTCATAGAGATAATAAATTATCTAAAGAAGAAAAGCTTGGAAATATCAGAGGAGAACCTCCTACGGAAGCACATTAAGAGTCTCATTTTGTCAGAGGACCAGAAAATCCTTCTCCATAACAGGGAAGAACTAACATGGGTAGTACCTGAAAATTAAAGAGACAAAATGATTTATTTAGTTCACGACCTGCCTACCGGTGGTCATCAAGGGTCAGAAAAAAACGAATATGCTACCAGATGTACAACAATTCTGTGAGAGCTGCATAGTCTGTGCCCAAGTAAACGTAAGAGATGTTTCCAGCGAAATGTAATAACGCCCAAGTCATGGCCAGAATATTAACGGAAAACGTATTTAGTAGATTGGGCCTACCAACCTCGATAGAATCAGATCAGGAACCCCACTTTACTGGAAAGGTGATGCAGTAGTGCCTACAGATGCTGGGGGTGGAAGATTACACATTCCCTACCACCCAGAATCCTCTGGACTAGTGGAAAGAGCCAATCGACAAATCAAAACCATGCAGAAGAAATTTGTTAATATTAATGGTAAGAATTGGGACAACCTATTACCATTGCTGGCCATGGCCATCAGGGCCACGCCCTCATCAGCCACCAAATGAACTCCCTTTGAAGTAATGACAGGTAGACAAATGTGACTACTAGAGCATCTGTGGATTGAGCTGCATACCCCTACCATTGATCGACTATACACTTGCCACCATACACTTGGGTAAGAGTCAGAAAAGAGCCAAAGCATATTTTCACAGAGGAGTGAGAGACTGTGTATGGACAGTGGGGGACAAAGTCCTGTTAGATTTTCATCCCCTGGATAACAACCTAAGCCGTAAGTGGAGGGGACCCTTCACAATTATCAATAAATTAAGCCCCCCAGTGTCCTAAGGACAGGATAATGGAAGGCAAAAAGGCTCAGGATAAGTGGGTCCATGCAAACCAATTAAAACTCTTCAAAGGCATACATGAAGCTTAATGATTTGTTTTCTCTCTGTTGCAGAATGAAGATCTCCCTGGGGTTAATCATCCTCATCCAGGTAATCCAAGGTTCCAATGGAACTGAAAATGAAAATGGAACCAATGGAAATGAAATACGCTTGTTGGATGCAGGGGAATGGATTTATGTTTTCCTCCTTCCAATGAACCAGTTTGCATCAAAAACTAATCCACTGTATGTACCAGGGAAAATATCATTGCATGTGTCACCAAAACCTAGCACTCCTAGGCCTGTTGATAGTACCCCTGAACCATATCTCCCAACATTTGATGTCAAAATAGAGTCTCTCTCCTTGAATCCCCAGCAATTGTTAGCAAGGAAAGGCACATATGTAATCCAAAGTAGTAACAAGATGAATAACACAGAGAGAAGGTTGAATGCATTGTTGCATGATGGGGACTATAGTCTTGTTCTTACAAATACGAGAGTGGAATTGTGAATTAAAGGGTTCTTAGCTATATAAGGCATACTGCTAATATTAATGATAGGGATGATTATATATTTAAATTGGCTTCTCAGGTTGCAACGGAAGAAATTGAAGAGGCTAATGGAATCCCAACAAATAATTGTTGTCTTAGGTGTGGCTAATAGATATATATAGGTATGTGTGTAGGTATATATGCATATGGTACCCGATATTTCGATAGTTATATGTACACTTTAGGAGATATCCCAATAGTTAGACTTTAAAGTAAGTAGCATTAAACAATACAGGGATGCAGGGCTAGGAATGTGGTGTTTAAACATTAAACCTGTTTATCTTTGAACTGGCCATCTGGACCTCCTAGGGGGGTCTCCAATTCCAGGGAGTTCACAGAAGTAACAAAAAGTAATAAATACCAATACAGGGTTTGGTTTGCCGAGGAATAATAAACAAACAGATGAATAAACAGATGCCAGTAAACAAGACCTATTCTCCATAACAAACAGATCACCAGTAGGGCCTTCAAGGGGTAATAAATCCATCAAGCCTGAGTCAGCAGAAGATGGATGCATAACTAAACAGATGGGCTGGTGTGATGACCCAGCTGGACCTTTGTTGACCCCTAAACATAGATTCCAGCTCAAGATTCACATATCAAATTTAGCTGGGAGATCCATCAAATTACATTAACCAACCCCAATCCAGTGGGGGGAAGGGGGGTTAACCGATGGTCATCGGACAGACCCAACCCACTAACCAATCCAAGAATCACAATGTTACCTAATGGACATAACTATAAAAAATGGGAACTGAGATAATAACAGGCGGTTTCCTAGGGAATCAACCTCCTGGGGTACCCATCTACATCTTTACAGGTAGCAATAAGACATTCCTAAATGCATTCTCATATTGTCTATATTGTATATTGATTGAAGTTCCTATATCTTGAAATCAACCAGTATTTCTGTGTATTATATGTTTCCTTGTTTTCTTAATTAAATGGTATGAGTGACTAGCTATCATTTGTGCATGAACCTTTTTTCATTGAATATCTATATGCATTGATAGAGGACATAACATCCATATTTATGCAGATTAATAGTCCAAATCAACAGGGCGTATGTTGAATGCATAGTATGATGTAATATTTTAAATTGAATTTCCCACCACTGTTCACTAGTTATTATTTTGCGGCTACATGACCAAGAAGATTCCAAAATTTCAAGGGTGTCTGAATGGGATGTGTTTGGAAAGGAAGCCCAGCGGCGTAGAAAAGGTAGCACCAAAGGTGTATCAGTAGGGATGTCTCTTGGCAAAGAATAATTATGGGATATAGAGGGTCTGGATGCGGCTTCACCCAGTAGTTGCAAAACCTGACGTAGTAAGTACTAATATTGGTTGCCTAGTCTTAGGTCCAAGACCTGTAAGTAAAAAAGGAAGTGGTGTGCGGGTAGAACGTATTTAAGTCTCAGGTTGTCAAAAGGGCATAAGAGTACCAAATCTGGTTGCCTAGCCTGAGGTCCAAAAAAGGTTGATTTAACCTGTAAGTAAAAATGGAAGTGGTGTGCGGTTAGAGCGTATTTAAGTCTCAGGATATCAAAGGGCATAAGATTATTGGAGTCATCCAAAAGATGACTCCAAGTTACTATACCTCTGTGCTTCCACAGATCAAAGGGGCCTTGTATGCGGAACCCTGAGGGAAATAAGGCATGGTGGAGCAGCTATGGTAGAACCTACAAAACAATAAAACAACTTCCTAATTACCCTCCACGCTAATAAAATATCCCTTAAAAGAAGATTTTTGTGCAGACCGTGTGGTACAGTTTGGATGGGGTATTTAAAAGGCCCAGTAGAGACCATGGTTGGACCAAACACGATCTAGCTTTACTACTGTGTATTGAGATGTGCCATACCACCAGTCCTTGACATGTCTCATAAAACATGCCAAGAATATATTTATACAAATCAGGGAAGTTGACCCCCAAATTGTCCTTGGAACAAACTAACTTAGATCTGACAATGCGAGGGGTCTTGCCCTGCCATATAAAGGTTAAAAATGCTGACTGAAGTTTTTTAACATCTGCATAAATGTTAAATGAGTTAAATGAGTTTTTGCAATTTTTATTCCCAAATTACCTATATTGGCAATAAGTACAGGGGGTTTGGAGAAATAAAATCTCACTTTTTGAAATATGGTGGATAATTAATGGAAGACTTTAATTGGATCCTTGAGAAGCAGCACAACATCATCCGCAAACATTGCAAGACTTATAAGACTGCCCCCTATCAATTCCTTCATAAAATTTGCAGTCATGAAATGACCTAACTAGGGGCTCTAAGGCCAAATTGAATATTAGTGGAGATAGGGGGCAACCTTGACAGGTCCCCCTTCCTAGAGAAAAAAACTGGGGACTGAACTCCTGCCACCTGGATCTGGGCAATGGGGTTGGAGTACATGCAATGACAAAAGTTGGCAATATTACCACCAAAACTAAATTTGGCAAGAACCAAATGTAGTCAGGCCCACTCAGGGCTATCCAAAGCTTTTTCAGCGTCAAGCACCATATTAGCGGATGACGTGGGAATAAAACCTGACAAATGAGTATGTTCCAGAACCACTAATAACTTCCATATATTATATGTGGTAGATTTACCTAAAATGAAACCAGCTTGGGCAGGGTTAATCAGATGTGGGAGTAACCGAGCTACACGATCTGCTATGATCCTGGAGAGCAGTTTAACATCTTTATTTAGCAATTACATTGGACGGTATGATCCTCTATCCAAAGGATCCTTCTGCTTTTTTGGGAACACCTTTATAAAAGCTAACTGTCCTGATTCTAGATAAGTAGACTGGGTGAACATGCTGTTATACAGTGTGGTAAAAGGAGTAGAAACTTTGTTCACCAAAAGTTTATAAAACTCAGCAGGCAGTCCCTAGGCAATTTCTGTACGACCCCTTGGGGGTCCTTAATGGCTGTGACACGTGGTGGCGTCTAAAAACCTTTAGCCAGATTGGCCAGTAGTTTACAGTATAGTTTCCATAACAGAAAAAATCAACCGATCGATAGGATCTATTAATGATGTCGTACTGGCCACACCAGAAATGCCATGCTCTTTTAGATTGTAGCCAAAGTTCCTTGTCAGCAAGGGAAAGTGATGATTTGAAGGCCAAGTAGGCCTGGCGGGCTTGAGAGCAGGCCTCCTGGTCTTTGCTGAGTGTCTGTTTCTTCTTTGATGCCACATAAGCCATGATGTTTCCTCGTAGGACTGCTTTTGCTGTATACCAAAACAATTCAGGGTTAGACTTGTGCTGAGTGTTGTGGTACTCAAAGTCCTGCCACCAGTACAAGAGGTTTTGCTGGAAAGATTCATCTTTAGCTAGGAATGATGGAAACCTTAACACAAAATCAGTCTTATGTAGAAAACCATTAATTGGAGCAAGGATGGATTTCAGCTGTATCAACCTTTAACAATAGATTATCAGACACCAGAATGGAATCAATCCTATATATTGTGGAATGAACTGCTGATATGTGTGTAAATTCACACTTTAATCGATGAAGATGTCTCCAGGAATCTGGTAAACCTGCTGCTGGGATAAAGATTAATAAGCCTTGTCGTTATTTGCTGTGACTCCTTGCCTGGGGGGCCGTGAAAGCCCTTCTTCATTTGTGGTAGCTACTGCATTGAAATCTTCTGCTACCAAAGAGAAGCACTTGGAAGAGATTGGATAGTAGCCAGCACGTTGTTGTAAAAGACAGCACTGTCTGAGTTAGGACCATAAACTGCCAGTTTGTTAAGAGAGTTGGCAGGAAATTGGAGAGTAAGCAATACCCATTTAGCATCAATGGCATCACAAGACTTAGCAGAGATGGTGAACTGTAATTGTTTTGTGTAGCAGGATAAATGGTAGAGGGAAGAAGTGAGGTGGGTTTCCTGTGGAATGGCTATATCAGTTTGCAGCTTTTTCATAGGCCTTAAAATCTTGTGCGTTTATTGGGAGATCAAAGGCCTTTAATGATCCAAGAGGTAAGTCTCATCTAAGGAGGTTTGTACGGAAAAAAGCTTCAAAAACTTGTAATAGATACAAATATAGTGCCGCAATGCCGTCCCAGCCGAGCAGCTGTGTGGAAAAATCTTTTGCATCATGTTGCGACATGTTAAGCTGAAAACTGACACCAGCGGAGAAAAATTACAGTATTGTGGAGTGGGAGTGCCTAGCTATCAAAGGGGCCTTGGACTCCTTAAGATACAATCTCGTTGGGCATCAGCTTAACATAATCACAGACCACACACCACTGACATGGATGGCCCAGGCCAAACATAGTAATGCCAGGGTCACCAGAGGGTTCTTGTCCTTCAGGGCTTCAATTTTACAGTAGAGCACAGAGTCGGAAAATTACAGGGCAATGCAGATGCCCTTTCCAGGGTGAATTGTATGATGGCAGTGAGTGTCCGTCCCCACAGGTCCAAACAGAGGGAGGGGGGATATGTGACTGAGTGTCCCAGTATTTGAAGGGAAAAATGGTGGATGGTAAATATATTGCACACAGCCTGAAGTGCTTCTTTCATTAAAGGCTCCAAGGGAAGCTAAGTATGTGCTATGTGCTACTTGGTTATGCGGCTTATGATAAAAGCCGCTGTTAAGGGCCCTGGAGCCGATCAAGGTAAGGGAAGGGAGGGTTCCTTGGCCACCCAGTTCATGTCCAGGATTTACTCCCGAGCAGGAGCTCAGGTGTTTCATAAGGGCAGTCAGTTGCCTGCTGACTGGAGAGAGATTATGACAAAGGTTTTCTAGAGCTGGAGAGGAAACTTTGGACTGAGCTTACCAAGACTGCATGAAGTGTGAGTGGACTCTGTTTACCCATTTGCATGAACTGTGTACCACTTGGGCTTACAAGTGAACAGAGAGAGATAACATACCTAAAGTGAGGTAGCTAGTTGCCCAGCCTGGCCACTGTTTGTTTTTTAAGTTTATTGTTTAGTTTGTTTTGCTATAATGTCTGTGACAATAAAGCCTGCAGGCAGGAGCCTGGACTTTAAGTTGATTTAAAGCCTTGCCGCCCCCTATTGTGAACTGTTTGATCCCTGCTGCCTAGAGCAATTCTCCACTATATATAGTGGGGAAAACCACCACTACACACACACACAGTTAGGTCCAATAATATTTGGACAGAGAAAACTTTTTTTCTAATTTTGGTTCTGCAAATTACCACAATTAATTTAAAATGAAAAAACTCAGATGAACTGCAGACTTTCAGCTTTAATTCAGTGGGTTGAACAAAAAGATTGCATAAAAATGTTAGGACCTAAAGCATTTTTTTAACACAATCACTTCATTTTAGGGGCTTAGTAAGTAATAAGTCAAATTCAAAAGCCGAAAATAAAATGTTCATTTTTAATACTTGTTTGAAAACCCTTTGCTGGCAATGACAGCCTGTAGTCTTGAACTCATGGACATCACCAGATGCTTGGTTTAGTCCCTTTTAATGCTCTGCCAGGCCTTTACTGCAGTGGCTTTCAGTTGCTGTTTGTTTGTGGGCCTTTCTGTCCGAAGTTTAGTCTTCAACAAGTGAAATGCATGCTCAATTGGGTTTAGATCAGGTGACTGACTTGGCCTTTCAAGAATATTTCACTTGTTAGGGTTTGCTGTAAGGCTTGCTTGCCTGAGGGAATCAATCACAGCCTGCACTTTGGGGAGGTGACTTGACTGCTGCAAGACATAGCTCAGTCAACTAGCCCCCCAAACCAAATTCTCCTTAAACCTTAACTTCCCCCTTTATTACCCAAACATTACCCACCCCACTTATACACATTAAACACACCATTGTTGCTTAAATAGGCCTTTTATTAAACAAATATTTTAAATATATCGTATAAATTAACATATTAAACACGAATAAAACAATATATAAATATTAATTAGAACTATATATATATATATATATATATATATTTAAATAACCATTACAATGTAAATTATTTTAACTGAACAAATAGAATATACATAACAAATATAACCAAAATAAACAACAACATTAACCTTGTAGTAAACTCCGAATTATAATTTTTAGTTGCAGGTCCTCTGAGGGTCCACCATTTCTCAAAACCTTGGGCTCTGCACCTTAACGAATTGCTCCCAGCCGCCCATACTTCCAGCTCAGGAACGCCATGCCCCCTACGTGTGCAGACCCCACCAAACAATTTACCACACTGGGGACTCCATACCTTCGACGGGTCCCCCCCAACATAAATAACAACAAAACAACACACTCCCCCCGAGGACCTCAACCGCCACCGCGCCACAAGAGAGACACCTCACTCTTGTGCGCCCCCCACACCTGCAGTGCCCGCTGAATCCCCTCTTGCAAGGCCAGGCACCACAGATCCAAACCCACATCCGTCAAGTGATCCCCATCCGAACTCAAAAAAATACCTGTGTCAACCTCCAAGTCCCTATGCCGCACCACCAACCCCCCATTGCGCAAAAAGAACCGTCCCACATCCTTATTCAATTTCTTCCTGGCCTTGTTTAACCTCTCCACAGATCTGGCCCCCGACCAATGCAGCCTACCAACCATATCCGACCACACCACGACCAACCGCCTGAACCGAGTTCTTAATCATAGAAAATCCCACTTGATATCCCTAATCAACTGCCTAACCCCCAAGTAATTTCCACCCACATGCAAAACCAGAACAGCAGGTACCCAATCTAAACCCACAAAACTATTCAACTCTGGCATGACCCTGCTTCAAGTGAGACCCGGCACACCGAGCCATCGCACCAGCCCGACAGATCGAGGGATGCCCAGCTGTCTACCATGAGGATGAACAGCCGCTCTCCGCGCACCCCTCGAAACATATGAGTTTCCAAGGATCCATACCAGGCCGGGCAACACACCTGCAACAAAAAAATAATTAAATAAAATGTAACCCCCTTGATAACCAACCCATCAAGCACAACCAACCAACACTACCTCCACCATATGTACGCCCCCAACCAGCCAAGGACCCGACCTACCTCCCCCAGCCAACAACCACCCCCCTTTTTTAACTCCAACTTACTGCACAACCAAATGCTGCCGAATGTATAAACGAAAACGTCTGGACTCCCACCGACCAATATGCTTAATAACTTCCTTGCTTAAAATCCACCTAGCCGCCTCCGTAACAGCCCCGATCCGAAAGGAATGCGAAGAGCATTCCTTTCGGATCATTCAAACCAGCAGCCCTTAGACACTTCCGAAACACCGCCAAAAATTGAAACCTAGACAACGCCTTGCCATCCTCATGAATCAAGAAAGAGCCCTCCCCTACCGGCCTGACCCTCAGAAATTCCCCCACCGCTGCAACCGGGCAAGCAATACCACCATCCACTCTTGCCAATTCAACCCTAAAACCCCTACCCAATTGGTCCGTCATAGACCGAGAAATCCACAAGCTAACACCATTCCTCCTACAGACCACCTCATGCCGTTGCAACCCTCCTGGGCGACGAGTTGCCGGGCTCACCAATTCCCCAATCCGCATTGCACCAAAGAAAGCTAAAACAAAGGCAACCCTGAACAGCAATACCTCAAAACTTGTCGAACAAACTGGCCCAGCACCGCCCGCAATACTTCAAAAGACACCGGCCTCCGCCGTTCCCTCACCAGACGCCCTTTCCTATAGCCTTTTAAGACCTGGCGCACTACAAATTCTTTGGTAACATCCCTCCAACCCAACAATTTAAACAAAAATGTCAAAGCTGCCAACTTGCGGTTCACCACCGAAACCGATACCCCTTCTGCAAAACAATGACATAAAAAATACAACAATAAATTCACACCAGAACATTCCACCCCAGGCCCTTCAAGCTGAGAACAAAAACAGAACCACTCCACCCAAACCGCCGAGTAGGCGGCCCACGTAGCAGGACTCACTGACTCCCGGACCATACCCGCTAGGAATCCCATACGATCCTCCACAAAGCTGGCGGGCAACCGACTCCTTGCCGGGCTGCTCCTGGCGCCAACTGCAGGAACCGATCCCACTGAAAACGAGACAAGGCATCCGCAATGTTATTCTTCACCCCGGGCACATGAACCGCCCCCACCGCAATATTCAATCTCAAACACCTCAGCACCAAATGCCTCAGTAGTCCAATCACCGGCCCAGACGAGGCCGAGAAAGAGTTCACCACCTGAACCACACCCATATTATCGCAGTAGAAACGAATCCTCTTGTTTGCCAATTTGAGACCCCAAATTTCCAACGCCACCACAATGGGAAACAACTCCAGAGCCACCAAATTGGATGTTAAGCCTGACTGAACCCACTCCACTTGGAGATATGCACCATAACCACTACTTCCAGCCGCATCCGTGAACAGCTCCAGGTCTGCACTGACAACCGGCCCATCCATCCACACCGAGCGCCCATTGTACCCTCCCAAAAATTCCCGCCATACCACCAAGTCCGCCCTTAGCTCTTTATTCAACCGAATAAAATGCGTTGGGCGCCGAATACCCGCAGTTGCGGCTGCTAACCTAGCGAAAATGCGCCCCATAGGCATCATTCTGCAAGCAAAGTGTAACTTACCCAAAAGGGATTGCAGCTGTTTCAGCTGCAGCTTCTTGCACCTGCTGGCCTGCACTACCTCAGCAACCAACCCACGCAACTTATCCTCCGGTAAACGGCACTCCATGGCTTCCGTGTCAATGACAATGCCTAAGAAGGCCAGCTCCGTCGTGGGCCCTTCTGTCTTGTCCGTCGCCAATGGGACTCCAAATCTCCGCGCAATATATTGCAGTGAACCTAACAAAACCCTGCAAACCGAAGAGTTGGCCGGTCCGATACAGAGGAAATCATCCAAATAATGAATAATGGACGGAACTTCGGTCACATCCCTGACCACCCACTCCAAAAATGAGCTGAATGCCTCAAACAGGGCGCACGACAAGGAACAGCCCATGGGCAGACACCTGTCCACGTAGAATGCCCCCTGCTATACGCGCCCCAAGAAGCGCTGGCTCTCAGGACGTACTGGCAGCAGGCGGAAAGCCGCCTCAATATCGACCTTCGCCAAACGCGCCCGTTTGCCATACCGCCGCACCCACCGGAGCGCACAGTCAAACGAGGCATAAGACACTGAGCATAACTCGGGGTCAATGGCCGCATTCACCGAGCCCCCAAGGGGGTATGACAGATGATGTATCAGCCGAAACTTGTTCGGCTCTTTCTTGGGCACCACCCCCAATGGAGACACCACCAGGCCCTCCATTGGGGGCTCCGCAAAAGGCCCCCCCATCCTACCCAGCTCCACCTCCTTGGCTAATTTTTCTGAAACGACTGCTGGCCACTAGCCAGACCGGTACCATCACTGGAGGGGTCCCACTGCTCCATGTCCACGGAGTCCCCCACACAGCTGCTCCCTTCGTCTCTATCCTGTAAGCCCTGCTGTTCCCCCCCCAAACCCCCCACCGCCAGGACAACCCCACAAACCCCCAACCCCCCCAACGCCCCCCAGAAGAAAAATCCCTCATGGACTTACCGGGACCACCAGGAACAGCCGATCCCGAAGACGCACCACCGGACCTTCCCGAGCTGCACGGGGCCGCAAACGCCCTGGATTCTTCGTCCACCTCCGACAACTCCCCTTCGGAGCGTTCGCCACACAGCGCCTCATCACCACCAATCCAGGCCTAACGAGCCGGGGGGCCCCAAGCCGCAGCGGGTCCAGGTGCCACCTGCAGTGCTGATCTCTGGCGTGCATCCACTGTGCGGGCCGACATTCCATGCCCACCAACAGAACCGTCTTCCAAGGGCCCCCCAGGGACAGACACCCCACACCCACCCCTTCTGCCCATCATAGGCAGGGTACCTGGACCAGCTTGTTCTCCCCTATATTCTATTTGCAGCTCTTCTCCCTCCCGACCACTAGGGGGCTGTCCAACTAAAACACAGCCCTCAGCATCCATTCTAGGCTCAACTGCACAGCCTGACCCAGGATCCACCCACCTCCTATCTACACTCCTGGAGCCTGCAGGCCGCGCATCATCTATTTCAAGGCCTGCAGGCTGAACACGCGGATGCACCCCGGCCCCCCGCTCACCCACACCCGCCGACCGCCTCCCTCCTCCGGTCCCGGTGCCCGCGCGGACACCCCGCTGTCACAGGCCACCAGCCTGTCCCCCATAGATCCGGCCGCCATTAAACCGGTGCCCACGGGCCCGGCCGCCATTATGCCGGCGCCCAGAGGCCCGGCTGCCCTTAAGCCAGCGCTCACAGGCCCGGCCGCCATTTTGGCGGAGCACAATAGCTCCGCCATTTCCCGTGCGCCTCGCGCACGTGGAACTGTAGGACAAAGGCTGGCAGGCTCCACCATCCGCCCTGAGGAGCCCAGCTGCCGAACATCCACCGCAGCAGGACCCAACGATCCAGCTTCTTGGTCCCTGGAGCCCCGCGACTCCAGGGCCGCCCTCTGAAACTCAGGACCTCCACCTGTCAGCAGGGGCTGACCACCAGAACCCACAGCACGGCCACCAGTCCTTCTCCTGCCTCCAGCACGATCAGCAGCTCCTCCGGAAAGATGGAGAGAATCTTGCAGGGCATCCGCAGCCCCACAATCTTCTCCCCTGCGACTCCGTCGTGGCCGAGGATTCCTCCCGGTTTCCCCATCAGCAGCAGCCTGCTGAGGCTGAGCTCGGGGGACCGGAGGGTCCCTAACGGGGCTCCTAAAATGGCGCAGAGTCCTAGGGGGCTCAGGACTCAGGAGCGCCGGAGGCCTAATTCTCCGCGGCCGCCTGGCGTCCAGTCCACCAGACGTGGAGACCGAAGCCACCCCCTGCAATAGAGAGCTCACCTGCTCTTGAAGCCAGCCTGGACCCCTGGACTCAGCAGCCACCCTCAATTGTGCCAGCAGTTCCACTATCTCCGCCATGAGGTAAGCAGCTATCCCTCACCTAAAAAGCTTTTCCCTTCTTGCTGTGGTGCAAAAGACCACTATTGACTCATTCCTGACCTTTTTATTTTCTATTGCCCCTCCTTTCATCCCTTCCCTGCACCTCTCCCCCCCCCCCACTTCCCCTTCTCCTCACGCTCTGCACGTGTCATTTACTAAATGATTAACCCTCTGCTGTCTCCCTGCATGTCTGCAAAGTCATGTTGACCTTGCACTATACTCCTTTCTCTCGTATGTTCCAGGTCTCCCTTTCTTATTACTGGCTAAAAATCACCACAGCATCCAAGTGGACAGCTGAATATTACTGATGTGGGGTTATTATCTCATCCATCATCCTCTGGAATGTTGCTGGGGCCCCCTGGAGGCCAAGCGGCATCCTTGCATACTGTCAGAGGCGCTGTGGGGTGGAGAAAGCAGTCTTCTCCTTGGCTCTCCCTGTGAGCTGCACTTGCCAATAACCCCTGGTCAAGTCAAGAGTGGTGATGTATCTTGCTGGGCCTAGCCTCATCAATTTTTGGCATTGGATACGCATCAAATTTTGATACCGAATTTATCTTTCTAAAGTCATTGCAAAGCCTGCAACGGACCATCTGGTTTTGGGACCTAAACGATGGGGCTGCTCCACTCGCTCGCCTCTACAGCCTGTCTAAGGGCTTCAGGTATTCTGTAAGGCTTAAGGCGTACCCGGACTTGGAGTTCTGTTATGTTGTCATGTTTTATGACATTAGTGCAACCGGGTATCACAAAAAACACATCAGTGTTTCTTAGCACAAATTCCTTATTCTCCTGTTTACTGGGACGCTGATAGGGATTCAGCAATTCCCTGCAAAGCACATACTTTGCTTACCCTGGAGACTTTAATGAAAGAAGCACTTCAGTCTGGGTGCAATATATTTACCATCCAGCACTTTTCCCTTCGAATACTGGGACACTCTGTCACAATATATATATATATATATATATATATATATACACACACATACACACACACACACACTTCTGACATATAATATTTGATATATAACTGAAAAACAGTTTGCTGTTTTAAATTTTCCAAAAAGTTCACAAGTTAATGTTAATATTATTAGCACTGTATATATTTAAGTTGATAATGGTGGTGAGGATGATAATAATATTATATGAGCATGACCAGTAATTACATAAACAGGTAGATTAGATTTTGGCAAACAATAAAGAGGAACCAATATCAAATATTCTTATTCCGTTAAACCTCAGATAAAATATTTTAATACATTTAATAATGAGAGGAACTTGTGAAATTAAGCATTTATTATAATTTCAACAGTAGCAAATAACTGTTACAGGTCCTAAGTCTTTTGCTTATTCTCATCACAACACAGATTAAAACATTGGTAATAACACGTGTCTTAATATTATACCAATTCAAGTTAAACCAACCTCCTTAGTGACACATGGCCACATCCCTAATTATTAATTGCAAATACAGAGAAGAAAACTGAGGTATTTGCTCAGCAAAAAGGACTTTTCAGGACAACAATACCAAGTACATATACATATATATCAAAACATATCTTTTTTTGGTTACATTAAAAACAATGACATTAAAACGTATTAAAATGTGCAAAAAAACATCAAAATATTTCTACCTGGGTTACCCACTCCTAGGGGCCAACCATGCTGATTTGTGATGCGTTTCACAGATAACTCCACTTCTTCAGGAAAAGATGAGGGCAGAAATATCTAAAATTAAAATAATGTCTTTTAACAATCAAACATCTCAATTCAACTATTGTACACAATCATATACCTGGTTCCTGCAGCACATACAGCCCCACTAAAACAGGTGAGGACAGGCAAGGACAGCAGTGTTTTTGGACTATAATTCAATCAGCAAAAATCGTTATAAAAAAAAATAGGATGATCATTAGATTTTACCTAGGTTTCCCACAAATTGTATATATTGTATGTTTATACCCAAAACCACATATATACGCAATTGAAAGAGTGCAACGATGTTTAGGTGGATTGATGCCATGTGATAAAATTCCTCATCAAGGTGATTGGAATAATTAAATCTCCAACTTCCAAGCTAGGTGATATATTTACTAGATGGTATCCAAACAAAAGAGTGCCTTTGGGAACCCACATACCAAGAAGATATATCAAGCCATGCAAGCCTACTTGCTGTGTATATAATTGGCTTAGTATTCCTCTTTCTATGCAATTAGTTTAATTCCTTGGTATCTTGGTAATTTTTCATGGTAATCCTTTAGTTTCTAAAACACAACAATGACAATCTCTCAGGTAAGTTTACCAAATACTGTATAAAAGATCCCCCTTCAGTAAAGGTTGCTGACTTACTTTGATTAATTATACACCATTTTCAGCCATGGATAGTTGGGTCCCAGGACAAAAAGGGGTTCCATCCACAGGCGGTTCTATGTTAATTCAAGTCCTGCTGCTGCGTACCTTTGCCTGCCAGTGGCGTCCCCACGTGGGATGCTAATGCTCCACGTGTGTCACTCTTATTTCAGCGTTGCATATAATATGACACGACGCTTGTGGTAGTGTGCGGTCCGCAGCACAATACGCCTCTCCCCTCTATACCTGTCCCAAGTGGACAGACAACAGAGCGGGCAGGGTCATCTCATACAGAGTACACGCCTCCCACAACGCCGGTCATGTACATCGCCAGTCAACAATTCTATCTCAGAAAAGGGCTTGCTATCTCTCACCCCGAGAACCTTACATAGGATGCGCTCAAATAGTCACCCCCAATCCCTACCGCCAACACATCAATCACAGCTTTCCATCTATCTCAATAGAGTATCTATCCTCTAACAAATACTTATCATTGCGATTTGTCCTTCAAAGGGGAGAAAAAGAGCAAATACACTGCCAGTATATATCCTTTTTTCCATGTTCTTTCCAAAATAACACATAGCACCAACCCATTGTTTGAAATGCTGATTTTGCTTGCTTTGATAATTATTCATTTGCTACGGGAATTTGTATTCAATCCACAAGAAAAATACAATATTATCATATATCAAAACATGATCAACAAAGTAAAATATATTTTTCCCTATAAATTGATTATGTATATAGTCCAAATAAGTTTAGCATCAATTGACTCAATTTCAATCATCGGATGACCAAAGTGTATATTAACATATCAATTCTTGGTTAGTGAAACTTTGTTTCAACCTATTAATTAAATACTGAGTATGCACTATATTTAGGACAAAACACAAAAAAAAATTTTTTTATGATATTCTTGACCAGAGAAAGGACTGGAAACTTAGGACTTCATCTAGTCCTGGGAAACTAGTCGTATTAAGGGAATAAATCCATTTTGTTTCCTTTTGTAAGATACATTTGTCCCGGTCTCCTCCTCTGGAATCTTCTGGGACCTGTTCAAGGGCCAGAAATTTCAGTTCCTCCATATTGAAGCTGTGGCACATTTCCATGTGGAGACTAAAGCTACGTACACACGGCAGATTTTTATCGCCCGATAATCGGCTTTATATATATATATATATAAGTGTATATATATATATATATATATATATAAAGTATAAGTATAAGAAATAGTGTATATAAGATAAATTTGTGTACTAATCTGGTTGCCAAGGTGAGGTTGGGTCAATCCTCACTGCTGTGGGTGCCTCGGGCAAGCAGTAACGTGACCTAAGCTGGTAATGTCCTGGGAACATAACTGCAGCTACCAACTGAACTAACAATACCTGTGTACAACTGTCTGATATTTATACTGTAATTTATGCTGCAACTATGGGGAATACCCACTGTAAGGAGAATTCCACAAAGGAGGAACAGGTTCAAGATCCACATAAAAAAAAATATAAAAAAATGCATTAAAATCAGACAGAAACAAAAACCCACAACCATGTCACCCAGTGATGAGTATATTGCTTATAATATTCAAGGAGAAACTCCTGTTGATTTTGTTAACCCCAAAGCAGGAGACTATTACACTGACTCTTTAGAATTAAATTTGAAAAGAGGCACTGAAAACTTGAAATCCCCTGACCCCCTCCCACTGGAAGGATCATTCTCTAAATTCCATATTAGTTGTAGTTTAGGAATGTGTCTCAGTAATCGAGATGGATGGGGATATAAATTAGATCCACGAGTTCCTGAGTGGGACCGGCAAACTGTGAAAATGTATTGGAAAGAGAACCCCCGTAAAGAGAAAACTGTTGTCCAAATCACATCCTCTATTCCACCCCCAAATACACCCTTATATCCACAACTAACATCAGAAACACAAAGGAGAACGCAGGAGGATGAGGATTACGAGCATGATATCTGTCTAATACAGTCCATGCAGCAACAAACAGTTACACAGGATTCCCCCTCAGCCCCCCCTCTTTTTACCAAAACAAAGACCAAGCAGTCACAGATATTATTACAACCCCCACTAGTTCTACATCACCCAGCAGCAGTGGCTACCCATCATTCGCTGTTGTGTACTTAACCCCAAAAACACAGACATGCCCAGCCAATACAAGGTGAACTCAGAAAACTTTACTCAAAGGAAGGCTCAGTAACAATGCCTTTTATGACCTTAAGAGATCAAATGATTATTATAGTTCAATAGTTCTTTATTAACAAAATTTTTAAGAAATTACATGACAGCTCACATACAGTATATCAAGAAACAGAAAACATAGCATAACTAGACATGTAAAATATCAGTACAATATCAAAAATAGGACACCGAGAATAGAACAACAAGGTTGCCAGCCAGTACACACAAAAAAAAAGAAAAACATAATGGTAGGATACAGACAATCACAAAATCCTTTGTACACCGATCATCAGCTAACTATTAACAGTACAGGAAGGATGAAGAAGCCAAAGACCCCATTTAGTCAAAAATTTATCATAATTAAAATTGAGAATATCAACTGTCTTTTCATACGCACAGCAAAGATTTAACTCCGCTATAACATCTCTATGGCTAGGGATTTGAGCACTCCTCCACAATCTGGTAATATGCATTTTTGAAAGTAAAAGAATCTGAATAATAATAGATCTGGCACAGGAAGGGAATCGTCCTGTATCTAAGTGCAAAATGACCATCTCAGGTGTGGGTGAAAATTGTATACCTGTGATATCGTAGATCAGCCGGAATACAAGATTTTAATAGGATCTAAGAGATTTACAGTACCACAAGATATGTGGTAATGATCCAATTTCGCCGCAATTTCTCCAACATTGTGCCAAATTGGAACCAGAAAATTTAGATAATTTATAAGGAGTCAAATACCAAAGATTAAGTATACGTTGATAAAGATCCCAATGATTTTCACATCTAGTAGCTTTATAGGTGTTCCTGATGGCCACAGCCCAGTCATCAGGGGTAAATTTAATACTCAGATCCCTAGTCCATCTGTGCATATTAGCGGAAAGAGAAAATTTTAAATTTCCATTAAGTAAATTATAATATTTAGTTATACTTTGTTTGTGTGATAAGGGCAGTTGAAAAAAATGGTTCAACAAAACAGGAATATATAGTTCAGTCTGAAGATCAATCCGTTTAGCTAAATGTCTGATTCTCCAATAGGTATAACATTCACTATCGGCCAAATTATATTCTGTTTGCAGTACGTCAAATGACTTAAGGCCAGAAGAAGTAAAAAGATCTCTTAGTTCACATATACCAGAGCTCCTCCATCTTATTAAATTAAGCTGTGGTATAAATACTTCCAGAACCTTTAAATCAGGCCATACAGTAAAATAAGATTCTGAAGCAGAGGAGATTAAATTAAAATCTCTCCAACAGTTCAAGGTAGTTTGAATAGTAGGATACACAGAGGCGGGCACTGAGTGTCCCAGCTTAATAGCTATCAGTAAATGTCGCAAGCTGGACACCTTTATTAAATACTGCTCTATTTCGACCCACAGCTTCTGCGGAGACGGATTCCACCAATCATAAATCTGAGAAAGAACTGAGGCCTTATAGTAATTATTTAGATTTGGAATCCCCATACCTCCAAAGTTTTTATTTCTTGCTAGAGTATGAAATGCACACCTAGGTTTCTTCCCCTTCCACACAAAATTCAAAATCAGTGTTTGCAATGATCTAATATATTGTTTAGGGACAAAAATTATAAGAGTTCGTAAAAAATACAAAATCTTGGGTAAAATATACATCTTTACTGCCGCAATTCTACCTGCCATGGAGACTTCCATTTTATTATATTTCTCTATTTCATTGGATAACATTGTCGCTAAAGGAGGGAAATTAACCTGAAATAGTTGTGAAATACTAGATGGGATATGGATACCTAGAAACTTAATTGCTTTGTTTTCCCAAATATAGGGAAAATTGTTTTTAATTAAAAATTTCAAGTACGGTGGGACATGTACACCTATTATCTGAGATTTAGAGGCGTTAACTTTATAATAAGAGATCTCAGAAAAAACATCTAGCAAATTTTGAACAGCTTTTAGAGATAAAGCCGGTTGGGTAAGCATTAAGATAATATCATCTGCAAAAAGACTAATCTTGTGAACTCTGTCACCTATCTTAATTCCAAATATCTGTTTATTAGACCGTATATATTCTGCTAATGGCTCAAGTAGTAGTATAAATATCACTGGGGAGAGTGGGCAACCTTGTCTAGTCCCATTTGTAATCGGAAATACAGACGAAAGGGCTCCAGACGTGAAAATTCTCGCTGAGGGACCTAAGTATAAAGACATAATAGCTGATTTGATAAAACCACAAAAAACAAATTTGTCTAAAACCTTGGATAAGTATCCCCAATGGACCCTGTCAAATGCCTTCTCGGCGTCTAGCGATAACAGCATAAAGGGTTTTTTAGATAGGTCAGCATATTTTAAGATATTAATTAGTCGTCTAGGCCCATCTGGAGCCTGCCTATTTTTCACAAATCCTACTTGATCTGGATGTATTAATGAAGGTATAATATTTTCCAATCTGTAGGACAGAACTTTAGCAAAAATCTTCACATCAGTATTTAAAAGAGATATAGGTCGATAATTACTGGTGCTCTGAGGGTCCTTTCCTGGTTTGGGAATTGTAACTATTACTGCCTGCAACATTTCTGCAGGAAAGGACCCTTGAGCTGCAGCTAGATTAAAGATCTCCTTCAGGGAAGGTACCAAAATACGGGCATGCATTTTGTAATATTCAGCGGGATAGCCATCTGCTCCTGGAAATTTTTTATTAGGAAGTGAATTAATTACCCTTAAAATCTCTTGATCTGTAAAAGGAGTAGATAAAGAGAGATGCTGTTCAGGGGATAACTTTGGCAGACTTACATTACTCAAAAATTCATTTATATGTTCTATACTGGGTTGAGGAATCAAAGGATCGTTAGCTAAATTATATAGAGAAAAATAGTAATTTTTAAATGCTGCCGCTATATCCGAGGGACTGTAGCAAAGTTTTTGAGATAATGGGTCTTTTAAGACAGAAATTTTTGAACTAAGACGTCGGGGGTTAAGACGACCCGCCAGATATGCCCCTGCTTTATTATGAAAAGCATATTGTCTTGCTTTAAACGTATGTTGGGATTTTTCAAATTTATAAAGCAAGAGCGATCCTAATTGGTGTCTATCGTTAATGATTGCATCTGATATCATCTGAGATGGGGATTTTTTATTAATAGCCTTATTAGATTTAATACTCTGAAGCAGATCTAAAATTTGCTTTTGCCTTTGTTTTTTTTCATATGAACAGATTTTTATACAAACCCCTCTTATAAATGCTTTATGAGCATTCCATAAAGTAAAACGATCAGTCTCTTCCAGGTCATTGACATCAAAGAATAGGTTTTGTGCTTCTTCCACTTGCTTAGCCAATTTCGGATGCGATAATAGGAACGTGTTGAATTTCCAAAGGCTATTGGGTGTAAACAAAGAGTCCACAAATTCAATACCTACAGGTGCGTGATCTGACCACGAAATAGTTCCAATTGAAGAGGATTTAATCTTCTGTAATGACCAAAAATCAGTAAGAAAAAAGTCAATCCTGGAATATGAAAGATGTGATATCAAGAAATAAGTATAGTCTCTCTCTGTGCTGTGCTGACATCTCCAAATATCATATAGATCGTGTTTGGCAAAGAAGGACACCAACTGTATTGGAGGTCGTTTTGGTGAGGTAGATGAGTCCCACATAAAGTCACCTGTAGCGTTAAAATCCCCACCTATAAGCAAATTCCCTTGTCGAATCTTCGATATTGTAGCTATTAATGTCGAAAGAAATTGCTTTTGTTTTGTACTCGGAGCGTACACATTGACCAAAGTGAAGCTAACATTATTTATCTGGCACACCAAGATAATAAATCTTCCTTGAGGATCTTCCAAATGATTGAGATATTGAAAACGAACAGAGTCCTTTACTCCTATAAGTACTCCACATTTTTTCTTAACTGCATTTGCCATATAGAGATAAGGAAATTTCTTTGGTTTCCATATGGGTATTTTGCCTTGTGCAAAATGCGATTCTTGTACAAAAATAACATCCGCTTTGTGATTTTGAGCTTCCTGTAAAAGTGATGCTCTCTTTAAAGGATTATTTAATCCTCTAGCGTTAATAGACAAAAATTGGATACCCATAGCAGTATCAAAATTTCCTGCATTCGGTGGACATTGTGATTGTGAAAAAACCAAGGCTGGCAGAGCCTAATAGATAAAAACCAAAAATAAGTACAGAAACAAAGAGGAAGAAGGAAAGGAAAAAAAAAGAAATGAAACAGAAAGAAAGAAATGTAAAGAAAATGAAAGGTAAGGAAAAGTAAAGAAATAGAAAGAAAAGGAAAGGAAAAAAAAAGAAAACTAAAAAGAACAGCCTGGAACATTCCAGGACAATGTGAGAATCCATTCAAGGCACTTACTCAAGAGAACCTTAAATTTAAAGAAAACATAGGTAAGGAGCCAGTGATGTATCATAACAAACCGGGTATTTACCCACACAACCGGAACATTTAGGCATCTGGAAAATAAAGGAGTAAGAGCTATTTATGTCCATTCGGAGATTTTGCGTACAGAGGTTTGAGCTTGGTGAGAACTTTGAGAATCTTCTAAAGCGATATTCCAACTCGCTAGTAGTTGGGTAGTTTTTTCCCAGGTAGAACACAATCAATTTTGTCGGGAAACCCCATTTGTACGGAATTTTCTTTTCTCTCAGAATCTTGGTGATTGGGAAAAAAACTTTCTTAGCTTGGAGAGTGTTCTGAGAAAGATCAGTGAACATCTGGATATGTGCGTACTCCGTGGGCAACAATGGTGGTTTTCTAGATGCATACATTACTTTTTCTTTCATATGAAAAAAATGCCCTCTGATCAAGACATCTCTTGGGGTGTCCGGAGGTAAGAAAGAGGGTTTTGGGATTCGACGGGCTCTATCAATCAGGAGCTCTCTTTCTGAAGCCGTAGGAAGTAGACACTTAAAGTAGGCCATGATAAATCCTGTCGGGTCCCCTAAGACAATTGTTTTAGGGATCCCTCTAATCTTAACATTATTGCGCCTTGATCTATCTTCTATATCAGCAATTTTCTGTTTGATCCATTGTATATCCGTACTCTGATCTTTATAAACATCTACTAGATCATTATGGGCCTGAGAGAATTCCTCAAACTTCTTTTCTAAGTGTTGGATTCTCTTCTGATGTTGCGTAATAGATAGTTAAATTTGAGTAAACATACTAGCCATATCTTGGTGTAAGGAATGCTTTAAAGATAGCATCATTTCCTTCATAGTAACAATTGAAAGCTCCTTGTGCTGTACAGGGAAATCTTCAATGGTAAAATTAGGGATACCAATAGGCCTAGAATCTCCATCCACTCTCTGCACATGAAACACTGGAGAATCTACTGCTTGATTATCAGAAGTACTCTGAAAGGCTTTAGCAGAGCCGGGCAACTCACCAGAAACCGGGTTCAGACAGTCCGCGCCGGGAGATCCCGCGTCCTCTGAAGATGGAGAAGATGGAGAATCCGGGGCTGCTGAGGGAGAGGCAGGCCTCGATCCCGCGCCATCTTGTGAGTCTGTCACGTCCTGCGCTTTAAAAAAACTTGTGAGTTTCTGTGGCTCCGGTTTCGTTTTTTTTCGTTTCGTCATCCTTTCCGGGGACCGGTGTTCAAAGGCAATCAGAAGGTATTGTGTAATCCGGCTATGCAGGGAAAAAGACGCTGTGAAAGTCGCTAATGGCTCCTACTAATATAGAGCAGAGAGATCAAGCGGCCATCTTGCAGCCTGCCAGACACACGCCCCCCCCCCCTCCAAATGATTATTAAACCAATGAGGACACAAGAGCTTAATGACATTATTAAAAACGCCCCAGATCCCCGTAAAACACCTGCAGCCACTTTAATTTTTTTAAAAGAATGGTACAAGGCCAGCAACCTACATTACAAGACATTAGACTTATCATTGAAGGAGTAACAGGATACGCAAATTCAGATGATGGAGGTGTAGATTTTGGAAAAATACCAGCCCTAGAAATAAAGGCTATAATAATAATAAAAATACCAGCAGGGATGCTCTCCTCAATGTTTGTTGTGGTAGCCAGCTGATTGGCTATCTGTCACTGCATGCAACACAGGCAGCCATTGTCCTATATAAGGTCACGGTTTGCCTGCATTTATCACTCCTGAAAGAGATTTGCTAGCATCACAACCTTTCTGTGCTGCTTGGCTTGTTTTATCAAAGTAAAAAAAAAGTGCTTTACTTGGTTAGACTGTGCCCCACACACACTATTCTATATCACTATTAGTCAGATAGATTGTTGGATTGTGCTGAAATCCACTGTACTCAGATAGGTAGATGTTTCACTGTTAGATAGATAGTTAGATAGATAGTCAGTGTGTTACATACATGCAGCCAGAGGCAGGGTACCCTCCCTGACTGCGTGCACAGTATCACACTTGTACTGAGAGACAGTCACACAGATGCAGTATATACTGAAGTATATAGTTTGTATACTGTGCTGCATATTACAAGCGTCACCACTGAAGGAAAGTGCTGCATACAACACACACAGCGCACTTTCATTTTTGGTGTCACCCCCCCCCCCCCCAATAAAAAAATCCACTTACTGTAAAAATTTACACTTTGTGAAGCATATTAGCTCCAAAGTATTTTGCAGGGTGTCAAGCCACACAAAAAAAATGTGTACAATGTCTGGCCAAAGAGGAAGGGGCGGCTTTGGCATTACGCATTCTTCCATGAGAACCCACAGTACGTTATTCCCAAGCGACAGTATTTTGCAGAAAAATGTGTTCCTGCTTTGAATCAACACGTGCAGAGCAGTGTGTCCATGGCCCTGCAGCAGTCTTCTGGCAAGGTGCACCTGACAACCGACAGTTGGTCGAACAATCATGAAGTGGGAAGATATATTTCCTATACAGCTCACTGGGTAACTTTGTTGGCAGCAGGGGAAGATGCAGCTGCAGCAAGGCCTGCATACCTACCTCCGCACAGAGTACATCACCATGCAATCTCCTCCTCGACCTTCACTTCCACCTCCTCCTTTGACTCTTGTGCCTCAACCTCTTCCTCCAGGGACATTTTGCCGCGGAGACCCAGCACCTCCCATTCGGCAGCATCTGTTCACGTACCATGCCTGGCTCACGTCATGAACCTGATAGTACAGCGCTTCCTTAGGTATTACCCAGGCATCCAGCCGCTGTTGCTGAAGGCCAGAAAGTTGTCACACAAAGTTGTTGTCGTACAAAGCTAGTGCCAGATTGGTGGATTTACAGCGAAATCTCAACCTGCCAGTGCACAGGTTATTTTGTGATGTGGCCACACGTCGGAATTCCACCTTTTACATGCTGCAGCAGCTGGCTGGAAAACCAATAGCGGTGGTGGATTACGTGGCAGAGTCTGTTCGTTTCAGACGTATACCTAAACTGCCTTTCTTTAGCCCTGCCGAGTGGCTGCAAATTGAGGACTTGTGCACTGTATTGTCACCTTGATGATCAGCAGGGCCTGTGTCAGTAACACTATTCCCATCATATGCCTGCTGGAACAGATGATGGTGGATCTCGGACACAGAGCGGACACTGCATCAAGAGATGACGTTTTAAACATCATCTTGGACATGCGTGCTTTCTAGGCATAGTGCACCACAAATCCAGGAAGAGAGGGAGGTGGAAGAGGATGAGGAGGACATTGCAGGCAATGGAGAAGGGGAGGAAGGGACAGAGGAGAATATTGAGGGTACATGGCATCCATCCACCCAAACACAATGCGGCATGTTCCGTGGATGGCAACACCAGGCGGAAGAGGAGGAGGGCGATGTCCCTGTGCTGCTGTTCGACCCACAGGAGTGTGGATCCAGAATTACCTCAGCTGTGGGAACTTTGAGCCACATGACAGCCTTCATGCAGGAGTGCATAGCCAAAGATCCGCGCATACAACACATAAAAACAAAGACTGACGACTACTGGAATGCTACATTACTGGATCCACGTTACAAGCCTGAGATACAACAACCCACCTTGCTCCAATACAGGGGACCTAAAATGCAGCACTACCAAGAAGTGCTTGTAAGGGACTTGTTCTCAGCCTTTCCGGCTGCCAGCTGCAGCAGCTGCAGGGATCCCTAGGGCAATTCCACCAGCTATGTGAGCAAAACTACCTTAAGCACCATGGGTGGCAGCAGCAGTAGAGGTTGACTAAGCCAAACTATGCAAGCTATTTTCAGGGGAAGCAAGCCACCAGTCATGCAGCAATTGCCAATGACACTCAGCAGCGCTACTCAGTCATGGTGCAGGAATACCTGACCTCTACATGGGACATCAGCAACCTGCAAAGCCAGGACCCACTGGGCTTCTCGGTATCCAAGCTTGAGCAGTGGCCAGAACAGAAGCTGGCAGAACATGTCATTCAGATCCTTGCCTGCCTGGCCGCAAGTGTGTTATCTGAAAAAGCATTCAGTGAAGCTGGGGGCGTAGTGAGTGACAATTGGATTTGGCTCTCCGCAGCAAATGTCGACCGAATGACTTTTATTAAAATGAAAAAGGCTCGGATTGGCAATGACTTCAAGACCCCCTCTGCAGAGTAGGTTAGTCGTCAACTGCTGCATGGGCTGCTGACACCTTGATGGGAAGAGCACTTTCACAGCCTTCTGCTTCTCCTTCTACTCCTCCCACTCGTGCCCCTCTAATTCTACTCTGTCTGTGAGGCCTATAACTTGCAATGTAGCTGTGTAACTGGCTATTTTTTTTTTTTTTTTTACAGAGCACCTTCCTCAGGGCCCTCTGCCTCTATCTACTTTGAGGCGTATATCACTTGTAACGGAGCTGTGATTCATAATTAAATATTTGTATTTGAGAAATACAGAAATTTTTCTGTCCCTTTGGATAGATGGAAAGTGGTATCAGAATTAAATATCTGTATTTTTTTTTACAGAAATATAGACATTTTTCTGGCATATTTGATAGATAACAAGTAGGATCAGAATGAAATATCTCTTTTTTTTTACAGAAAAATAGAACCTTTTCTGTTTTTTTTTTTTTTTTTTTTGATAGATTGCAAGAGATATCATAATTAAATATCTGTATTTTTTAGAGAGAAATACAGAAATTTAATGGCATTTTTGATACATTGCAACTGGGATCAGAATGAAATATCTGTATTTTTTTACAGAACTACAGTTTTTTTCTGGTTTTTATTGATGGATTGCAAAAGGTATCATAAACAAATATCTGTTCTTTTGGAAAGAAATACAGAAAATTTTCTGGATTTTTTTGTTAGATAGCAAGTGGGATCAGAATGAAATAACTGTATTTTTTTAAAGAAATACAGACATGTTTCTGGCTTTTTGATAGCAAGTAGGATTAGAATAAAATATCAGTATTTTTTTATAGGTAAATATAGAATATATTATAATATCTGTTTTTTTTTTATAGATTGCAAGAGGTATCTGAATAAAATATATGTATTTTTTAGAGATACATACAGAATTTTTTGTGGCTTTTTTGATAGCAAGCAGGATTAGAATTAAATATCTGTACATACATAATACAGAATTACAGAAATTTTTATGGGTTTGTGGATAGATACTAAGTGCTATCAGAATAAAATATCTGTATTTTTTATGGATAAATAAAGAAATTTTTTGTGATAGATTGCAAGAGGTATCATAATGTGAGATACCGCTTGCAATCTATCTCAAATACCATAACATTTTCTGTATTTATCGATAAAAAATACAGATATTTTGTTATGATAGCACTTTCGGTATTTTGAAAAAAAAAAAACAAACAGATATATAATTCATCTTTTAAAACATCATTTACAGCAGGAAGAGGAGGCGGTGGGCACTGAGACGGAGTGTTGAGGGCATTATTATCTGGCATCTAAAATCAGGTACTGGGCAGGTGGCAGCATCATTTACAACAGGAGGAGGAGACGGTGGGCTCTGTGACGGAGTGTGAACGGCATTAGTATCTGTCATCTAAAATCAGGTACTGGGCAGGTGACAGCATAACTAACAGCAGGAGGAGGAGACGGCGGGCTTTGAGACTGAGTGTGGACGGCATTAGTATCTGGCATCTAAAGTCAGGTACTGGGCAGGCGGCAGCATCATTTACAGCAGGAGGAGGAGGCGGTGGGCTCTGACATGGAGTGTGGACGGTATTAGTATCTGGCATCAACAGTCAGGTACTGAACAGGTGGCAGCATCATTTACAACAGGAGGAGGAGGCGGTGGGCTCTGAGACAGAGTGTAAACGGCATTAGTATCTGGCATTTAAAGACAGGTACTGGGCAGGAAGCAGCATGATTTAAAGCGAAAGGAGGAGGAGGCAGTGGGCTCTGAAACGGAGAGTGGACAGAATTAGTATCTGGAATCTAAAGTTAGGTACTGGGCAGGCTGCAGCATCATTTACAGCAGAAGGGGGAGGCGGTTGGCTCTGAGATGGAGTGTGGACGGCATTAGTATCTGGCATCTAAAAGCAGGTACTGGGCAGGTTGCAGCATAATTTACAGCAGGAGGAGGAGACGGTGGGCTTTGAGACGGAGTTTGGACGGCATTAGTATCTGGCATCTACATTTGGGTACTGGGCAGGTGGCAGCATCATTTACAGCAGGAGGAGGAGGTGGTGGGATCTGAGACTGAGTGTGGACGACATTAGTATCTGGCATCTACAGTCGGGTACTGGGCAGGTGGCAGCATCATTTACAGCAGGAGGAGGAGCCGGTGGGCTCTGAGACTGAGTGTGGACGGCATTAGTATCTGGCATCTAAAGTCAGGTACTGGGCAGGCGGCAGCATCATTTACAGCAAGAGGAGGAGGCGATGGGCTTTGAGACGGAGTGTGGACGGAATTATTATCTGGCATCTAAAGTCAGGTACTGGGCAGGCAGCCGCATCATTTACAGCAGAAGGAGGAGGCGGTGGGCTCTGAGACGGAGTGT